>NC_134358.1:18773575-19105476 GCF_048569485.1 Anomaloglossus baeobatrachus | reverse complement strand
TTCTACAGAGAGACAATGATCTGCCTCTGCTTTCTACAGAGAGACAATGACCTGCCCCTGCTTTCTACAGAGAGACAATGATCTGCCTCTGCTTTCTACAGAGAAACAATGACCTGCCTCTGCTTTCTACAGAGAAACAATGACCTGCCTCTGCTTTCTACAGAGAGACAATGACCTGCCTCTGCTTTCTACAGAGAGACAATGATCTGCCTCTGCTTTCTACAGAGAGACAATGACCTGCCCCTGCTTTCTACAGAGAGACAATGACCTGCATCTGCTTTCTGCAGAGAAACAATGACCTGCCTCTGCTTTCTACAGAGAAACAATGACCTGCCTCTGCTTTCTCCAGAGAGACAATGACCTGCCTCTGCTTTCTATAGAGAGGCAATGACCTGCCTTTGCTTTCTACAGAGAGACAATGACTTGCGTCTGCTTTCTATAGAGACAATGACCTGCCTCTGCTTTCTACAGAGAAACAATGACCGGCCTCTGCTTTCTACAGAGAGACAATGACTTGCCTCTGCTTTCTACAGAGAGACAATGACCTGCCTCTGCTTTCTACAGAGAGACAATGACCTGCCTCTGCTTTCTATAGAGACAATGACCTGCCTCTGCTTTCTACAGAGAGACAATGACCTGCCTCTGCTTTCTACAGAGAGACAATGACCTGCCTCTGCTTTCTACAGAGAGACAATGACCTGTCTCTGCTTTCTACAGAGAGACAATGACCTGCCTCTGCTTTCTACAGAGAGACAATGACCTGCCTCTGCTTTCTACAGAGAGACAATGACCTGCCTCTTCTTTCTACAGAGAGACAATGACCTGCCTCTGCTTTCTACAGAGAGACAATGACCTGCCTCTGCTTTCTACAGAGAGACAATGACCTGCCTCTGCTTTCTACAGAGAGACAATGACCTGCCTCTGCTTTCTACAGAGAGACAATGACCTGCCTCTGCTTTCTACAGAGAGACAATGACCTGCCTATGCTTTGTACAGAGAGACAATGACCTGCCTCTGCTTTCTACAGAGAGACAATGACCTGCCTCTGCTTTCTACAGAGAGACAATGACCTGCCTCTGCTTTCTACAGAGAAACAATGACCTGCCTCTGCTTTCTACAGAGAAACAATGACCTGCCTCTGCTTTCTACAGAGAGACAATGACCTGCCTATGCTTTGTACAGAGAGACAATGACCTGCCTCTGCTTTCTACAGAGAGACAATGACCTGCCTCTGCTTTCTACAGAGAGACAATGACCTGACTCTGCTTTCTACAGAGAGACAATGACCTGCCCCTGCTTTCTACAGAGAGACAATGACCTGCCTCTGCTTTCTACAGAGAGACAATGACCTCCCTCTGCTTTCTATAGAGACAATGTGGGGAGATAAGGTATGCACACCAGTGACTATGTAAGGGGAATACATGCAATACCAGAAACTGCTGTGTGAATACTGACTTGAAAAATCCAATAGCTATACAGTTAGGTCCAGAAATATTTGGACAGTGACACAAGTTTTGTTATTTTAGCTGTTTACAAAAACATGTTCAGAAATACAATTATATATATAATATGGGCTGAAAGTGCACACTCCCAGCTGCAATATGAGAGTTTTCACATCCAAATCGGAGAAAGGGTTTAGGAATCATAGCTCTGTAATGCATAGCCTCCTCTTTTTCAAGGGACCAAAAGTAATTGGACAAGGGACTCTAAGGGCTGCAATTAACTCTGAAGGCGTCTCCCTCGTTAACCTGTAATCAATGAAGTAGTTAAAAGGTCTGGGGTTGATTACAGGTGTGTGGTTTTGCATTTGGAAGCTGTTGCTGTGACCAGACAACATGCGGTCTAAGGAACTCTCAATTGAGGTGAAGCAGAACATCCTGAGGCTGAAAAAAAGAACAAATCCATCAGAGAGATAGCAGACATGCTTGGAGTAGCAAAATCAACAGTCGGGTACATACTGAGAAAAAAGGAATTGACTGGTGAGCTTGGGAACTCAAAAAGGCCTGGGCGTCCACGGATGACAACAGTGGTGGATGATCGCCGCATACTTTCTTTGGTGAAGAAGAACCCGTTCACAACATCAACTGAAGTCCAGAACACTCTCAGTGAAGTAGGTGCATCTGTCTCTAAGTCAACAGTAAAGAGAAGACTCCATGAAAGTAAATACAAAGGGTTCACATCTAGATGCAAACCATTCATCAATTCCAAAAATAGACAGGCCAGAGTTAAATTTGCTGAAAAACACCTCATGAAGCCAGCTCAGTTCTGGAAAAGTATTCTATGGACAGAAGAGACAAAGATCAACCTGTACCAGAATGATGGGAAGAAAAAAGTTTGGAGAAGAAAGGGAACGGCACATGATCCAAGGCACACCACATCCTCTGTAAAACATGGTGGAGGCAACGTGATGGCATGGGCATGCATGGCTTTCAATGGCACTGGGTCACTTGTGTTTATTGATGACATAACAGCAGACAAGAGTAGCCGGATGAATTCTGAAGTGTACCGGGATATACTTTCAGCCCAGATTCAGCCAAATGCTGCAAAGTTGATCGGACGGCGCTTCATAGTACAGATGGACAATGACCCCAAGCATACAGCCAAAGCTACCCAGGAGTTCATGAGTGCAAAAAAGTGGAACATTCTGCAATGGCCAAGTCAATCACCAGATCTTAACCCAATTGAGCATGCATTTCACTTGCTCACATCCAGACTTAAGACGGAAAGACCCACAAACAAGCAAGACCTGAAGGCTGCGGCTGTAAAGGCCTGGCAAAGCATTAAGAAGGAGGAAACCCAGCGTTTGGTGATGTCCATGGGTTCCAGACTTAAGGCAGTGATTTCCTCCAAAGGATTCGCAACAAAATATGGAAAATAAAAATATTTTGTTTGGGTTTGGTTTATTTGTCCAATTACTTTTGACCTCCTAAAATGTGGAGTGTTTGTAAAGAAATGTGACAATTCCTACAATTTCTATCAGATATTTTTGTTCAAACCTTCAAATTAAACGTTACAATCTGCACTTGAATTCTGTTGTAGAGGTTTCATTTCAAATCCAATGTGGTGGCATGCAGAGCCCAACTCGCCAAAATTGTGTCACTGTCCAAAGATTTCTGGACCTAACTGTATGTAAGAGTGAAAATGTGAAAAATGGAATCTGCATTACTGCCATGAACATATGAATCAAGAGAAATTTAGCTACTGAATTGATCAATGCAATAGAGCCCCAACACTACGCCAAAGTATTTCTCTACGTTGGGGTCCCTAGCTTGTGTGTGTCCTCTCATGCAGTTAAAAAACTTACCGTGTATGGGAAGCTGAGACCCAGGCTATTTATGCGTATGATATGGATTGGCAATAGGTGTGTATGGGGAGGGTTCACAAACGAAAAACTACTAACAATAAGGAATAACGTTTGGAACACCATTCTAAGTCCGAACTGGGTGCAAAAACCTAAAAAAACATCACTATGGGGAGATAAGGTATGCACACCAGTGACTATGTAAGGGGAATACATGAAATAGCAGAAACTGCTGTGTGAATACTGACTTGAAAAATCCAATAGCTATATGCAAGAGTGAAAATGTGAAAAATGCTAAATTTCTCTTGATTCATATATTCATGGCAGTAATGCAGATTCCATTTTTCACATGTTCACTCTTGCATATAGCTATTGGATTTTTCATGTCAGTATTCACACAGCAGTTTCTGCTATTTCATGTATTCCCCTTACATAGTCACTGGTGTGCATACCTTATCTCCCCATAGTGATGTTTTTTTAGGTTTTTGCACCCAGTTCGGACTTAGAATGGTGTTCCAAACGTTATTCCTATTTATTCTATAGAGACAATGACCTGCCTCTGCTTTCTATAGAGAGACAATGACCTGCCTCTGCTTTCTATAGAGAGACAATGACCTGCCTCTGCTTTCTATAGAGACAATGACCTGCCTCTGCTTTCTATAGAGAGACAATGACCTGCCTCTGCTTTCTATAGAGAGGCAATGACCTGCCTATGCTTTCTATAGAGAGGCAATGACCGGCCTCTGCTTTCTATAGAGAGGCAATGACCTGCCTCTGCTTTCTATAGAGAGGCAATGACCTGCCTCTGCTTTCTATAGAGAGGCAATGACCGGCCTCTGCTTTCTATAGAGAGGCAATGACCGGCTGTGACGGGGTATGCGACAGAGCAGTAATGGACACCAGACCGATGAACAATCAAGATTTAATGAGGCAGGGAGCATAAAACATCCAATATCCAAATGGTTCTTTAGAGTCCACATAAAGGTAACAGATCCGGGCAATCCAACGCCAAGGAAAATGCAACAACAGTCCTTAGATGTGTTCCTTAAATCCGATTGCGTGGCTGAGACAACACAATCCCACGCAGCAGCTGATCTTCAATGTCCCATAGTCCATACACAGGCTCTAGGATTCAGCCTCAGCTATATATCCTAATCCTTCTCCAGCCTAGATCCAACTAACTGAATTAACATGGGTCTCATTGTTCTTCTCTCCTGGGATCAGCCTCTAAGGTGGGCACACCTCCCCCTGGACATTTGATACATGAATGGACTTTAGACTCCTGGCTCTGTTCTGTTTACCAAGTTGTGGTTGGAGAAGTCCCATGCTGAGAAGAACAAACAATCCCCCACCAGTAGTACATACAGGACAGTCAAGGAGAGACAGACTATTACACCATGAGCACAGGCACAGGCGGGGGAAGGACACGCTGTTACACCGTCCTCTGCTTCCTATAGAGAGCCAAAGACTTGTCCTTGTTTCTAGGTGAAAAACCTCTCACCCTGTTTCCTGTAAAAATACAAAGACACACCCTCACTTCCAGTATATAGACAAAGACCCTGCTGTACTTCTGGTTGAGAAAAAAATTACCCTTCTATACTCTCTGCAAATGTAAACCCAGCTCTTCATCATCTACAGAAACAAAGACCTGCCGCTGCTTCCTGTAGAGAGACAAAGACCCGCCCCTGCTTCCTGTAGAGAGACAAAGACCCACCCCTGCTTCCTGTAGAGAGACAAAGACCCGCCCCTGCTTCCTGTAGAGAGACAAAGACCCGCCCCTGCTTCCTGTAGAGAGACAAAGACCCGCCCCTGCTTCCTGTAGAGAGACAAAGACCCGCCCCTGCCTCCTGTATAGAGACAAAGACCCTCCCCTGCTTCCTGTACAGAGATAAAGACCTTCCCCTGCTTCCTGTACAGAGACAAAGACCTTCCCCTGCTTCCTGTACAGAGACAAAGACCTTCCCCTGCTTCCTGTAAAGAGACAAAGACCTGCCCCTGCTTCCTGTACAGAGACAAAGACCTGCCCCTGCTTCCTGTACAGAGACAAAGACCCACCCCTGCTTCCTGTAGAGAGACAAAGACCCGCCCCTGCTTCCTGTAGAGAGACAAAGACCCGCCCCTGCTTCCTGTAAAGAGACAAAGACCCGCCCCTGCTATCTGTAAAGAGACAAAGACCCGCCCCTTCTTCCTGTAAAGAGACAAAGACCCGCCCCTGCTTCCTGTAAAGAGACAAAGACTTGCCCCTGCTTCCTGTACAGAGACAAAGACCCGCCCCTGCTTCCTGTACAGAGACAAAGACCCGCCCCTGCTTCCTGTACAGAGAGAAAGACCCGCCCCTGCTTCCCATACAGAGAGAAAGACCCGCCCCTGCTTCCCGTACAGAGAGAAAGACCCGCCCCTGGTTCCCGTACAGAGAGAAAGACCCGCCCCTGCATCCCCTACAGAGAGAAAGGCCCGCCCCTGCTTCCCGTAGAGAGACAAAGGCCCGCCCCTGCTTCCCATAGAGAGACAAAGACCCGCCCCTGCTTCCTGTAGAGAGACAAAGACCCTCTCCTGCTTGCTGTACAGAGACAAAGACCCTCCCCTGCTTCCTGTACAGAGACAAAGACCTTCCCCTGCTTCCTGTACAGAGACAAAGACCTTCCTTTGCTTCCTGTACAGAGACAAAGACCTTCCCCTGCTTCCTGTACAGAGACAAAGACCTGCCCCTGATTCCTGTACAGAGACAAAGACCTGCCCCTGCTTCCTGTATAGAGACAAAGACCCGCCCCTGCTTCCTGTAGAGAGACAAAGACCCGCCCCTGCTTCCTGTAAAGAGACAAAGACCCGCCCCTGCTTCCTGTAAAGAGACAAAGACCCGCTCCTGCTTCCTGTAAAGAGCCAAAGACCCGCCCCTGCTTCCTGTACAGAGACAAAGACCCGCCCCTGCTTCCTGTACAGAGACAAAGACCCGCCCCTGCTTCCTGTACAGAGACAAAGACCTGCCCCTTCTTCCCGTACAGAGAGAAAGACCCGCCCCTGCTTCCCGTACAGAGAGAAAGACCCGCCCCTGCTTCCTATACAGAGAGAAAGACCCGCCCCTGCTTCCCATACAGAGAGAAAGACCCGCCCCTGCTTCCCGTACAGAGAGAAAGACCCGCCCCTGCTTCCCCTACAGAGAAAAAGGCCCGCCCCTGCTTCCCGTAGAGAGACAAAGGCCCGCCCCTGCTTCCCATAGAAAGACAAAGGCCCTCCCCTGCTTCCCGTAGAGAGACAAAGACCCGCCCCTGCTTCCTGTAGAGAGACAAAGACCCGCCCCTGCTTCCCGTAGAGAGACAAACACCCGCCCCTGCTTCCTGTACAGAGACAAAGACCCGCCCCTGCTTCCTGTACAGAGACGAAGACCTGCCCCTTCTTCCCGTACAGAGAGAAAGACCCGCCCCTGCTTCCCGTACAGAGAGAAAGACCCGCCCCTGCTTCCTATACAGAGAGAAAGACCCGCCCCTGCTTCCCATACAGAGAGAAAGACCCGCCCCTGCTTCCTGTACAGAGAGAAAGACCCGCCCCTGCTTCCCCTACAGAGAAAAAGGCCCGCCCCTGGTTCCTGTGGAGAGACAAAGGCCCGCCCCTGCTTCCCATAGAAAGACAAAAGCCCTCCCCTGCTTCCCGTGGAGAGACAAAGACCCGCCCCTGCTTCCTGTAGAGACAAAGACCCACCCCTGCTTCCTGTAGAGAGACAAAGTCCCGCCCCTGCTTCCTGTAGAGGGACAAAGACCCGCCCCTGCTTCCTGTAGAGAGACAAAGACCCGCCCCTGCTTCCTGTAGAGAAACAAAGACCCGCCCCTGATTCCTGTAGAGAGACAAAGATCCGCCCCTGCTTCCCGTACAGAGAGAAAGACCCGCCCCTGCTTCCTGTACAGAGATAAAGACCCGCCCCTGCTTCCCGTACAGAGAGAAAGGCCTGCCCCTGCTTCCCATAGAGAGACAAAGGCCTGCCCCTGCTTCCCGTAGAGAGACAAAGACCTGCCCCTGCTTCCTGTAGGGAGACAAAGACCTGCCCCTGCTTCCTATAGAGACAAAGACCTGCCCCTGCTTCCTATAGAGACAAAGACCTGCCCCTGCTTCCTGTAGAGAGACAAAGACCCGCCCCTTCTTCCTGTAGAGAGACAAAAAACCTGCCCCCACTTCCTGTAGAGAGACAAAGACCTGCCCCTGCTTCCTGTACAGAGACAAAGACCAGCACCTGCTTCCTGTAGAGAGACAAAGACCTGCCCCTGCTTCCTGTACAGAGACAAAGACCTGCCCCTGTTTCCTGTAGAGAGACAAAGACCCGTCCCTGCTTCCTGTAGAGAGACAAAAGACCTGACCCTGCTTCCTGTACCGAGAAAGACCTGACCCTGCTTCCTGTACCGAGAAAGACCTGACCCTGCTTCCTGTACCGAGAAAGTCCTGACCCTGCTTCCTGTACCGAGAAAGACCCGACCCTGCTTCCTGTACCGAGAAAGACCCGACCCTGCTTCCTGTACCGAGAAAGACCTGACCCTGCTTCCTGTACCGAGAAAGACCCGACCCTGCTTCCTGTACCGAGAAAGACCCGACCCTGCTTCCTGTACCGAGAAAGACCCGACCCTGCTTCCTGTACCGAGAAAGACCCGACCCTGCTTCCTGTACCGAGAAAGACCCGACCCTGCTTCCTGTACCGAGAAAGACCCAACCCTGCTTCCTGTACCGAGAAAGACCCGACCCTGCTTCCTGTACCGAGAAAGACCTGACCCTGCTTCCTGTACCGAGAAAGACCCGACCCTGCTTCCTGTACCGAGAAAGACCCGACCCTGCTTCCTGTACCGAGAAAGACCTGACCCTGCTTCCTGTACCGAGAAACAAAACACCTGCCCTCACTTCCTCTAAATCATCTTGTTGTCTCATCTGATAGACTTTCTGTCATGACTGGTGTCACATTTCTCGGCTGACCCCTGCTGGTTGAGCTCCTGAGCACAGCATCCGTTCATGCCTTCTTGTTTGGATCTTGCATTGTATTGTTCTTCTCCACCATATTCCTGTACAGTGTCTTGTGTACAGTCTTCATCTCTCAGGTTTTGCCTTTTTGCAGATGCCGCACCAGCATTGTCTGTCGGACTCTCTGCCGTCATCTGTAACATAATTCTGTAATTCAAGATCTGTTCAGAGTAAATGAAACAAAAAAAAAGCAAACTTTGGCAATAGAAGGTTAGGCTCCACTTTCAATATTATATTAGATTTCATCTGTAAGTATTGCTCGGAGGGTCCCGAGATGGCCCTGGTCTCCTTCTTCATGTTCTTTTCATTTATTTTCTGTTACAAAGTTCAGATATTTTAATTTATCACTTGGGTAACTGAGTCACAAACAGAGGAAAACGCTTCTATTCATTTCCTCGTGATTTATTTTACTCTTGTACAAGCGAAAGTCTTGAATGAAAGAAAGAGCAGCGGCGCTGAAATCCCCGAATGCTGCCGCTCGGCCTCAATACACACAGGAGGAGGAAAACATAATTAATATTAGCAACTTAATTCCTCTTTTCTCCGCATGCCGAAGTGTCAGGGCCCATGTGAGCGACTGGCAGCCGTGTAATTATTTCTTAATACTAAACAGGAGTACAATGTTTTACATTTCGGAAATATAAAATAATACAGTCGTCTATTGCTCGCTGCTAGGTCTACTGTAAATTCATGAATGCGCCTTGCTACACCGCGCATGTTTAAAGGGAGAATGCACCCAAACCTAACACTATTCTGGAATTTAAGGAAACGTGTTGTTTCTAATATTTATAATGTAGGAGGGGATGAAAGATGATTGACAGTTCTGCTCCATGTATCAAGAATGCGTCACCACTTTATGATTAGTGATGATCGGACCTCCACTGATCTGAAGGCTGAAGATGCAGCAACATTGATTATGAGCTTATCCCTATTTGTTAATGTTAAGACTGTGACGGGGGCCTTCTCCCATATCACACAATCAACAGAGCAAGAGATGAGTGAACAATCCGAAAAAAAACATTTATTCCATGCGATTCTGAAGATTCATAAAACATAATGCACCACACAGAGGGTAAAATAGTCCAGGAACACGGATACAGTCCAGTAATGGCATAAATGTCCCGGGGATGAGTCACAGTCCTTCAGCAGTCCTTTTTCAGGGTATCAGGGTTTCACACAGTCTCTCTGGGGTGTCAGCTTTCCCTGAGAGGATCAATCTTGCTTTTTCTCTCTTGTAAGTCTCACCCAGAATGACTAATCCCCTGTTACGGGGAGCTGTCTGATAATAAAACCTAAAGGAATGTCAGACAGTCAGGGTCCACCGTGCAAAGACTCTGCTGCAGACTATGGCAGAGGATAAGGGGTATATAAGTGTGCACTGTAAAAAATAATAGCACAAGTGCAGAGTGCAATACCTCTGTTAAACTCACAGAGGAATATAATTAGAAAATAGAGCAATTCCTCCCTTACTTGGAGGGTGTGTGGAATGGTCTCTGTTAAAGATCACAGAGACAAAAGCAGTGAGTGTGAAATGGCACCTACCTAGGTCCGTTCTTCTAGTGGTGTCAGGAGACGGACATCAGCGTAAGCCGCACAAAGCTCCTACCTGCGTTCGCTCCACTAGTGTGCGAGGACACGAACCACTAGATATGGCACCTGCCTAGGTCCGCTCTTCTAGTGGTGCAAAAGAGACGGACAGCAGCATAAGCCGTACAAAGCTCCTATCTCTGTTCGCTCCCCTAGTGTGCGAGGATACGAACAACTGCCAGACGCAGTATAAGGAACGTTACCCTAGCAGCAACGTCCACCTACGAGTAGAATCACAAGGCCCAGCCGGACCATGTGCCTCAGGCACCTACCTATGTCCGCTCCACTAAAAGGTAAGGATGCGGACTGCAGCCGAAGCTGTAAGGTATAAGAACGCTACCCTGCCGGTAGCGCTCACCTAACATAGACAGAGAGATGCCTAGAGGAACGTGCACAGAGCGTCTACTCTCATGCATGAACCAAGAGGACTGAGCGCCGGGCGGCGTGCGTCAGGGTCTTATACAGACTCTGTGCCTCATCCAAGATGGAGGACACCAGAGCCAATCCGCTGCCAGAATGACAGCAATGACGTCACGCTGGCCTATCACCGACCAAAGCGTCACAAGCACATGACCAGTGGCCAATCAGCTTAGAAGGTGTCAGAGACATGTGACCTCGTGTCAGCGATGATGTCACCCGCACATGTGCAATGGCTCCAAGATAGGACTTAGTCTCCAGCGCTTGCACATGTGCAGTAGCAAGAAATCCGGACATAGTCTCCAGAGCCACAGCAACCGTAACAGTACCTCCCCCTCAAGGGCCCCCCTCCTGGCGACGCAGGTAATCGGCAACTAAGTCGGGAGCATGGACAGCCTCCTCAGGCTCCCAAGAGCGATGTTCCGGGCCATAGCCCTCCCAATTTATCAAGAAGAACCTGCACCCTCTAACCATCTTAGAACCAACTATGGCTCGTACTTCATAGCTAGAGCGAGAGGAATCAGAGGCAGGAGAGTGCACTTCACGAGCGTGAGGTAAAATAGCCGGCTTTAGCAGTGAAACATGGAATTTGTCATGGATCCTAAGATGGACGGGTAACTTCAATTGGTAGACTACAGGATTTACCTGTCGAAGAACCTCATAAGGACCCAGGAAGCGAGGAGCAAATTTGACAGAGCTCACTCTAAGTTTCACGTGTTTTGCAGAGAGCCACACAAAATCCCCTGGAGAAAAGACAGGAGCCGGGCGACGAAACCGATCGGACACCGTCTTCATACGGTCCTTAGCTGCTTGGATCGACTCTTGAGTCCGATCCCAAACCTCTCTGGCATTAGTTGCCCAGTCGGCCACAAGAGGAGAAGGTGCAGCAGCGGGAAACGGTACCGGTACCCTAGGGTGTTGCCCATTATTAAGTACGAATGGTGTCTGCCCAGTGGCCTCAGCCAGCGAATTGTTAAGGGCAAATTCTGCCCAGGGTAGGAGGGAGGACCAGTTATCGTGGTTCTCAGCAACAAAGTGTCGAAGGTATATAATCATGGATTGATTGGTACGCTCAACCAAACCATTGGTCTCCGGATGGTATGCCGAAGAGAGATTCAACTCAATTTGCAGAAGGCTACAAAGATCTCGCCAGAAACGGGAAGCAAATTGCGGGCCTCTATCACAAATGATACGATCTGGCATCCCGTGAAGCCTAAAGACATGCTTGAGGAATAGTTTGGCTAGTACCCTGGAAGACGGGATTCTCGATAACGGTACGAGATGAACCATCCGGGAGAAATGGTCCGTAATGACCCACACAAATCTATGTCCCTGTGAACACGGAAGATCACCCACAAAGTCCATGCCTACCACCTCCCATGGTCTATCTGGCACTGGTAAAGGATGCAAGAGCCCAGCCGGTCTCTGCCGTAATGGACGGTTGCGAGCACACGAGTAGCAGGAACCGACATATCTCTTGACGTGGCTGGCTAAGTGTGGCCACCAATACCACCTCTCCAGTAACTCTCGTGTCCGCCTAATACCAAAATGCCCACCCACCTTTGAGGTGTGGGCCCACGACAGTATATCATTCTGTCGATCAGGCGGCACAAAGGTCTTGCCCGGTGGGATTTGGTCTAACGTCACAGGAGAGAGTGTATGAAAAACCCTGGAGGGAAGGATAAGACGAGGTTCGTCAATCTCTTCCTGGGTAGAAACCATAGAGCGAGACAGAGCGTCTGCCTTGTTATTCTTACTCCCAGACAGATAGTTGATGGAGAAGTGAAAGCGGGAGAAAAACAAGGACCAGCGGGCTTGGCGAGGATTCAGACGCTGAGCGGTTTGTGAGTACGTCAGATTCTTATGGTCTGTATAGACCTGGAAAGGATGTTTCGCTCCTTCCAGCAAGTGACGCCACTCCTCCAAGGCTAGTCTCAGGGCGAGCAGTTCCCTATCCCCAATGGTATAGTTTCTCTCTGCCGGTGAAAAGGTTTTAGCAAAGAAGAAACACGGCCTTTTTCTACCTGCACCGTTCTTTTGATACAAGACCGCACCAGCACCCACTGAAGAGGCATCAACCTCCAAGAGGAAGGGCTTATTCTCATCGGGTCTTTGAAGAACGGGAGCAGTTGAAAAGTGTCTTTTTACTGCCTCAAAAGCCTGAGATGTCTCAGTAGACCAGACTTTTGGATTAGCACCTTTCTTAGTCAAGGCCACCAAAGGGGCCACCAAAGTAGAAAAATGGGGTATGAACTGCCGGTAATAATTTATGAATCCTAAGAAGCGTTGCACCGCCTTCAAGGAATGAGGTTCGGACCATTCCAGGACAGCAGAGAGCTTCGCAGGATCCATAGCCAGACCCTCTTGTGAGATAATGTAGCCCAAAAAAGGCAAGGATGACTGCTCGAATACACACTTTTCGAGTTTAGCAAACAAAGAGTGCTCCCTTAAACGGGAAAGGACACGAACGACATCCTGACGATAAGTCTCCAGATCAGGAGAAAAAATCAGGATGTCATCCAGATACACCACGACGGAGGATAACAGTAAATCCCTGAATACATCATTTACGAAGTCCTGAAATACTGCGGGTGCATTACATAAACCAAAAGGCACGACGAGGTATTCATAGTGACCGTCTCGGGTGTTAAAAGTGGTCTTTCATTCGTCACCCTCTCGAATTCGTACCAAGTTATACGCACCCCGCAGATCCAACTTCGTAAAAACCTGAGCTCCCCTCAGTCTGTCAAAGAGCTCCGAAATTAAAGGTAACGGGTATTTGTTCTTTATTGTGATTGCGTTGAGACCCCTGTAATCTATGCAGGGACGCAAATCACCCTCTTTCTTCCAAACAAAGAAAAACCCAGCTCCCGCGGGAGAGACAGACTTACGAATGAACCCCTTCTCTAAACTCTCTCTTATATAGGTCGAGATGGCCTCCGACTCAGGTATCGACAAGGGGTAAACCCTGCCCTTAGGTGGAACCGAACCTGGGATAAGGTCTATGGCACAGTCATATGGCCTATGGGGTGGAAGAACCTCAACACCCTGTTTGGAGAACACGTCAATGAAATCCAAATAGGGTGTAGGTATGGGAGAGAGATCAGTTGATGCAACCGCAACGACCTTAGGTGGTAAGGGAAGACATCGGGACTGACATTTCGAACCCCAACTAATAATGCTGTCGGACTCCCAGTCAATGTGAGGAGCATGAGTCCGAAGCCATGGGAGACCCAGAAGGACGTCGTCTATACCCTCAGGCAAAACAAGAAAAGAAATCTCCTCTATGTGACCCTGAGACAGGGAAAGGCGCAAGGGAACTGTCCTCAATGTAATGGAGTCAGACAACATAGTCCCATTAACAACACGGACAGGAATAGGCGCCTCTAACATGATAGAGGGAATATTGTGTCTTTTTACAAATCCTGAGGACACAAAAGTCCCGTCAGCTCCGGAATCCACAAAAGCCATAATAGGCCATATATTCTCAGAGAATGAGAGCTGACCTGGGATACTACACTTAGAGGGTGCAGAAGACATCTCTAGTAACCCTCCTCTAATGGTTACTAGGCCTGGGAGTTTCCCTGATGACTAGAACACTTGTTGGCATAGTGCCCAGCCTGACGACATACGTAACATATAGGAGGACCAGACTTGCGTAGTCTGGAGGACGTATGACCTAACTCCATAGGAGTGGGAGATGTTTCAGATGCTGAGGAAGATGGTAGTGGACCCTCAACAACTGGAATAGCCCGATGCTTAGGGCGTGAGGAAGAGACCTCGAGTCTACATTCCCTATGGCGTACGTCGATCCTCGTTGCTACTGTGATCAAGTCCTCCAGAGAAGCAGGGACCTCACGAGTAGCAAGGGCTTCCTTGACATAGCCTGCCAACCCTCTCCGGAAGATAGGAATCAACACCTTCTCTGGCCAATCTAGTTCTGCCACCAGAGTTCTAAAAGCAATGGCATAAGAACTAGTGGATAACGAACCCTGAGATAGTTCTAACAGTCTCAGGGCCGCATCATGGGTAACCTGCGGACCCATGAATACCGCTTTAAGAGCATCAAGAAAGTCTTGATGTCTCAGAGTAACCACATCAGAGCGCTCCCATAAGGGAGTCGCCCATTCTAAGGCTTTGTCCTGAAGTAAGGAGATGATAAAGCCTACTCTGGACCTCTCCGTAGAGAAGCGAGAAGAGTTGACCTCTAGGTGTATCTGACACTGACTAATGAAACTACGACATGATCTGGCATCGCCAGAATATCTGTTTGACAGATCAAGTCGAGGATCATGTGCAGATGTCACCATGGTCTGAGGTTTATCCTCTATACTCTTGAGCCGCGACTCAAGTACTTGTATGTAACGGTGTAACTGCTGATATTCTGCCATAACTGCCAGACCCTTGGCTCAGTCCTAATGTTACGGAGGGCTGTCTGATAATAAAACCTAAAGGAATGTCAGACAGTCAGGGTCCACCGTGCAAAGACTCTGCTGCAGACTATGGCAGAGGATAAGGGGTATATAAGTGTGCCACTGTAAAAATAATAGCACAAGTGCAGAGTGCAATACCTCTGTTAAACTCAGAGGAATATAATTAGAAAATAAAGCAATTCCTCCCTTACTTGGAGGGTGTGTGGGATGGTCTCTGTTGAAGATCACAGAGACAAAAGCAGTGAGTGGGAAATGGCACCTACCTAGGTCCGTTCCTCTAGTGGTGCCAGGAGATGGACAGCAGCGTAAGCCGCACAAAGCTCCTACCTGCGTTCGCTCCACTAGTGTGCGAGGACACGAACCACTAGATATGGCACCTGCCTAGGTCCGCTCTTCTAGTGGTGCAAAAGAGACGGACAGCAGCATAAGCCGCACAAAGCTCCTACCTCTGTTCGCTCCCCTAGTGTGCGAGGATATGAACAACTGCCAGACGCAGTATAAGGAACGTTACCCTAGTAGCAACGTCCACCTACGAGTAGAATCACAAGGCCCAGCCGGACCATGTGCTTCAGACACCTGCCTATGTCCGCTCCACTAAAAGGTAAGGATACGGACTGCAGCCGAAGCTGTAAGGTATAAGAACACTACCCTGCCGGTAGCGCTCACCTAACATAGACAGAGAGATGCCTAGAGGGACGTGCACAGGGCGTCTACCCTCATGCATTAACCAAGAGGACTGAGCGCCGGGCGGCGTGCGTCAGGGTCTTATATAGACTCTGTGCCTCATCCAAGATGGAGGACACCAGAGCCAATCCGCTGCCAGAATGACAGCAATGACGTCACGCTGGCCTATCACCGAGCAAAGCGTCACAAGCACATGACCAGCGACCAATCGGCATAGAAGGTGTCAGAGACATGTGACCACGTGTCACAAGCACATGACCAGTGGCCAATCAGCTTAGAAGGTGTCAGAGACATGTGACCTCGTGTCAGCGATGATGTCACCCGCACATGTGCAATGGCTCCAAGATAGGACTTAGTCTCCAGCGCTTGCACATGTGTAGTAGCAAGAAATCCGGACATAGTCTCCAGAGCCACAGCAACCGTAACATCCCTAGGTAAGCAGAGAGTTTAGATGGATCCCAGGCCCCCTCCCCCAGACCTAGGGACAGAAACACTACAGGGGTGATTACCTACAGACAATACATTTATTCCATGCAATTCTGAAGATTCATAAAACATAATGCACCACACAGAGGGTAAAATAGTCCAGGAACACGGATACAGTCCAGTAATGGCATAAATGTCCCGGGGATGAGTCACAGTCCTTCAGCAGTCCTTTTTCAGGGTATCGGGATTTCTCACAGTCTCTCTGGGGTGTCAGCTTTTTCCTGAGAGGATCAATGTTGCTTTTTCTCTCTTGTAAGTCTCACCCAGAATGACTAATCCCCCAGGTAAGCAGAGAGTTTAGGTGGATCCCAGGCCCCCCTCCCCCAGACCTAGGGACAGGAACACTACAGGGGGTGATTACCTACAGACAATACAATGTACACACAAGGAATGCACAGAATGGACAGAGAACCACACCTAAAATACGAACCTACACAACATGATACACAACCCACCATATTCCACCATCACCAAGACCATAAGCATAATTATGGTCTGTTTCTCTTCCATTGAGAGTCCCTTTGATCACATGTTGTGGGTTTCTAGATACAGCATCCAAATGCAAATGCCGCACCTGGAATCAGCTCCAGACCTTTTACCTGCTTAATTAATGATGGATTAAAAAGGAATTGCCCATGCAGCCCATTAAAGAGCTTTTGAGATAATTGCCTGATTATTTTTGGTCCCTTGGAAAAGAAACAGCTACAGTCATGGCCGAAAGTGTTGGCATTCTTTATATTGTTCCAAAAACTGAAGCATTTCCCCCTAAAAATTATTGCAATTACATGTTTTGTTACAGTGCCTACAAGTAGTATTCAACCCCCTGCAGATTTAGCAGGTTTACACATTCAGAATTAACTTGGCATTGTGACATTTGGACTGTAGATCATCCTGGAAGTGTGAAATGCAGCAAAAAAGAATGTTATTTCTTTTTTTATTTTTTTTTTTAAATTGTGAAAAGTTTATTCAGAGGGTCATTTATTATTCAACCCCTCAAACCACAAGAATTCTGTTTGGTTCCCCTAAAGTATTAAGAAGTATTTCAGGCACAAAGAACAATGAGCTTCACATGTTTGGATTAATTATCTCTTTTTCCAGCCTTTTCTGACTAATTAAGACCCTCCCCAAACTTGTGAACAGCACTCATACTTGGTCAACATGGGAAAGACAAAGGAGCATTCCAAGGCCATCAGAGACAAGATCGTGGAGGGTCACAAGGCTGGCAAGGGGTACAAAACCCTTACCAAGGAGTTTTGCCTACCTGTCTCCACTGTTGGGAGCATCATCCGGAAGTGGAAGGCTTATGGAACTACTGTTAGCCTTCCACGGCCTGGACAGCCTTTGAAAGTTTCCACCCGTGCCGAGGCCAGGCTTGTCCGAAGAGTCAAGGCTAACCCAAGGACAACAAGGAAGGAGCTCCGGGAAGATCTCATGGCAGTGGGGACATTGGTTTCAGTCAATACCATAAGAAACGTACTCCACCGCAATGGTCTCCGTTCCAGACGAGCCCGTAAGGTACCTTTACTTTCAAAGCGTCATGTCAAGGCTCGTCTACAGTTTGCTCATGATCACTTGGAGGACTCTGAGACAGACTGGTTCAAGGTTCTCTGGTCTGATGAGACCAAGATCGAGATCTTTGGTGCCAACCCACACGTGACGTTTGGAGACTGGATGGCACTGCATACGACCCCAAGAATACCATCCCTACAGTCAAGCATGGTGGTGGCAGCATCATGCTGTGGAGCTGTTTCTCAGCCAAGGGGCCTGGCCATCTGGTCCGCATCCATGGGAAGATGGATAGCACAGCCTACCTGGAAATTTTGGCCAAGAACCTCCGCTCCTCCATCAAGGATCTTAAGATGGGTCGTCATTTCATCTTCCAACAAGACAATGACCCAAAGCACACAGCCAAGAAAACCAAGGCCTGGTTCAAGAGGGAAAAAATCAAGGTGTTGCAGTGGCCTAGTCAGTCTCCTGACCTTAACCCAATTGAAAACTTGTGGAAGGAGATCAAGATTAAAGTCCACATGACACACCCAAAGAACCTAGATAACTTGGAGAAGATCTGCATGGAGGAGTGGGCCAAGATAACTCCAGAGACCTGTGCCGGCCTGATCAGGTCTTATAAAAGACGATTATTAGCTGTAATTGCAAACAAGGGTTATTCCACAAAATATTAAACCTAGGGGTTGAATAATAATTGACCCACACTTTTATGTTGAAAATGTATTAAAATTTAACTGAGCAACATAACTTGTTGGTTTGTAAGATTTATGCATCTGTTAATAAATCCTGCTCTTGTTTGAAGTTTGCAGGCTCTAACTTATTTGCATCTTATCAAACCTGCTAAATCTGCAGGGGGTTGAATACTACTTGTAGGCACTGTATACTCGTTTATTTTCTGTGGTTGTACGGGAACACCACAAAAAAGCCTACCAAGGCAATGTAAAGCCCAAAACACTGCCCCCCACCCTGATGGGAAAGTCAGTTCTCTCACGTTCCCACCAGACCAGCAGGGGCTGCTTCAACCCCAGTCCATGCTGCTGTCTCCCAAGGCATGTGCATGATGCACAGGTCTCCTGGGAATGTCCCTAAGGTGTGCACTCAGACACACCCCTTTTCTTAAAGGGCTAGTACACCTGGACCCAGAAGTTCCTCTCAGCTCAGTTGAGAGGCTTCAGGTTTTTAAGGCACCTTCCCCTTAAGGGAAGTGCCTGGGCAATGAGTTCTATACATTGCTAGTGCTCAGGTCCATTGTGATGTTGTTGTTCTGCTGTATGCTATTGATGATTTGTATCTGTGTTTCAGTGCATTACAAGTCCACTACTGCTGCTGCTGCAACTATCCACACCTGTCGCTTCTTACTATTGTCGCCGCTGCAAGTATCCATGGCGGCCGCCTACCACAATATCCGCTGCTGCAAGTATCCACATCAGCCACTGCTACTGCATCCACCCATCTATCCCGGCAGAATCCATGATACCTGCTGCTGTTTCTACAAGTTTGTATCAGTGGCACCAGCTGCCGAGGTACCGTTGATCCAATGGCGGGCTCTCTGTTGGCTACCTACCAGCGTGTGTGCCTATCACCACTCCCGGTGACTTTAGTGAAGACTTGGTGACCGATTCAGTTTGCTCCTTCGGGTCAATGGATCCAATAACGCCATGCTGGTGAGCATAACCGGCAAATTGGACTCCAACAAAGGTCCAGATAAAATTGTTGACACCTTTCCAAAATTGTGGGTAAAGAACTTTGTTTTCAATGTGTGATGATCGTTCAAACTCAGCTGTGGCAATAAACAGATGTGGGCAATATGAAATTTATCCTTTAAGCCAGATAAGAAAGGGAGATGTTGACTCAATCTTTGGATTGTGTGTCAGTGTGTGCCACACTAAGCGTGGAGAACAGGAAGATGAGAAGAGAACTGTCTGAGGAATTGAGAACCAAAATTGTTGAAAAATATCAAAATATCAAGGTTATGAATCCATCTCCAGGATCTTGATGTTCCCTTGTCCATGGTGTGTAGCATAATCAAGACGTATACATCCAATACAGCCAGATGCACAGAGAGGCAAACGACCGCTCGCACAGACAACCGGCCGCACAGACAACCACCTGCACAGTCCCCACTCAATTCTCCACCTCTCGGTAAGCTCTATTCGGATTTTAAGATGCACCCCTCATTTTACTCCCAAATTTTTGGGAGGAAAAGTGTGTCTTATAATCCGAAAAGTACGGTACTTTCTGGGACAATCTCAAGGGAGCCAACACTTTTGGCCATGAATTGTCCATAGAAAATTAATTGTCCAATTAAGCTGAGAGTCGCCTCGTTAAGCCCAGACTGATTATAGAACTGGATCCTGAATATGTTTTGGTAAAAAGTTAAAATTCCCAAAACTTGTGTCCCCGTCCAAATATTTCCGGACCTGGCTGTGCAGGCAACATAGGGAAGATAATAACTTGCACTTGTTTTGTTGTGATGTGTCGGCCATTCGCTGTCATCCATCGCTGTCTGCACAAATCACGTCTAGCGGAGAATATTAAACCGCCATTCACCGCCTTCACTTTTCGCCATGTTTATGTTTTACTTCTCCGACACACGAGGCATTTCCTTTACTCTCTTTCAATCAACTTTACATCCGGTGACAAAGCAATATATTCTCTGATTACATTTCAAGGTTTCTTTGTATCTAAACAGTCGGCGGAAATGTCTGATGTCCCGGAGCCCCGGGTTCTCGCACCGCGGATGACTGACAGCAACGAATTGGAAATATGCAAATTAATAGCAAACTACATCTAACAATAATCAAAAAGATGTTCAGGCTTATAATTAAACTCGACCATAATCCCTTTATCCGAACATCAAAGCCTCCTTGTAAAAAAAAAGTGCGAGATCAGAAAAAGCTTGTACTTTGTTTTGTTTTTGGTTATAAATCCCCAGAGAAAGGTGAAAAATAAAGGAGATACAAAGATTGCTGTGATGTTACTGAAGAGGGAGGCTGGAGGTGAAATGGGCTTGTCTTTATGATTCCTTAGTGGAAACTAATAAAAGAAAACTGATAGCTTTTATCAATGGAAGAATTTAAAGGGGATGTCTACTTTAAGTGCATCTGAAGGTTGGAAATGCTTAAAGCGGCATCCATTCCGGACAATCCCTTTAATTTCAATGGTGGGGAGGTGCAGAGCCATAACAGTCAGCTGGAGACTGTGCAGGAGCTTCTGAGGATGTGTTTTATTTCCCTACAGCTCCCCCGCAGGAGAAAACAAGTATTACGCATTCAGGCTGTTTTTGTAATGTACAGAGTCCTCCAAAGGCGAAATGTTCCTTGAATTTCCACTGCTTTGTAATTATTTGCAAAAGTCACTAGCAACGTATTAATGTTGGTGATCTGGATGCCACAAGAGGCTGTGAACCCCTAAATATTGTGGAAACAGATCCCGATTCCCTACCTGATCCACAATCTCTCCCTCCCTGCTGTGACTTTGTTCAGTGACTCTTAAGGCCACTTTTACACACTGCGATATCGCTAGCGATCGCACCTACCCACGTCGTTTGTGCGTCACAATCAAATCGCTGCCCCTTGGCAAACAATATTACTAGGACACGTCACACGTACTTACCTTCCTAGTGACGTCTTTGTGGCCGGCGAACAACCTCTTTTTTAAGGGGGCGGTTCGTGCGGCGTCACAGCGACGTCAATCAGCGGGCCACCAATAGAAGCGGAGGGGCGGAGAGCAGCCGCATTCACGTCACTCCCATCTCGTTGCCGGATTACGCAGGAACGCTGTTTTGTCGTTCCCGGGGTGTCAGACGTAGCGATGTGTGCTGCCTCAGGAACAACGAAAAACCTGTGTCCAAAACGAGCAACGATATTTTGAAAATGAACGACGTGTCAACGATCAACGATTTGGTGAGTATTTGTGATCGTTTGCGGTCGTTAACATACACTTTAAAATTAACATAATTATATAGAAATAAAGCTTATATGTGATTAAAAGTGAAAATTACCACTGATTACCACTAAAATTAAGCCTTGATTTACAAATGGATGCTTACCACCCGTACAAGGGTTCTTCAAACACACACATTTTTTATTTATTTATTTTTTTTATTACTATTTTTCTTTACATTTTTTAATTTTCACTTTTAATCACATATAAGCTTTATTTCTGTATAATTGTGTTAATTTTCAAATGTATGTTAATTTGATGTACTACTGATATTTTGCGATGTCATGTCTCGAAACGCGTAGACCTATGGAATAAAAAGAAAGTTTATCATCATCAACATTTCTACATCTTCATTTGGCTGATGCGCGGCGTTAACCCCTTCTCTACTCCATTTTGAATGTAGAATGAATGTTGTCATTCAAAATTACATCTTGTCCCTCAAAACAGAAGCCATCATATGGCTATGTAGAGAGAAAAAAAAGTTATGGCTCTGAGAAGAAGGCGAGGGAAAAACGAAAACGGAAATCGGTCCTGTCGCGAAGGGGTTAATGAGGACATCAGAATGTATCGGATCCTGGTAGGTATATATTTGTCTGTGCGTGTGCGCTCTTTGTGTGCATGTATCTGCATGAAGATGCTCTGTGTATATGTTAGGACTTGCAAACTGAAAAGGAACCTGGTACATTGTGCCTTGGCACGGAACGATCTAGAAAAGCCAGTGCAGTGAGATTTTACACTATGGTCTGTGCCGATCAAACGTGGTACTACACAACCAAGTTAATACCAATGTTATTTTGTTTTGTTATGGACTAGAGTTCAGTTAAGTAGTCATAGTGTGGTGCCCTGTGCCTAGTCGCCACAAATAATAGCTACATGTGTATTCCAATCTGTATAACATGTATTGCCAGCTTTAATAACATTCGATTTCCTCTGCTGGTCACCACATACACACATTCGCCCACACTCCCTTACTGGGGCCGGTCACCACATACACACATTTGCCCACACTCCCTTACTGGGGCCGGTCACCATATACACACATTTGCCCACACTCCATTACTGGGGCTGGTCACCACATACACACATTTGCCCACACTCCCTTACTGGGGCTGGTCACCACATACACACATTCGCCCACACTCCCTTACTGGGGCCGGTCACCACATACACACATTTGCCCACACTCCCTTACTGGGGCCGGTCACCATATACACACATTTGCCCACACTCCCTTACTGGGGCTGGTCACCATATACACACATTTGCCCACACTCCCTTACTGGGGCTGGTCACCACATACACACATTTGCCCACACTCCCTTACTGGGGCTGGTCACCACATACACACATTTGCCCACACTCCCTTACTGGGGCTGGTCACCACATACACACATTTGCCCACACTCCATTACTGGGGCTGGTCACCACATACACACATTTGCTTACACTCCCTTACTGGGGCCGGTCACCACATACACACATTTGCCCACACTCCATTACTGGGGCTGGTCACCACATACACACATTTGCCCACACTCTCTTACTGGGGCTGATCACCACATACACACATTTGCCCACACTCCCTTACTGGGGCTGGTCACCACATACACACATTTGCCCACACTCCCTTACTGGGGCCGATCACCACATACACACATTTGCCCACACTCCATTACTGGGGCTGGTCACCACATACACACATTTGCCCACACTCCATTACTGGGGCTGGTCACCACATACACACATTTGCCCACACTCCATTACTGGGGCTGGTCACCACATACACACATTTGCTTACACTCCCTTACTGGGGCCGGTCACCACATACACACATTTGCCCACACTCTCTTACTGGGGCCAGTCACCACATACACACATTTGCCCACACTCTCTTACTGGGGCTGGTCACCACATACACACATTTGCCCACACTCTCTTACTGGGGCCGGTCACCACATACACACATTTGCCCACACTCCATTACTGGGGCTGGTCACCACATACACACATTTGCTTACACTCCCTTACTGGGGCCGGTCACCACATACACACATTTGCCCACACTCTCTTACTGGGGCCAGTCACCACATACACACATTTGCCCCACACTCCCTTACTGGGGCCGGTCACCATATACACACATTTGCCCACACTCCCTTACTGGGGCCAGTCACCACATACACACATTTGCCCACACTCCATTACTAGGGCCGATCACCACATACACACATTTGCCCCACACTCCCTTACTGGGGCCAGTCACCACATACACACATTTGCCCACACTCTCTTACTGGGGCTGGTCACCACATACACACATTTGCCCACACTCTCTTACTGGGGCCGGTCACCACATACACACATTTGCCCACACTCCATTACTGGGGCTGGTCACCACATACACACATTTGCTTACACTCCCTTACTGGGGCCGGTCACCACATACACACATTTGCCCACACTCTCTTACTGGGGCCAGTCACCACATACACACATTTGCCCCACACTCCCTTACTGGGGCCGGTCACCATATACACACATTTGCCCACACTCCCTTACTGGGGCCAGTCACCACATACACACATTTGCCCACACTCCATTACTAGGGCCGATCACCACATACACACATTTGCCCCACACTCCCTTACTGGGGCTGGTCACCATATACACACATTTGCCCACACTCCATTACTGGGGCCGGTCACCACATACACACATTTGCCCACACTCTCTTACTGGGGCTGTTCACCTGAGATAAAACCAACGCTTGAGTGTGAGCCCTAGAAGGAGAAAGGGGAAGAGCTAAGGTGTAAGGTAAATTCAGTCAGTTGCAGCCGGAGTGAACTTTTGAGGAGTGTAATATGGAGATGTCCTGTCCTGAGGTGACTGCTAAAAGCTCTGGAGGTTCAGCTACACATCGGCAGGGTATCAGTCCCTAGGCCACCTGGACTTTCAAGGTCAGTGGCAAACTGATAGACTGCTATTAGCCTTTTTATAAGGAGCAGTGAATTTGCCCAGGAGCTCAGTGACATGTTTGAGTCTGGAAACTTCTAGAAGAAACAGTGAGTTTTCCCTCAGGATTCAAGTTGCCTACTCACTGGAAGGGATCAAGGATCCAGAGGTCTCTTGTTTTGAATATCCTATGATTTTAAGACACCTTTTCCCAGGTAGTGAAGTAACGGCAGGAGGACACGACCACCACACAGCAGAGAAACCAAACTCTCATTGGGGCAGGTCAGACCACAATCATTGTGAATGCTGTAAGGAATGTTCTGGAAGGTTCTGCAGAGCGTCAGTAACAGGTAAAAGCTCCCTGTCCTTTCTGTGGCTGAATTATCTTCTGCTGTCCCATTTTACCTCACCATCCCCAGGTACCGGCCTTAGTTGGGGGGGCGAGGAGACAACCCTCTGGCACTGCGCACCTTTTACCTTTTACTGAAGCTCTGCAGAACATTCCAGAACAGATCTCACAGCCATTACAAAGATGGTTCTTCGTGCCCTGATGAGAGTTTGGTTTCTTTGCTGTGTGGTGGGAGTGTATTCTTTCTGTCACTACTATTTCCCTACCTGGAAATAGGTGTCTTGAAATCCTGGGATTTTCAAGACAAGAACAATTTGGATCTTTTAATCCCTACTGGTGAGCAGGTGACTTGAATCCTGAAGGAAAACTCACTATTTCTTCCAGAGGTTTCCAGACTAAGGCTACTTTCACACTTGCGTTCTTTTCCTTCCGTCACAATCCGCCCTTTTGGAAAACAGCGGAATCCGTTAACGGATTCTGCTGTTTCCCATAGACTTGTATGGATGACGGATTGTGCCAAAAGGACCTGCGTTGCTTCCGCTGGGCGACGCTCCGTTGCTTCCGCCCAGCGGGAGGAACGCAGCATGTAACGTTTTTTTTGAGCAGCGGAATCCTCAGGATTTCACTGCGCATGCTCTCTCTGCCTCCCTGCACCCGTAACCAAGGTAAATATCGGGTAACCAAGGAAAGTGCTTTGCTGATATTTACCCTGGCTATGTGTGCAGGGAGCCCGACACTTCCCCGCTTGGCCCCGCCCCCTCCCGCACTCCACTCTGCATGTACACACACACACACACTCACCTGTCCTCAGCGCCATGGCCCCGCTCGACTCCACACACTCCGCCCCCGCACACATTTTCGGCGGCCGAGCGATCAGCTGATCACCCAGCGGCCGGCTACTGGGAGCGATCAGCTGAACACCCGGCGGCCGGCTACTGGGAGCGATCAGCTGATCACCCGGCGACCGGTTGCTGTGAGTGATCAGCTGATCTCCCGGCGGCCGGCTACTGTGAGCGATCAGCTGATCACCCGGCGGCCGGCTGCTGTGAGCGATCAGCTGACCTGGCGGCCGGCTACTGGGAGCGATCAGCTGATCACCCGGCGGCCGGCTACTGGGAGCGATCAGCTGATTACCCGGCGGCCGGCTACTGGGAGTGATCAGCTGATCACCTGGCGACCGGCTGCTTTGAGCGATTAGCTGATCACCCGGCGGCCGGCTACTGGGAGCGATCAGTTGATCACCCGGCGGCCAGCTACTGGGAGCGATCAGCTAACCACCCGGCGGCCGGCTACTGGGAGCGATCAGCTGACCACCCGGCGGCCGGCTACTGGGAGCGATCAGCTGATCACCCGGCGGCCAGCTACTGGGAGCGATCAGCTGATCACCCGGCGGCCGGCTACTGGGAGCGATCAGCTGACCACCCGGTGGCCGGCTACTGGGAGCGATCAGCTGACCACCCGGTAGCCGGCTACTGGGAGCGATCAGCTGACCACCCGGTGGCCGGCTACTGGGAGCGATCAGCTGACCACCCGGTGGCCGGCTACTGGGAGCGATCAGCTGACCACCCGGTGGCCGGCTACTGGGAGCGATCAGCTGACCACCCGGTGGCCGGCTACTGGGAGCGATCAGCTGACCACCCGGTGGCCGGCTACTGGGAGCGATCAGCTGACCACCCGGTGGCCGGCTACTGGGAGCGATCAGCTGATCGTTCACAATAGTCTTCCGCCGGTAAACTGTAAAAAAAAATCAAAATGGATTACGTTGTTTTGAAGCATCCGTTGCATCCGTCACACAACGTAATGCAACGGATACCGTTCAACGCAAGTGTGAAACTAGCCTAACACGTGCCACTGTGCTCCCAGGAAATTCACTGCTCCTTATCAAAAGGCTAATAACAGTCTCTCAGTTTGCCACTAACCTTCAAAGTCCTGGTGGCCTAGGGACTGATACCCTGCCAATGTGTAGCTGAACCTCCAGAACTTTTAGCAGTCACCTCAGGACAGGATCTCTCCATATTACACTCCTCACCCGTTCACTCCAGCTGCAGCTAACTAAATTTACCTCACACCTCAGCTCCTCCCCTATATCCTTCTAGGTCTCACACTCAAGCGTTGGTTTCAGCTCAAGTGAACAGCCCCAGTAAGGGAGTGTGGGCAAATGTGTGTATGTGGTGACCGGCCCCAGTAAGGGAGTGTGGGCAAATGGGTGTATGTGGTGACCGGCCCCAGTAAGGGAGTGTGGGCAAATGGGTGTATGTGGTGACCGGCCCCAGTAAGGGAGTGTGGGCAAATGGGTGTATGTGGTGACCGGCCCCAGTAAGGGAGTGTGGGCAAATGGGTGTATGTGGTGACCGGCCCCAGTAAGGGAGTGTGGGCAAATGTGTGTGTGTGGTGAACAGCAGAGAAAACCATCTCTCATTAAGGCTAACAATACATGTTATACAGATTAAAATACACATATAGCTATTATTTGTGCCGACTAGGCACATATACATATACCGTATGTGTGTGTATGTGCATACAGGCATGTGTACTATATATGTGAATGCACACATTGAGGAAAATAAGTATTTGATCTTCTGCTGATTTTGCAAGTTTTTTCACTTACAAAGAATGGAGAGATCTGTAATTTGTGTTGTAGGTACAATTCAACTATGACATACAGAGTCCAAAAAAATCCAGAAAATCCCATTGTATGATTTATAAATAATGAATTTGCATTTATTGCATGAAACTATTATTTGATCCCCGACCAACCAGCAAGAAATCTGGTTCTCACAGACCTGTTCGTTTTTCTCCTACTCTGCACTCATTACCTGTATTAATTGCACCTGTTTGCACTCGTTAACTGTATAAATGACACCTGTCCACACACTCAATCACACTCCAAGCTTTCCACCATGGTCATGACAAAAGAGCTGTCTAAGGACACCAGGTACAAAATTGTAGACTTGCACAAAGCTGGGATGGGCTACAGGACAATAGGCAAGCAGCTTGGTGAGAAGACAACAACTGTTGGTACAATTATTAGAAAATGGAAGAAACATAAGATGACTGTCAATCTTACTCAGTCTTGGGCTCCATGCAAGATCTCACCTGGTGGGGTAAAGAAAATTCTAAGAAAGGTCAGGAATCAGTCCATAACTACACGGGAGGACCAGGTCAATGACCTGAAGAGAGCTGGGACCCCAGTCTCAAAGATTACAGTTAGCAACACACTACGCCATCATGAATCAAAGGGCACGCAAGGTTCCCCTGCTCACACCAGAACATGTTCAGGCCCGTTTGAACTTCACCAATGACCTTCTGGATGAACCAGAGGATGAATGGGAGAAGATCATGTGGTCAGATGAGACCAAAATAGAACTTTTTGATGTCAACTCCACTCACCGTGTTTGGAGGAAGAAGGATGAGTACAACCCCAAGAACACCGTCCCAACTGTAAATGATGGGGGTACAAACATCATACTTTGGAGGTGCTTTTCTGCAAAGGGGACAGGATGACTGCACTGTATTGAAGGGAGGATGGATGGGGTCATGTATCATGAGATTTTGGCCAACAATCACGTTTAACGGTCTGAACTCAGCGCATGCAAATGTAACCTAAATGTTTTAGTGTGGTGGTGAGATATGTGAACCTATACAGCCCTACTTTATCTAAAACCGGCCCTGCTGAAATTCTATAAAAGAAAAAACATAGTCTGTGCTGTGGAAGGTTTGTAGCAACGTTTTCTCCACTTGATATACTGCAAGAAATAAGGTCCTAAAGAGAGATTTTGGGTTCCTAAAAAGGATCGTTTTTCTTGTGTTACTGAACCTACTGGAAGATGCCCCCAAGGGGACGCAGGATTATTATTACCTAATCTGGCTCTGGGCCTTGTTGGCGATATCTCTTTCCTCTCGTCTACATCAGGTAATTCGGGTAGACTGGGAAACACCTCTGACATCATCACTTATGGCCTTTTAAGGTCATCTCAGGCACTGAGTGCTAAGTTTTCAGGAAGCATCACCTTCAGCTGCCATGTAAATTACAGGAGTTTGTTGCATTATTGACTTTATACAGCTGTCTAATATCTCTGCAGCAAACTCCTGCCTGTGATCCTGTGACGCCCTGGCAAAACCAGGTTGTCACAGAGCCTGCATAAATCCACCAAAGTGCAGGCCATTCTGCTTGGCACCAACACAGTCCCCACACAGATATACACCAGCTAATCTGGCCCTACTCACCCCCTCCCCGGGAAAATGGGAGATATCGAGGAGAGCTTAGGAAGTGACAGAACAGAGTTTAGTTTCAGTTTGAGCTGTAGTCAGTGGAGAGCTGACAGGAGGGAGTTGGAGCTCCCTGGAGAGGTTGGTAGTCGGGGTTGGAGCCGAGGACTACCGGACTAGGTGGCAGTGAGAGCCACAGGCACGGAGATCCGGTCGCGGGGAACCTGAGGCCGACTGGGACAGGGTTGTAGCCCGCCGGTGCCGAGAGAGGGGACCCGGTCCGGAGGCCATTCAAGCAGACTAGTCCAGACAAGAAAGAGACAGACAGAGAGGGAGGAAGAAAGGGCCCCTGGCTGTATATCTGGGTGTGGGACCTGAAGACACCCGCCAAAGGTGACCGGCCATTGGCAATTTGGTTTACAATACAGACTGTGTGTGGTTACTGACCATTCAAGTCATCAGCAGCTCATCCAGCACCAGGACAACCGAACTGTGAGTTTCCTGCTCCCTGCAATCCCTCACAATACCCTGGGCCCCGGGACTACACCTCCCCTACCTGTGGAGGGGATCACACCTTGCTGCCCCACTCCATCAGCCCCGGGCACCCACATTCAAGGCAGCGGCGGTGTCCCCATTCCTCACCGCAACCCATGGGTGGCGTCACCGGCAAAGACTTTATCCCCTGTAAATAACCCCTTTTCACTCGTGGGCGACGGATGGCTGCGCGAGCCCTGAATCCGGCTGCCACTCGAGCCACAGCCACCGCCCGGATTCGAGTTTCTTGAGTGGCCCCCCGGTTGTCATCTGTCCCCCGCCCACGACAATCCAATCTAACTACGGCCTTGTTCAGTTCTCTGAATACTGGATCTATTGCACTTTCAACTACAGCTACAGGAACATGTGACTGGAATCACCTTAACTAATAGTAGTTCTGATAATCGCAATGTCTTCACTAGCTAGGTGCGATGCTAGTCTCTACACAGACAAGGCGTGAAGCAGGCTAGTCAAAAGTTCTGGGGTCAATTACCGGAGGTTAGACAGGGGCATAGTCAAGTCATGGTCTGAGTCAGAATACCAGGAGGGTAGCGGATCAGAACAGAGAAACAAAACAAAAGGACGTCAAACAAAGTAAATGGGCAGGCAGCAAAAGATCAATTCCCAGAGCACAGATACAAGGGGCCAACTGGCACCACTGAGCAGAAGACTAGGACTGGCAGTGTTTTGGGAAAAACTGCTCAGCTAAAAAAGCTGGGCAATTAGAGGGAAGAGGGCAGACACCTGCAGACACCTGCACCTTCAAAAATGAGATTGGACAACTGAGTTGACAGTCAAAAAACTGACAGCTCTGCACGCCTTAGCTCCAGGTCAGACGAATGATCTGTCACTCCCTGACCACAGAGCGGAGGAATTGTGACACTAGTTACCTGATTATTCTTCATCTCTACCATTCTTGTGTTTTATATGACTGCGAGCAAGTAACCAGTTTGCCTTTCATCGCTGCGATTCTGCAGTTAGCCATTTGCCTGATGTAACTTCCTGATTGCACACGTCTCTGCCATTAACCATCTGTCTGCTGCAAGTTCCTGAATGGGTATATCTTAGCTTTCAACCATTTGCTTGCTACAAGTCCTGGATTGTCTATACGTGTACTGTCTTGCATGTATCTGTAGACCTGATTCCTTCATCTGATGTTTGCAATTCTGCTGGAACCCCTGCCTTTCTGCAAATCCTAATGTTCTGACCCCGTTGGTACATGGGCTGAATATCTAGCATTACTGTAAATATATGCTAGTAAATATTATTACAATAGAAGTCTTCCAGACTGAAAGACTGTAGGTACTCTTCTCCTTCAGTGATTTTTGTTCTCTTCTTATTCTTTTTAGGTTCAGCGTTGCTGTAAATGATCAGTTCAGTGTCCATAGATATTTTTTTAAGGTCTTGAAAATAATAAGTCCAGGAATGGTCGTCACTATCTTTTAGGATGACATACAGCTGGAGTTCCTCATGTAATGTAACCTATTGGTACATGTCATTTGTGAACTTCAATTTCAGCAGAACATGTCTCGTTTATGCCCCGCACCGCAGCACCTCCACATTACACTGAGTTATCGCTCTATTTCTGATTGGACACTATGGAAAGATGTGTTGTCTTCCTTTTTATCAGGGTCTCACACAGGACGCGCAGCGCTCTCCTTAATGACGTCTCAGATGTCTGTTTGTGATTTTAAATACCAGCAAGCTAACCTTGAGAAGATTGGTGGCAGCACATAAAACCTGGCATTTAGTAGCTGTAATTCTAAGTATCAGCAGTCAAATAAGAATGAAGCCGTGTCTGGGCTGATTGCAAAACGAGCGGAATATTTATTAGCTGGAATTAATTCAACCGTGCACAAGAATTAAGAAATACAAATATCCTGCGAATGACAAATCCACATTAAAGGGAAAGTCACTGAGATAATAAGGAACTTTACTAAGAAGTGTTATAGAATGGGGGCAGTATTATAGTAGTTATATTCTTATACATAGGAGCAGTATTATAGTATTTATATTCTTGAACATAGGGGCAGTATTATAGTAGTTATATTCTTGTACATAGGGGCAGTATTATAGTAGTTATATTCTTGTATATAGGAGGCAGTATTATAGTAGTGATATTCTTGTACATAGGAGGCAGTATTATAGTAGTGATATTCTTGTACATTGGGGCAGAATTATAGTAGTTATATTCTTGTACATAGGGGCAGTATTATAGTAGTTATATTCTTGTACATAGGAGGCAGTATTATAGTAGTTATATTCTTGTACATAGGAGGCAGTATTATAGTAGTGATATTCTTGTACATAGGGGGCAGTATTATAGTAGTTATATTCCTGTCCATAGGAGCAGTATTATAGTAGTTATATTCTTATACATAGGAGCAGTATTATAGTAGTTATATTCTTGAACATAGGGGCAGTATTATAGTAGTTATATTCTTGTACATAGGGGCAGTATTATAGTAGTTATATTCTTGTATATAGGAGGCAGTATTATAGTAGTGATATTCTTGTACATAGGAGGCAGTATTATAGTAGTGATATTCTTGTACATAGGGGCAGTATTATAGTAGTTATATTCTTGTACATAGGGGCAGTATTATAGTAGTTATATTCTTGTACATAGGAGGCAGTATTATAGTAGTTATATTCTTGTACATAGGAGGCAGTATTATAGTAGTGATATTCTTGTACATAGGGGGCAGTATTATAGTAGTTATATTCCTGTCCATGGGGGCAGTATTATAGTAGTTATATTCTTGTACATAGGAGGCAGTATTATAGTAGTGATATTCTTGTACATAGGGGCAGTATTATAGTAGTTATATTCTTGTACATAGGGGCAGTATTATAGTAGTTATATTCTTGTACATAGGAGGCAGTATTATAGTAGTTATATTCTTGTACATAGGAGGCAGTATTATAGTAGTGATATTCTTGTACATAGGAGGCAGTATTATAGTAGTTATATTCTTGTACATAGGGACAGTATTATAGTAGTTATATTCTTGTACATAGGGGGCAGTATTATAGTAGTTATATTCCTGTCCATGGGGGCAGTATTATAGTAGTTATATTCTTGTACATAGGGGCAGTATTATAGTAGTTATATTCTTGTACATAGGAGCAGTATTATAGTAGTTATATTCTTGTACATAGAGGACAGTATTATAGTAGTTATATTCTTGTACATAGGGGCAGTATTATAGTAGTTATATTCTTGTACATAGGAGCAGTATTATAGTAGTTATATTCTTGTACATAGGGGCAGTATTATAGTAGTTATATTCTTGTACATAGAGGACAGTATTATAGTAGTTATATTCTTGTACATAGGGGGCAGTATTATAGTAGTTATATTCTTGTATATAAGGGGCAGTATTATAGTAGTTATATTCTTGTACATAGGGGCAGTAATATAGTAGTTATATTCTTGTACATAGGGGGCAGTATTATAGTAGTTATATTCTTGTACATAGGGGCAGTATTATAGTAGTTATATTCTTGTACATAGGAGCAGTATTATAGTAGTTATATTCTTGTACATAGGAGCAGTATTATAGTAGTTATATTCTTGTACATAGGGAGCAGTATTATAGTAGTTATATTCTTGTACATAGGGGCAGTATTATAGTAGTTATATTCTTGTACATAGGAGCAGTATTATAGTAGTTATATTCTTGTACATAGGGGCAGTATTATAGTAGTTATATTCTTGTATATAGGGGCAGTATTATAGTAGTTATATTCTTGTACATAGGAGCAGTATTATAGTAGTTATATTCTTGTACATAGGGGGCAGTATTATAGTAGTTATATTCTTGTACATAGGGGCAGTATTATAGTAGTTATATTCTTGTACATAGGGGCAGTATTATAGTAGTTATATTCTTGTACATAGGGGCAGTATTATAGTAGTTATATTCTTGTACATAGGGGCAGTATTATAGTAGTTATATTCTTGTACATAGGGGGCAGTATTATAGTAGTTATATTCTTGTACATAGGGGGCAGTATTATAGTACAGAAGCCGGGGAAGGAGTCTTGCGAGGATAATTTGCATATTCCCAGTGCCTTCTGGGATAAGTGAAGAGTCACCGCGAGCTCAAGGAGAACCGGGTTTTGGCTGTTACAGCCGGAAGGAAGACTTCTGAAAACCGCGCGCCGCTAGGAATTTTAGCCTGTCTTCTTCATTGTGAGCGTGAGTGAGCAAAGTGTGAGCAAAAGTAAGTGTGAGTAGAATTGTTTGTATTTAGTTGTTTAATTACTTAACATTTGTTTAGTGCTATCCCCATTAGAAAATGTGCTCCACTATTGCTAATGCGATCCAGTGTACATCTTGTCTCATGTATGCAGTCCTTGAAAAGCCGTTCGAGGGTGCATACTGCTGTTGGAGGGTGCATACTGCTGTTGGAGGGTGCATACTGCTGTTCGAGGGTGCATACTGCTGTTGGAGGGTGCATACTGCTGTTGGAGGGTGCATACTGCTGTTGGAGGGTGCATACTGCTGTTGGAGGGTGCATACTGTTGTTGGAGGGTGCATACTGTTGTTGGAGGGTGCATACTGCTGTTGGAGGGTGCATACTGTTGTTGGAGGGTGCATACTGCTGTTGGAGGGTGCATACTGCTGTTGGAGGGTGCATACTGCTGTTGGAGGGTGCATACTGTTGTTGGAGGGTGCATACTGCTGTTGGAGGGTGCATACTGCTGTTGGAGGGTGCATACTGCTGTTGGAGGGTGCATACTGCTGTTGGAGGGTGCATACTGCTGTTGGAGGGTGCATACTGCTGTTGGAGGGTGCATACTGCTGTTGGAGGGTGCATACTGCTGTTGGAGGGTGCATACTGCTGTTGGAGGGTGCATACTGCTGTTGGAGGGTGCATACTGCTGTTGGAGGGTGCATACTGCTGTTGGAGGGTGCATACTGCTGTTGGAGGGTGCATACTGTTGTTGGAGGGTGCATACTGTTGTTCGAGATGTGAGCAAGTTGCACGTTTGGAAGCCCAGATACTGGATGTAAATGAGCAGCTGGCAACTCTGAGATGCATTAGAAATATGGAAAGGAGTTTGCTGCTCACTGAGCAGCAGCTTGCTGGGTCAGATGTGGGGGAGGATCGTAGTAGGGAGCGGCAGGACGGTGAGGTAGGTAGCTGGGTGACAGTTAGAAAGGGGGGTAAAGGGAAAAGTGCTAGGGAGGCTAGTCCTGAACTGACACACCCCAATAGGTTTGCAAACTTGGCAGATGAGAGGGATGTCATTACAGGGGTAGCATCGCTGCAGCAAGGCATGACCTCTGAACGCCAGAGGAGTGTCTGCTCCAGTAAGGGGGGGAATAGGAGTGCAGGGCAGGCAAGACAGGTACTGGTAGTGGGGGACTCAATTATTAGGGGGACAGATAGGGCAATCTGTCACAAAGACAGGGATCGCCGAACAGTGTGTTGTCTTCCTGGCACTCGAGTTCGGCACATCGCTGATCGGGTTGACAGATTACTGGGAGGGGCTGGGGAGGACCCAGCGGTCATTGTACACATTGGCACAAATGACAAAGTTAGAGGTAGGTGGAAGGTCCTTAAAGATGATTTCAGGGACTTAGGTTGTAAGCTTAAAGCATGGACCTCAAAGGTGGTATTTTCGGAAATACTACCTGTGCCACGAGCCACACCAGAGAGGCAAAGAGAGATCAGGGAGGTTAACAGGTGGCTCAGGAATTGGTGTAGGAAAGAGGGTTTTGGGTTCCTGGAGAATTGGGCCGACTTTTCAGTTGGCTACAGATTCTATGCTAGGGATGGGCTGCATCTTAATGGGGAAGGTGCAGCTCTGCTGGGGCAGAAAATGGCTAGAAGGTTGGAGGAGTGTTTAAACTAGGAATGGGGGGCGAGGGTATTCACTTTATAGAAGGGGAATGTAGTGCAGATAGTGACCAGGGCACAAGTAATGAAATTGGGGGTGGTACGGGGGGAAGGGTTAGGACAGTTAATACAGTAAGCAGGAATATAGGTACAGAGTCATACGTAACGTGCATGTACACTAATGCCCGAAGCCTCACAAATAAGGTGGAGGAATTAGAATTAATATTGTTGGAAGAAAATTATGATATAGTGGGGATATCAGAGACATGGCTGGATGAGAGCTATGACGGGGCTGTTAATTTACAGGGTTATAGCCTATTCAGGAATGACCGTACAAATAAGCGAGGGGGAGGTGTGTGTCTATATGTAAAATCATCCTTAAAACCCATCCTGCGTGACAACATATGTGAGGGTACTGAGAATGTAGAGTCCCTATGGGTGGATATAAGGGGGGGAGAATGAATAATAAAATACTGATAGGGGTGTGTTATAAGACGCCGAATATTATGGAAGAGGTAGAGAATCTCCTCATAAAGCAAATTGATAAAGCAGCGAGTCTCGGAGAGGTAATTATTATGGGGGACTTTAACTATCCTGATATAAATTGGGGAACAGAAACTTGCAGTTCCAGCAAAGGAAATAGATTTTTGATAACAATGAAAGATAATTACCTTTCACAAATGGTCCAGGACCCCACAAGAGGGGGAGCACTACTAGACCTTGTACTAACCAATAGGCCAGACCGCATATCAAATATACAAGTTGGGGGTTACTTGGGGAATAGTGATCACAAAATAATAAGTTTTCATGTATTCTTTAGTAAGATGTATAGTAGAGGGGCTACAAGGACACTAAACTTCAGGAAAGCAAATTTTAAACGGTTGAGAGATGATCTTAGTGCAATAAACTGGGATGATGTACTAAGTAATAAAAGTACACAAAGCAAATGGGAGACTTTTATGAGCATCCTGAATAGGGCTTGTGCAGAAAATATACCCTATGGGAACAAACATGCTAGATATAGGAGGAAACCCCTATGGCTAAATAGAGATGTAAGGGAAGCAATAAAAGAAAAACAGAAAGCCTTAAAAGAATTAAAGAGGGTAGGTAGTGATGAGGCATTATATAATTATAGAAAATTAAATAAAATATGTAAAAAGCAAATTAAGTTAGCTAAGTTTGAGACAGAGAGACTCATTGCGAGAGAAAGTAAAAATAATCCTAAAATATTCTTTAACTACATAAACAGTAAAAAACTGAAAAGCGATAGTGTTGGCCCCCTTAAAAATAGTCTTGGTGAAATGGTGGAAGGGGATGAGGGTAAAGCCAACCTGCTGAATGACTTTTTTTCTACGGTTTTTATACAAGAAAATGCCATGGCAGAGGACATGACCAGTGATACCATAAATTCACCCTTGAATATTACCTGCTTAACCCAGCAGGAAGTACGCCGCCGCCCCGAAATCACTAAGGTTGACAAATCTCCGGGCCCGGATGGCTACACCCCAGAGTACTGCAGGAATTGAGTTCTGTGATAGATAGACCATTATTTTTAATCTTCTCAGATTCCTTAATAACAGGGTCGGTACCGCAGGACTGGCGCATAGCAAATGTGGTGCCAATATTCAAAAAGGGGACAAAAACTGAGCCGGGAAATTATAGGCCGGTAAGTTTAACCTCTACGGTTGGTAAAATCCTTGAGGGTTTCTTGAGAGATGCTATACTGGAGTATCTCAAGAAAAATAACCTTATGACAGAGATCAACATGGGTTTATGAGGGATCGATCCTGTCAAACTAATTTGATCAGCTTCTATGAAGAGGTAAGTTCAAGCCTGGACCAGGGAAATGCAGTGGATGTTGTGTATATGGACTTTTCAAAAGCTTTTGATACGGTGCCACACAAAAGGTTGGTACATAAAATGAGAATAATGGGGATAGGGGAAAATATGTGTAACTGGGTTAAAAACTGGCTCAGTGATAGGAAACAAAGGGTGGTTATTAATGGTACGTACTCGGACTGGGTCTCAGTTCATAGTGGGGTACCACAGGGGTCAGTATTGGGCCCGCTTCTTTTCAACATATTTATAAATGACCTTGTTGGGGGCATGCGGAGTAGAATTTCAATATTTGCAGATGATACTAAACTCTGCAGGGTAATCAATACAGAGGAGGATAATTTTATATTACAGGGAGATTTATGTAAATTGGAGGATTGGGCTGAGAAGTGGCAATTGAAGTTTAATGTAGATAAATGTAAGGTCATGCACTTGGGTAGAGGAAATAACATTTATGATTATGTACTTAATTGTAGAACACTGGGTAAAACAGGCACAGAAAAAGACTTGGGTGTATGGGTGGATGGTAAACTTCACTTTAGTGGCCAGTGTCAGGCAGCTGCTGCCAGGGCTAATAAAATAATGGGATGTATTAAAAGAGGTAGAAGTGTTCATGAAAAAAATATAGTTCTACCTCTGTACAAGTCACTAGTGCGACCGCACTTATATACTGTGTACAATTCTGGTCACCGATATATAAGAAGGACATAGCTGAACTGGAGAGGGTGCAGAGAAGACCACCAAGATTATTAGAGGAATGGGGGGGCTGCAATACCAAGACAGGAAAAACGAAGGCTTAGGGGGGATCTAATCACAATGTATAAATATATGAGGGGACAGTACAGAGACCTTTCCAAAGATCTTTTTACACCTAGGCCTGCGACTGGAACACGGGGGCATCCGCTACGTCTGGAGGAAAGAAGGTTTAAGCATAATCACAGACGAGGATTCTTTACTGTACGAGCAGTGAGACTATGGAGCTCTCTGCCGCATGATGTTGTAATGAGTGATTCACTACTAACATTTAAGCAGAGCCTGGATGCCTTTCTTGAAAAATTTAATATTACCAGTTATGTATATTAGATTTTATGACAGGGTATTGATCCAGGGAACTAGTCTGATTGCCGGATGTGGAGTCAGGAAGGACATTTTTTCCCCATTGGAACTTGTTTGCCACATTGGGGGTTTTTTTTTTTTGCCTTCCTCTGGATCAACATGTTAGGCTACGGGTTGAACTAGATGGACTTAGAGTCTCCCTTCAACCTTAAAAACTATGATACTATGAACAATGATAGTAGTTATATTCTTGTACATAGGGGGCAGTATTATAGCAGTTATATTCTTGTACATAGGAGCAGTATTATAGTAGTTATAGTCTTGTATATAGGAGCAGTATTATAGTAGTTATATTCTTGTACATAGGAGCAGTATTATAGTAGTTATAGTCTTGTACATAGGGGTCAGTATTATAGTAGTTATATTCTTGTACATAGAGGCAGTATTATAGTAGTTATATTCTTGTACATAGGGGCAGTATTATAGTAGTTATATTCTTGTACATAGGGGCAGTATTATAGTACTTATATTCTTGTACATAGGGGCAGTATTATAGTAGTTATATTCTTGTACATAGGACCAGTATTATAGTAGTTATATTCTTGTACATAGGACCAGTATTATAGTAGTTATATTCTTGTACATAGGGGCAGTATTATAGTAGTTATATTCTTGTACATAGGGGCAGTATTATAGTAGTTATATTCTTGTACATAGGGGCAGTATTATAGTAGTTATATTCTTCTACATAGTGAGCAGTATTATAGTAGTTATATTATTGTACATAGGGGCAGTATTATAGTAGTTATATTCTTGTACATAGGAGCAGTATTATAGTAGTTATATTTTTGTACATAGGGGCAGTATTATAGTAGTTATATTCTTCTACATAGTGAGCAGTATTCTAGTAGTTATATTCTTGTACATAGTGGCAGTATTATAGTAGTTATATTCTTGTACATAGCGGCAGTATTATAGTAGTTATATTCCTGTACATAGGGGCAGTATTATAGTAGTTATATTCTTGTACATAGGAGCAGTAATATAGTAGTTATATTCTTGTACATAGTGGCAGTATTATAGCAGTTATATTCTTGTACATAGGAGCAGTATTATAGTAGTTATATTCTTGTATATAGGGGCAGTATTATAGTAGTTATATTCTTGTACATAGTGGCAGAATTATAGCAGTTATATTCTTGTACATAGGAGCAGTATTATAGTAGTTATATTCTTGTATATAGGGGCAGTATTATAGTAGTTATATTCTTGTACATAGGAGCAGTATTATAGTAGTTATATTCTTGTACATAGGAGCAGTATTATAGTAGTTATATTCTTGTACATAGGAGCAGTATTATAGTAGTTATATTCTTGTACATAGGGGGCAGTATTATAGTAGTTATATTCTTGTACATAGGGGGCAGTATTATAGTAGTTATATTCTTGTATATAGGGGCAGTATTATAGTAGTTATATTCTTGTATATAGGGGGCAGTATTATAGTAGTTATATTCTTGTACATAGGGGCAGTATTATAGTAGTTATATGCTTGTACATAGGGGGCAGTATTATAGTAGTTATATTATTGTACATAGGAGCAGTATTATAGTAGTTATATTCTTGTACATAGGGGCAGTATTATAGTAGTTATATTCTTCTACATAGTGAGCAGTATTATAGTAGTTATATTCTTGTACATAGGGGCAGTATTATAGTAGTTATATTCTTGTACATAGGAGCAGTATTATAGTAGTTATATTTTTGTACATAGGGGCAGTATTATAGTAGTTATATTCTTCTACATAGTGAGCAGTATTCTAGTAGTTATATTCTTGTACATAGTGGCAGTATTATAGTAGTTATATTCTTGTACATAGCGGCAGTATTATAGTAGTTATATTCCTGTACATAGGGGCAGTATTATAGTAGTTATATTCTTGTACATAGGAGCAGTAATATAGTAGTTATATTCTTGTACATAGTGGCAGTATTATAGCAGTTATATTCTTGTACATAGGAGCAGTATTATAGTAGTTATATTCTTGTATATAGGGGCAGTATTATAGTAGTTATATTCTTGTATATAGGGGGCAGTATTATAGTAGTTATATTCTTGTACATAGGGGCAGTATTATAGTAGTTATATGCTTGTACATAGGGGGCAGTATTATAGTAGTTATATTCTTGTACATAGGAGCAGTATTATAGTAGTTATATTCTTGTACATAGGAGCAGTATTATAGTAGATATATTCTTGTACATAGGAGCAGTATTATAGTAGTTATATTCTTGTACATAGGGAGCAGTATTATAGTAGTTATATTCTTGTACATAGGGGCAGTATTATAGTAGTTATATGCTTGTACATAGGTAGCAGTATTATAGTAGTTATATTCTTGTACATAGGGGCAGTATTATAGTAGTTATATGCTTGTACATAGGGGGCAGTATTATAGTAGTTATATTCTTGTACATAGGGGCAGTATTATAGTAGTTATATGCTTGTACATAGGGGGCAGTATTATAGTAGTTATATTCTTGTACATAGGGGGCAGTATTATAGTAGTTATATGCTTGTACATAGGGGGCAGTATTATAGTAGTTATATTCTTGTACATAGTGAGCAGTATTATAGTAGTTATATTCTTGTACATAGGTGTAAGGTGGTCCTGGGTAGTGGGTCTAGCTGAGGAATGCCCTCCAGTTGTCTGTACCCCAGCCGTCCTCACAGAACAAGGTGGTTGGTGGTAGTGGTGGTCTTGACTGGGTGTGTGTTCTCTTACGGTGCAAGTCATACTTTTTGTAAGGATACCTCTCGAACTAGAACTTGTGGGGAGATAGGGACAAAGAATTGGATCTTTTTGAAACCAATTTTTTACTGAACATTAGGCCAAGTTCTTTCAGCATAACGTCACTTGTGATACGGCGGCACAACACATAAGTGCATTTTCTACTGCACACTTCACTTTAAAGCACCCTTCTTCTTTTATCTCTTCCATAGCCATTGGATTCTCTGAGGTTACTGGCCCCTGCTCCTCCACCTGGCCTAGGATCACAATCGTGCAGGTAAGTCAATAATTCCCTGTTGGCTCATGTCTCTCCCACGCACAGGGAGTCATTTAACCAATGACCGGAGTGCACAGACTATACACCTTGTCTTTCGTCTATTCTTGTACCAACCTGCTCTTCGAGGTCTGCGCTAACCATCCTCCTAGGACCTCGTACCCCTGGGGTCAGTACACTATTGGCTAAAGCACTCACTCTGATTCGCCATATCTCCGTCCGGCAACAAAAAAGTCTCTTCAGGGTTGTGATGGTGGAATATCGAGGGTTGTGTATCATGTTGTGTAGTTTTGTATTTTAGGCTTGGTTCACTGTCCATTCTCTGTATTGCTTGTGTGTACATTATATTGTCTGTAGGTGATCACCCCCGTAGTGTTTCTGTCCCTAAGGGGTACTTCTCACATAGCGAGATCGCTGCTGAGTCACGGTTTTTGTGACGCAGCAGTGTCCTCATTAGCGATCTCACGGCCCCTGCTGTGAAATCGCTGATTGTTACACACAGCCCTGGTTCATTTTTTGGACGTTGCTCTCCCGTTGTGAAGCACACATCGCTGTGTGTGACAGCGAGAGAGCAACCATCTGAATGTGCAGGAGCCGACTTCTGGCAGCCTGCGGTAAGCTGTAACCAAGGTAAATATCGGGTAATCAAGAAGCCCTTTGCTTAGTTACCCGATATTTACCTTGGTTACCAGCGTCCGCCGCTCTCACGCTGCCAGTGCTGGCTCCCTGCACACGTAGCCAGACTACACATCGGGTAAATAAGCACAGCGGTTTGCTTATTAACCCGATGTGTACCCTGGCTAGGAGTGCAGGGAGCCAGCGCTAAGCGGTGTGCGCTGGTAACAAAGGTAAATATCGGGTAACCAAGCTCTTGGTTACCCGATGTTTACCTTAGTTACCAAGTGCAGTGTCGCTTCCACATGTCGCTGCTGGCTGGGGGCTGGTCACTGGTCGCTGGTGAGATCTGCCTGATTGACAGCTCACCAGCGACCATGTAGTGACGCAACAGCGATTCTGACCAGGTCATATCGCTGGTGGGATCGCTGGAGCGTCGCTAAAGTGTGACGGTACCCTAAGTCTGGGGAAGGGGGGCCTGGGATCCACCTAAACTCTCTGCTTACCTGAAGAATTAGTCATTCGGTTTGATAACTTCAAGAGAAGCAGGACGAGTCATCCTCTGGGGCAGTAGCTGCGGCTCCCCAGAGAGACATGGACATTTATCGCTTACTGGACTATATTCGTGTTTCTGGACTATTTTACCCTCTGTATGGTGGATTATGTTTTGGACCGCTTGTGTTGCTTGGAATAAATCTTCTTAGGATTGCTCACCCATCAACTGCTCTGTTGATTGTGTGATATGGAAGAAGGACCCCGTTGCAAGGGTCCAGGGCCTGGAGTAGTTTGTAGTGTGACGTAGGTAGTTCTCTACACATCCGCACTCCTTGAATCCTTCCCCCGTTCCCTAATCACACCGTTCACAGTCATGAGATAATGGCTGACGTCATCACAAAGCATCCACCAGATACAGCCTAGGTATCCTATAGACCTGCACGTCAGACCTGGTCACTCGTCAGACACTGCTCTACAGACAAAGCTGTGCTCTGCTCCTAGAGACTGGCTTCTTCGGTTGTGTGCTATTCCCACAGCTTAACCATTGCTTCCCTAGAGTCAGTAGCTGTACAATCTTCCTGTCTCTACATGCATTATCTAACTGGCCACTAGATGGCGCCACTTCCCACAGTCATTGTAGTCTACAATCTCACACTACACATGAACACTTCGCTTGACATCACATCATACTTTGCTTTGCAGGGTGCTGTGCTACGCTCTTACACAGGGGCAGTATCACAGTAGATACGTTTTTGTACGTTGGTTACAAGAGATGTGGCATTTAAGAAAAATCAATACGAAATTCAAGCAGGTTAATTAATCAAATATTCACAAATAAGTGAACTGCACAATTCTTAGACAAGATCCAGCTGTAAAAGGTCAGCGCGAGTTACATAAATGCGGTTACCGATTAATGTCTGACATTATCCTTAATGTTATGCGAGGATCCTGCAAACCCTGCACAGAGCTGGGCTTCAACAATGTTTTGTTTGCAACTTGGTCTCAAACCAGATTTAGATTTATAATTCCCCAGATCCCCCCCTTGTTTCTCAATGAGATGACGAGTCTTACTAGTTTTGTTCACTTCTGGACATTAGATATTGGTATTCATCGTATATCAGCAATGTCAGGTTCTTTGGTTTGCAGGATTATATTTATTAGTTATCAAACAATAAAGAAATAAACATTTCATACATAAATATTCACCCCTCTACGAGGGTGAAATTAATAATAGTTACATACGTAGTGAATGAGAGTCTGATGGGCCCTGCTGCAATGTTTTAAATCCTTTAATGATATACGTTTTTCCGCCCTCCCCCATTATGTAGTAATGTTCCCCATCCTGTACTAGTGTCCCCTATCCTGTGCACCTTCCAGTTACATATGTCCCCCATCCTGGGATCACCTTGGCATATATGTCATCCATCCTGGGATCATCTTAGTATATATACCCCTTCCTGGTATATATGTCCCTTATTCTGAGCCACTTCCTATTATATATTGTTAGTGCCAGGTGGACGGGCAGACCCAGGAGGTGGATCCACTGGGCCGAACTCCTTGATGATGGTAAGGGGTCCGGTAGCTGGAGCACTACAGGTAGCAGGGCAGTCCGTGCACACGAGTATAATGGAGAAGTCCCTGGGAGCACGGAGTCACTGATGGTGGTCCGGGTGACGGAGCTCAGGTTCGGAAGCCGAGATGATGTCAGGCGGAGTCCAGAACCGTTGGAGCGAGATGACGGGTCACCGCAGGGATCAGAGATGGTACGGACAGTCAGGATGGCAGATAGACAGCGTTCGGGGTTCGGGATTCGGCAGGACCGGATGGCGAGGCAGGATCGGCTCTAGAAGAGAGAGAGGTGAGTATCTCACAGGAACACAAGGAGACCTGACTCCTAGCTTGGGAAACACGAAGAACAGGCCCCGCCCACTTGGACACTAAACCCCTTTATACCCTGTACCTGTGTGCTTCATTTCCTGTCAGTGGACGCTGGCCCTTTAAGAAAGGGTCAATGACCGCGCGCGCGCCCTAATGCGCATGCGCGCGGCCCGGGTGCCAGAAGCCAGAGCAGGAAGCTGTGAGGAGGAAGCAGCAGAGCCGGGCTGGGGCTGGGAAGCCGACGGGCGCCGGGAGCGGGGACCAGGAGGCCTGGGAAGCGCGGGCAATGGAGGCTGGAGAGCGGGGAGCGTGGCAGGTGAGCCGGGGAGCAGAGCAGGGGACCCGGGGAGCGTGACAGTACCCCCCCCCACGCCCCCCTCCCCGCAACCGGGACAGGAAGGCACGGATCAGAGGAGTGCCCACATTCTCCCGGGGCTCCCAGGACCTATCCTCAGGACCATGCCCTGCCCAGTCCACCAGGAAGAACTGTCGACCCCGTACGGTCTTCATGGCCACGATATCCCTTACCGCATAGATGTCGTCATCGGCAATAGGAGGAGGAGCCGAACTGGCAGGAGCGGAGAAGGGACCAAGGACAACCGGCTTGAGCAAAGAGACGTGGAAGGAGTTGGGTATCCTCATCGTGACCGGGAGCTGTAGCTTGTAGGAGACCTCATTGATCTTGCTGAGAACTTTAAACGGCTCGATGTAGCGAGGTCCCAGCTTGTAGGATGGTAGCTTCAATCGGACGTACTTGGAAGCAAGCCAGACGAGATCTCCTGGAGAGAAACACGGAGGGTCCAGACGTCTCTTGTCTGCGTGTCTCTTCATCCGCAGGGAGGCACTTGCGAGGGACGCCTTAACCGAGTCCCAAATGGTTGTGAAGTCACGGGCTACAGCATCAGCAGCAGGGACATCCGAGGAAGAGGATACAGGCAATGGGACGGTAGGCTGAAGTCCGTAAACGACATGGAAGGGAGAGCTGGAGGAGGACTCACTGACGTGGTGATTATGGGAGAATTCAGCCCAAGGAAGAAGCGTGGACCAGTCGTCATGATGGGCGTTGACGTAGTGACGCAAGAAGGAGGTCAATATCTGATTGACCCGTTCCACTTGGCCGTTCGACTGAGGATGGTAGGCTGAAGAAAAGTCCAGAGTCACTCCCAGATGTTTGCCGAGAGCCCTCCAGAAGCGGGAGGTGAACTGAGTTCCTCTGTCGGACACAATGTGTGATGGAAAGCCATGCAAGCGGAAGATGTGATGTATATAGGCGTCCGCGAGTTCCTGGGCAGAGGGCAGTCCAGCCATAGGGACGAAATGAGCCATTTTAGAGAACCGATCCACCACGACCCATATGACTGTGTGTCCGGAGGACAATGCAAGTCCGTAATAAAGTCCATCGCAATGTGTTGCCACGGAACTGAGGGTATAGGCAGAGGCAGAAGACGGCCATATGGCAGATGTTTGGGCGTCTTGTTCCTGGCACAAGAGGAGCAGGCAGAGACAAAAGAGGCGACGTCCGTGCGAAGGGATGGCCAGTAATGACGTACAATCGCACTCCAAGTTCTCTTCTGACCAGCATGACCGGCTGTTTTCGAGGCATGGCCCCAGTGTAACACTTTTCTCCTGTCAGTCTCAGAGACATAGGTCTTCCCGGGCGGTATCTGGGCCAGGGTGACAGGAGTCACCGGAATGATCTTACTAGGGCAGATGATGGGCTGGGATGTCTCCTCCTCCTGCTCCTTGGGCATGAAAGACCTGGACAAGGCATCAGCGCGTACATTCTTGTCCGCGGGTCGGAAATGGAGCTGGAAATCGAATCTGGCAAAGAACAAGGACTACCTGGCTTGCCGTGGGTTCAGTCGCTGAGCAGACCGCAGGTATTCCAGGTTCTTGTGGTCCGTGTAAATAATAACGGGGTACACTGCTCCTTCCAGAAGATAGCGCCATTCCTCCAGAGCCAGTTTGACTGCCAATAGCTCTCGGTCACCGATGGTGTAGTTGCGTTCAGGCGCCAAGAAGCTCTTGGAGAAGAAACCGCAAGTCACCATCTTCCCGGAGGAGGACTTCTGCATGAGCACTGCTCCGGCTCCCGAGGAGGAGGCATCCACCTCCAAGGTGAACTGGCGGTTTAACTCCGGACGGTGGAGTACAGGAGAGGAGGCAAATGCCTGCTTCAGAGAGCCAAACGCGGCGTCGGCTGCAGGTGACCAGTCCTTTGGATTAGCCTCCTTCTTGGTCAAGGCAGAGAGAGGAGCAGTCAGAGCAGAGAAGTGAGGGATGAACTGGCGGTAATAGTTGGCGAATCCCAGAAAGCGTTGGATTGCCTTCAGTCCAGAAGGAGGAGGCCAGTTGAGAATGGAGGAGACCTTCTTTGGATCCATCCGCAGTCCGGTATCGGAGATGAGGTACCCCAGGAAGGGGAGAGAAGACTGCTCAAAGACACACTTCTCGTACTTGGCGTACATACGATTCTCTCTCAGTCTTTGTAGAACCAACTGCACGTTCTCTCTGTGGGTCTGGAGGTCCAGAGAGAAGACAAGGATATCATCCAGATACACCACCACACAGACGTAGAGAAGGTCTCGGAAAACGTCGTTCACCAATTCTTGAAAGACTGCTGGTGCGTTACACAGGCCGAAGGGCATCACGCAGTATTCATAGTGCCCATCGCGAGTATTGAACGCGGTCTTCCATTCGTCCCCAGAGTGGATGCGGACCAGGTTGTAGGCACCTCGAAGGTCCAACTTGGTGAACACACGAGCTCCTCTAAGCTGATCAAACAATTCGGGGATGAGCGGCAGGGGGTACTTGTTTTTCACGGTGATTTGGTTCAATCCCCGGTAGTCTATGCATGGGCGTAAGTCGCCTTCTTTCTTCTTAACGAAGAAGAAACCTGCTCCAGCAGGAGAGGAGGATCTCCGAATGAATCCCCTTGCCAGGCTCTCTGTGATGTAAGTAGACATGGCCCTTGTTTCGGCTGGAGACAGTGGATATATCCGTCCTCGAGGTGGTGTAGTTCCCGGGAGCAGGTCGATGGCACAATCGTAAGGACGATGTGGCGGAAGTACCTCTGACTCCTTTTTATCAAAGACGTCCGCGAAGGACCAATAGGCCGAGGGCAGTCCCGGTAGGGACTCTGGAACCGGAGGTCGCCGGATGGGTTGTATGGTCTTCAGACAGTTCTCATGGCAAGAAGAGCCCCATCGGGTGATTTCACCAGTGCCCCAGCTGACTGATGGTTCGTGTGTCCGTAACCAGGGAAGTCCCAGCAGGATTTGATGGGACATGTGTGGGAGGACGTAGAGAGCGATGTTCTCGGTGTGCAAGGCACCGATACGCAGTTCGACCGGCCTGGTGATCCAGGAGATTGTGTCAGAGAGGGGTCTCCCATCCACAGAGGCGATCACGAGGGGTTTGTCGAGTGGAGTAACAGGCACCTGGTACTTGTCCACCGTGGCCTGCTGGATGAAATTGCCTGCTGCCCCAGAATCGAGGTACGCCTCAGCCGTGAACCGCGTCTCTCCCGTTGTCACTTGCACAGTCCATGTAACCGGGTCTGAGAGAGTCCCAGCACCTAGGGTGGCCTCTCCTACCAACCCTAGGCTTTGGAGTTTCCCGGCCTCTCTGGACAGGAGCGTAGCAGGTGTGTGCCCTGTCCGCAGTAGAAGCAGAGGCCCTTGGTGAGCCGCTCTGCTCGACGTTGTTCAGACTGCCGCACACGGTCGATCCTTATGGGCTCGTGGACGGAGACACCAGATGCCGCTGACTGGAGTACAGCGGGCTTCTGCGGAGGAGAGGAATGCCGTACCGGACGTCTCTCACGGGACACCTCTTTGGATCGCTCCTGAAAGCGAATGTCCACTCGAGTCGCTAGGGTAATCAGGGCATCCAGGGTGGACGGTACGTCACGACCAGCCAGCTCATCTTTGATTCGACCAAACAAATGCGGCAGCTGCGTGAAATGGAGGGAGCATTGGTTTATGAATCCCCTGCAGGTCTTGGGATCTCCGGCGTACCGGGGTGGTGAGGCCAAACGAAGTCTGGAAGCATCCGAAGAGGCTGCCACGGGAGCTGGAGCCGTGGATTGACTAGTGGAAGCCCGAGATGCTGAAGATGTAACTGACGCTTGTAGCGTGTTCAGGCGGGCGTCCACAGAAGACATGAATTGCAGCATGCGGGTCTGAGTCTCACGCTGGCGTGAGAGTTCCTCCTGTAAAGCTGCTAGTGCTGCAGCGGGATCCATGGCCTGTTCTTACTGTTAGGGCCAGGTGGACGGGCAGACCCAGGAGGTGGATCCACTGGGCCGAACTCCTTGATGATGGTAAGGGGTCCGGTAGCTGGAGCACTACAGGTAGCAGGGCAGTCCGTGCACACGAGTATAATGGAGAAGTCCCTGGGACCACGGAGTCACTGATGGTAGTCCGGGTGACGGAGCTCAGGTTCGGAAGCCGAGATGATGTCAGGCGGAGTCCAGAACCGTTGGAGCGAGATGACGGGTCACCGCAGGGATCAGAGATGGTACGGACAGTCAGGATGGCAGATAGACAGCGTTCGGGGTTCGGGATTCGGCAGGACCGGATGGCAAGGCAGGATCGGCTCTAGAAGAGAGAGAGGTGAGTATCTCACAGGAACACAAGGAGACCTGACTCCTAGCTTGGGAAACACGAAGAACAGGCCCCGCCCACTTGGACACTAAACCCCTTTATACCCTGTACCTGTGTGCTTCATTTCCTGTCAGTGGACGCTGGCCCTTTAAGAAAGGGTCAATGACCGCGCGCGTGCCCTAATGCGCATGCGCGCGGCCCGGGTGCCAGAAGCCAGAGCAGGAAGCTGTGAGGAGGAAGCAGCAGAGCCGGGCTGGGGCTGGGAAGCCGACGGGCGCCGGGAGCGGGGACCAGGAGGCCTGGGAAGCGCGGGCAATGGAGGCTGGAGAGCGGGGAGCGTGGCAGGTGAGCCGGGGAGCAGAGCAGGGGACCCGGGGAGCGTGACATATATGTCCCCCATCCTGGTATATATGCCTCTCATCTGTGGCCCTTTCTGGTGTATATGTCACCCTTACTATTTTATAGGTATATATTTGCCTCTCACTGGTATTTACCCCCATCCCGGGCCCCATTATGTAGTAATATTCCCCATTCTGTACTAATGCCGCCTATCCTGTGCACCTTCCAGTTACATATGTCCCCCATCCTGGGATCACCTTGGCATATATGTCATCCATCCTGGGATCATCTTGGTATATATACCCCATCCTGGTATATATGTCCCTAATTCTGAGCCCCTTCCTGTTATATGTGTCCCCCATCCTGGTATATATGCCTCCCATCCTTGGCCCATCCTGGTGTATATGTCCCCTTTACTCGTATATAGGTATATATTTGCCTCTTACTGGTATATTTCCCCCATCCTGGGCCCCTTAGTGGTATATATGTCCCCTATCCTGATATATATATATGTCTCCCATACTGGTATATATGTCCCCCATCACAGTATATATGTCCCAATCCTGAGTCCCTTCCTAATATATATGTCCCCCAACCTGTTTTATATGTCCCCCATCTTGTTATATATGTCCCCCATCATGGGCCCATCCTGGTATATATGTCCCTATTTCTGAGCCCCTTTCCATTATATATGTCCCCTATCCTGGTATATATGCCTCCCATCCTGCTATATATGTCCACCTTACTAGTATATAGGTATATATTTGCCCCTTACTCGTATATATCCTCCATCCTTGGCCCCTTAGTGTGTATATATGTTCCCCATCCTGATATACTGTATATGCCTCCCATACTGGTATATACATGTCCCCATCCCAGTATATGAGTAGATGTCCCAATCCTGAGTCCCTTCTTGGTGTATATATCCCCCATCCTGTTATATATGTCTCCCATCATGGGCCCACAATGGTATATAAGTCCCCCATCCTGGGCTCCTTCCAGTTATGGTGCTATCCTGTTATGTTATATATGTCCCCATCCTGAGCCTCTTCCTGATATATAAGTCCCCCATCCTTGGTATATATATATATATATATATATATATCCTGATATGTACACTGAAGAGCAAAAGGGTAACAATGTTTTGCATTTGGGACTTTCAGGCTCCATATCTCATCATCCTCTACAGCTTTAAGTGTGAGATGACCTTCATTGTATAGACAATCATCTTGGATATATCAGACATAAATGTGGCTTGCAGCTATTTAGCATATCATTAGTTTTGCAGATTCTTCCCATGTCACTGCATTGTTACTGTTTTGCTCTTAATGTTTGAAAAATCTTTTTTTATCCTGTATAATACAAATTACAACCTGTTTTCACATTCCCTAATGACTCCGTATGTTATTAAGCTGATTCCAAAGCAAAAGTCTTTGGTTGAATTGAGGATTCGCCATGAACAAGATTTCCCAAGAAAAGAGGAGCAGCATCATCCAGCTCATCAATAGCAGACAAGAAAAGTGCCAAACTGCATCATGTGAGGCCGTGACAGGTGGAAGAATAAGAAATGAAGCCCGTCCATCCATTAAAAACCCAAGAGGTGACGTCCAGGCAAAATATCGGCATCAACTAGTCGCTCATCACAAGGTCTATCAGTTCTGGTGACGCCTGACAGTGGAGGCACTCGTCTGCTCCATAATAGTGACATCACAGACGTCCATGTAAACATCGAGCGACGCGCGTTACACAAGTCTGGAATGGTGACCCGAAAAAAGGGGAAGAAGCATCAACTCCAATATCATCATAAGAAGTGTCAGCTCGAAATTACAAAGAAGAATGAAAAATGGAAGACTGGAAACGAGTGATCGGGAGCAATGAGAAGAACGTCAATAGACTGCTCTGATGGGGGCAAATGAGTCTGGAAGAAATAAAGGAAAAAGGGGCGAACGGATCGAGAGAGTGAAGGAACTGTCAAATTCGGTGGAGGAAGCCCGATGATATGGGGGTGTTTATAGCCAAAGGTGTTGGATACTTGACCAGAATGGATGGTGGTCTCAATGCTGAGCTCTATGTGAGGGTTCTACAAGACAAGTTACTCCATACACTCGAGTACTGTGAGTATAAAAAGGACGACATAGTGTTCCAGGAGGACAACGACCCGAAACATACGTCGAGATTGGCTGAGCTAAGTAACCAGGTATCTGGATTCAGCAGAGGTCAGGGTACAAACAACATTGGGAGTAGTAAAGAAGAGTTGATTATCAACTACTTTCACCCCAGAGTTTAGAAATGGAGAAAACCAAAAATAGCTTTGACGACTCAGTAATCAGATATATTGACTGCAGTGTTGATGGCGCACGAGCACCAGGAACAACAGGGGAACAAGAATGGGGGAAAAGAGAGGAAAAAGGAGGAAAAATCAGAAGAGGAAGAAAATAACAAATAGAATAAAGAAGATAAAGAAGCATAAAAAGAGGGAAGAGGAAGACAAAGAAATGCAAATAGGATACGAGCAACGAGGTGAAGGAACAAGAAGATCAAACAATGGTTTATGATTGAGGTTCAGCCTCAGTTCACAGCTGGTCGGAGGTTTTCTAGTTGGGATTGGCTTCACCTTAGGTTGAATGTAATCAAAATCTCAAGATGAAAAGAAATTCACCAAAGAGTAGAAATGGCATCCACAAAAAGTCCAAAACCGGCAACAATGGCCAGAAAAACATATACTGGTGAATGTGGATATTATGTTATTTAGTATTAAAGGAAATCTGTCAGCAGATTTTTGCTATGTAATCTGACTGCAGCATGGAGACGGGATAGAGACCCTGAATCCATCAATGTGTCACTTAGTTTCCTGGGTGCAGCAGTTGTGATACAATCACAGATTTCTCTGCTGCGGATCTAGCAGAGCTCGGAATTCTGGGCTCTGTATAACCCCGCCCACATCACTGATTGGCAGCTTTCTGTGTACACTGTATATTTAAAGAAAGCTGCTAATCACATTGGTCAGTGCGGGGTTGGAACAGGAGGCACAAGAAATTTAGTCGTACTCTCTTACTGAAACAGCAAAACACAACCTATTAGGTGACACATTAATTGGAATCGGGGTCTCTGCTCCTACATTATGTTGTTCTCTGATTACATAACAAAAACCTGCTGACAGATAAAGGGTTGTCCAGATAAGGGGACATTTTTGGCAATATGTTAAATTTGGCAATGTATGTTAATGTATGTTAAAATACACACTGTTAAGATTCAGCTTTGCTGATAGATCACAAATAGACGGTTGGTATTCTTAGTCACCTGCTGACTAGCTTCACATCTGCTTTTCTCAATAGAAAATTCATATGATGTCCAGTTCAATAGGTGAGCAGAGTCAGATCCTGACAGTGTGTAATGTACACACTGTTGGGCTTTAGCTAGCTGCACTGCTTTCTGAATATTTCCAAAGAGGAAAACCTTTAAGAATATGAACACTTATAGATTTTACATGTTCCCATTTAATGTATGTAATGAGTGAGCACTAAAATGCTCGAGTGCTCATTACTGGAATCCAGGAGATCGGACGCTGGGATGGACTCGATTCAAGTAACGAGTATAATGGGAGTCAATGGCAAAACTTGAGCATTTTTCCGGAAGATCTTAATAGGCGGTGTGGGGGGCAGGAAAATCCCTGACCAACTTCTCCACCCTTTGGCTGTGTTCACATGGCGTTCTTTAAAAAAAATCAGCAGTTTTCCTTTTCTGTCAGGAACAATAAACAGTCGTCTGCATTAGTTTATGGAATCTCATCACTTTTGCTAGTATTGTAAAAATCAGCTTTTAATTTGCATAAAACTCATTAAATACACTGCAAAAAAATGCAGGAAAAACGCAACGTGTGAACAAAGTCTCAACAGCCGGGTTATGAGATGACAGCAGCGGAACATAAAGCCAAATCAAATTTTCCTTTTTGTCTGGTGTATGCCTCTTCCCACCCAAAAAGGTATATGATTCATGGTTTATTATTTGTCTTAGCCTCCTACTCCATCATATCAACAGGATGATTTTCTGGCCCTCGCTCCAAATTTTTAGAGTGTCATCAGGCAGCCAACCTCATAAATTTTGGAGGGCCATCAGGAGACCCTCAGTCATACATTTTGGAGGGCCATCAGGTGACCCTCAGTCATACATTTTGGAGGGCCATCAGGACACCCTCATTCATACAATTTGGAGGATCATCAGGCATCCTTCACTCATAAATTTTCAAGGGCCATCAAGCGTCCTTTAGTCATAAATTTTGGAGGGCCATCAGGCATCCCTCACTCATAAATTTTCAAGGGCCATCAAGCGTCCTTTAGTCATAAATTTTGGAGGGCCATCAGGCATCCCTCACTCATAAATTTTCAAGGGCCATCAGGCGGCCCTCACTCATACATTTTGGAGGGCCATCAGGCTGCCTTCACTTCAATTTTTTTTTCAGGGCTACGTATTTTGTTTTCAAAAATAAAACAATACAATTTGCAGGCGGGAGCTAATCACAAGACCTAACTTCATGCACCACTTTACAGGGAGCAGCGGCCAACACTCTTAAAGCCAGAACAGTGTGAACAGGTGGTCGGATGGATGGCAGATAATGCTTCCAGTCTTTTTCCCAGCACATGGTCCAGTTTCACTAACCATCCTTGGTCCCACTAAAATGCCAGGAGACAAGTGATCCTACACTCAGGCACTCCGAGGAGCTCTTCACAGTTCTATTTATTGACTCTTCTGGCCTCTCACCTTGCAGAGCGACATGAAGAGATTGTGTGCAGTGATATCCAAATATTTGAGCTGCCATGGTCTGAAGAAGACGACAGTGGAGGATTTTCATCTCAAGAGGTCGATGGTGATGAGACACAGTTGCCAACAAGTGATGCTCCTAAGTCAACAAGTCATCAGGAGGACCAGAGTGCAGAAGTGGAAGACGAGGTGGTGGATGACGAAGTCACTGATTCAACATGGGAAGGTGCCACGCAGAGCGGGGACAGCAGCGCAGAGGGAGAGAAAACTGCAGCACTGCAAAAGGCAGTAAAATGCAGTGGGGAGGCCAGAGGGAGAATGCCTGCAACTTTTCCACATAGCACTCACACTGCAACTTTCCCAGGCCAAGAGTAAGGTCTTCCCCAGTCTGGTGCTTTTTTAGTCATTTGCAACCTGTACAGTATCAACATCAGCAGGGGCTTGAGCATTACCAGCCTGACCCCCTTCAGCATGCTCAGGCACATGTCATCCACGCACCTGACTAGGTGATCCACAGTCAGTGTCTTCGAGTGACACCACTACCTCCCCCCTGTCCAGGATGCAGCCATGGATGCCTCCTACCCTGCACCTGTCATTGCACATTCACAAGCACCTTCATTTGTCTGATTCATTGTCCCAATATTCAGCTGTCTCTATGTGGCGCCCCTGCGGCTTCAGGCGCCATAGGGTATTGCACCTCACTTAAGGTGCAGTATTCATCCCGGGTAAGGAGGAGGTTATTCACTGATTTTTATCACATTGCATATGTGACGCCCTGGACTAGCCAGGTAGTCACAGGTAGACCCCCTGCACAAACACCAGCCCCTAATAAGGTGACAGCAGCCAACCTACAAAACCCTTGTCACCTCTCTCAGTGATCAATGGTCACACAAGGGGGCGGAGCCAGGTGGTTGACCACGCCCACCGAGGAGTTCAGAGGGCCTGAGACAGGAAACAAACAGTCAGTTCAAGAGAAGTAGTCAGTTTTGAAGTACAGTGGAGTGGAGTGAAGTTCAAGTGCAGCAGGCCTGTGGCGTCAGGTCTGCAGCAACAACACTGACCGATGCGTGGGTCGTAGCCCTGGTACCGTGGCAAGGAGGCAGACGATGGTTGCCGCCTGCAGGAGCCGGGAAGTCGGCTGGTGGAACCGTAAGGGACTGGGACAGGGTAGTGGCCCGTCAGAACCGAACCGGGGAGCCAACTGGAAACCGGAGCACCAGGAGGGGTACTCAGACCCAGCACGAGGTCCAGAAGCCACTGGACATGGTCAAATTCACTGATTGAGGTCTGGACCTTAGATCCTTTCCTGTCCCAAGCCCCGAAAGACGGCAACAGCCCACCGAGGGGGACAGAAAGCCACCGCACAGGCAGAGAGATCCCACGGGCCAGCGCCTGCGGGCAAACGGGTTCCCCGTCACACATCAAGCCGGGGAGTGGACTGCCGTCTGAAGCATAGGCAGTCAAGTTCTACAAAGAGGTGCAGGAGAAAGGCGGGAGCCACCAACCTGAGAAAGGGGCAAAGCGCAGCCGGCTGCGGGCACCGACCACCATCCTTTTTGGTTTACCAGAGACTCCGGTGTATCTGGCATAGTGAGTACAACAGTGCCCTCGGGCCGCGCACCACACCACACCATGTTGCCCGCACCTCACAACCACCGGGCCCCGGGGCCATCACCCCCTGCCTACGGAGGGGTCAACACCAGGCTGCATAACATCGTCCCCAGGAGCCTAGTTAATGGCAGCGGTGGTGTCCACATTCACCACAACCCGTGGGTGGTGTCACGAACTTACATCCCTAAACGCCACGGCCAAGGCCGTGAACCTCCCCACCGAAATCCCTACACGTAGCGCCAAACCCCTTTCAGAGCGACGTGACTCCAGGAGCTCGAGCCACCCACCGACGAGCACGAATCCGAGCGGCTCGGCAGCCGGCCGAGCCCCGGGGCGGAACACATACAACATACAGCTTAGTAGCCAGCCACTGGGACTGGGGGTGGTTATCATGGAAACTGGACTTTCCCCTCAAGAGATCAGCACCCGGGTGGTGGAGCTACACACTGGGGAGTAAGGTTACAGACACACACTCAGACAGAACATGGACAGACGTAGGAGAACACGGCCACTGAGGGGAGAGCTGTTAGCTCCCTCAGGACTGGCGCACACCACGTGGTGCGGAACCCTAGGATAGAGGGAACTTTATGTCCCTCTAACCAATCCGCCAGGCAGGAGATTCCAAGTTTCCTTGCCCACCTCATGTTCCGGGGCACAGCAGCAGATAGAGCCAGGAGTTGTGACCACAATCCAGCCCAATAATGGACTTGCGCTGCCTGCTATATGGGACGGGAACGAAACCCAGGAGAGGAGTTTCTGAAGGACTACAGGTCACAGGGATTCATCTCACACAGCGCAGTAAGGAAGGGCTCACAGTCCACAACACCAGTGGTGACCTTCGAAGTATCTGGGATCAGCTCAAGCCCATCACAGTGTAGCCCGCAACGGCAGTCTGCTTTCCGTGAGTAAAGAACTTGAACTGCACCACGTGTATCGTCTCAACCCTGCCGGCGCTTCCATCATCGTGCCCCTGTGCCATAGGCGACTACTACCACCCTCATCCTCCCTGGGGCATAGCTCTGCCAGTGGAGAACTGAACCTTCCGAGCTGCGTTGTCATCCGCCCCAGCAGAGAAGTTCCGCAGCGACGGCTGCTATTGGCCGCATACCACAGGTGGCATCACGAAGAACTACTCCCGTCATCCCCATTTCCAAAAGCCTTTTATTGACCCCAGACGGGCTCACGGAACTGGTCGAGACCACCACGGTGACCCAGGAGAAGAACCGTGGCCCGGTAATGGGTAACCTCCGACCCCATGGGCGCGTCACCTAGCCTAGGCCTTGGAAAGCAAATGCAAATACCCAGCCACCTACTCATCAGCAGGCCCAAACACTAAACAGGCACATTTTCAGACTGCTTGACGTGAAAGGTTGAAGTCTAGGCTTGTGGACACTGAGGTTTGCTGCAACCTCATGGTGGCGACCATCCAGTGGTACTCAGTCCTCAATCACTAGTATATTTCCCAGTGTGCAGTCCCTGCCTTATACCAGGACAGGTCCCATAATATCACCTGTTCCCTGACCAATGCACATAGGTTGCAGCAGTATACCTATAGAAGGACTGTAAAGTAGTATACCCTGCCTATATCACTTGAATACAAAACTATACCTCCTCCAGCAGCAGCTAACCCTACACTGAATGCAGCTAAAAGACTAGCATGGATTTGGCCTAAAAAAATAACTTTTGGTTTTACGTTGCAGCAGCAAGGACTATCACAAGATATCGCATGTGCGACGGGGGCGGGGACTATCACGCTCGGCATCGCTACCATCGGCTTGCGATGTCGTAGTGTGCCTAAGGCTATAATCCCAGCCTAGATACCTCTAATACACTATCCCTTCTCCAGCATCTAGCCCTACACTAAATGCAGCTATGAGCAGTATTATTAGAGAATAGAACAGATTTGAATTGGCCCTGAAAAGGACCTTTGGGTTAAAATAGCAGCAGCAAGGTCTGCAAGGCTACAATCCCTTCCTATAGGCCTCTAATACACTATCCCTTTTCCAGCAGCTAGCCCTACACTAATTGCAGCTAAGAAGAACAGTATTATTAAAGAATAGAATAGATTTTTTTTTACGTTGCAGCAACAAGGAATGTAAAGCTAGAATCACTCTAATACATTAACCCAACTCCAGGAGCTCTCCCCACATGCTATGTGGCTACTCAACATGGCTATGGCAATACCGTGATTGGCAGGCGATCTCTTCATGTTTAGAGGCTGAAAAACAGCTGCAAAAAATGCGAGCATGGTGCTCAAGCACAAAAATACTTGATCAAGTGCCGAGCAGTGCTGAGCGTCCAAATCCTCGATTGAGTGCCGAGCAGTGCCAAGTGCATTAATACTTGATTAAGTGCTGAGCAGTGCCGAGCGCCCTAATACTCGATATAGTGATGAGCAGTGCCGAGCGCCCTAATACTCGATATAGTGATGAGCAGTGCCGAGCGCCCTAATACTCGATCGAGTGTGAGCAGTGTCAAATGTCCTAATACTTGATTGAGTACTGAGCACTGCCGAGCGCTCTAATACTCGATCGAGTGCTGAGCACCGCCGAGCGCCCTAATACTCGATTGAGTGCTGAGCACCGCTGAGCGCCCTAATACTCGATCGAGTGCTGAGCACTGCTGAGCGCCCTAATACTCGATCGAGTGCTGAGCACTACCGAGCGCCCTAATACTTGATCGATTATTGAGCACTGCCGAGTGCCCTAATACTCGATCGAGTGCTGAGCACTGCCGAGCGCCCTAATACTCGATTGATTACTGAGCACTGCCAAGCGCCCTAATACTCGATTGAGTGCTGAGCACTGCCAAGCGCCCTAATACTCGATTGAGTGCTGAGCACTGCCGAGCGTCCTAATACTCGATCGAGTGCTGAGTGAGCACTGCCGAGCGCCCTAATACGCGATTGAGTGCTGAGCACTGCTGAGCGTCCTAATACTCGATTGAGTGCTGAGCACTGATGAGCGCCCTCATACTCGATTGAGTGCTGAGCACTGATGAGCGCCCTCATACTCGATCGAGTGCTGAGCACTGCTGAGCGTCCTAATACTCAATTGAGTGCTGAGCACTGCTGAGCGTCCTAATACTCGATTGATTGCTGAGCACTGATGAGCGCCCTCATACTCGATCGAGTGCTGAGCACTGCTGAGCGTCCTAATACTCAATTGAGTGCTGAGCACTGCTGAGCGTCCTAATACTCGATTGATTGCTGAGCACTGATGAGTGCCCTCATACTCGATCGAGTGCTGAGCACTGCTGAGCGTCCTAATACTCGATCGAGTGCTGAGCACTGCTGAGCGTCCTAATACTCGATTGAGTGCTGAGCACTGCTGAGCGTCCTAATACTCGATTGAGTGCTGAGCACTGATGAGCGCCCTAATACTCGATCGAATACTGAGCACTGCCGAGCGCCCTAATACTCGATTGAGTGCTGAGCACTGCTGTGTGCCCTAATACTTGATTGGTGTGTTGAGCAGTGCCGATCGCCCTAATACTCGATCGAGTGCTGAGCACTGCTGAGCGCCCTAATACTTGATCGATTACTGAGCACTTCTGAGCGCTCTCGCCCGTCATTACCTATATCTTATTGCTTTCACTCCAGAGTCACGTGTTGGACGCTGTACGGCAGAGCACGGAGACATGTCTCTGCACTTCACTCTATGCGGTAAAGTTTCCCCTTGTAGAGAATCCCAACAAGCGTCTGCACATGGAGCTCCCAGTTTCATCCTTTAAAGGATCAATATTGACTTTTGGGATTGATAATACTGTCAAAAGCTGCGGTGACACTTTTCTGTGGTTTGGCAATCCGGACATATCCCGGCTGCAATGTGTGAACTCGGTCAAAGACTGCAGAGGACACTACGAAACGTGTACATAGCAGAGCTGAGTTTGTCATCTGTAGCGGTTCGTCCTTCTCTGACATAGCAGAGCTTTTATCTACCACGGATTTATGTTTCATTTCATACAAGAATATATCTTGGTGTATTTCTTTGGCTTCTTACGTTGCAGGAAATGTAGCAGAGACGGTTTTGTCACTGAAATGTTTTAGTGTAGAATAAAGCGTCAGGTAATGGAGTGGAGTCAGCTCTCAATAAACTCAGCTATGCTACGTCCATATGAAAGACAAAAGTGCCATGTGATATTTGCTGTTACAAGTTCACATTGATTAATGGGAGACGCTTCTATCCAATGACAAATCCCCTTGAGAAAGAAAACAGCAGCAGTTCTCCGATGTTTAGTGCATCTGGACACATGGCATCATCCGAGCGCAGTGAAAGTGATGGAAGCGTCTGGTGGAGGAGTCTGGAGGTGACAGTCACCGCTGACATGCTGACAGGCTCCATTCTGCCGAGCAGGAGATACCATCATCATCAACTCTCCACCGACGCCTTTCCTATGCTTTAGATTCAATCTGCAGGTGACAACGAAATCTGCCAGGAACGAGAGAAGAAAATAACGTGAGAAGCGTAAAATAAAACATGAACACACGGGCACCGCTCCCACACCGGGGTACAAGGCTGTGGACGGCGGTCCCGAGAATTCAGGAGGAGGAACTAGCTCACACAACATGTATGTACACAGATGCTCCATAGGGTTTAGCTCTGGAGACGCTCGACCGATCCAGTACCTTTACCCTCAGTTTCTTTAGCGAGGCAGTGGTGGTCTCGGAGGTGTTTGGGGTCGTCATCATGTTGGAATATGAAGGGAGGGGCTCATGCTCTGCTTCAACATGTCACAGGACATGTTGGCATTCATGGCTCCCACAAACTGTAGCCCCCACAGTGATCAACACTCATGCATTCCCAAACTGTGGCCTTCCACCTTCATGCCTGACTGTAGGCAGGACACACTTGTCTTTGTGCTATTTACCTGGAGCTGCCACACACGCTTGACACCATCTGAACTAAATATGTTTATCTTGGTCTCAACAGACCACAGGACAGTTCCAGTAATCCATGTCCTTAGTCTGCTTGTGTGCCGCCCCTGCAGTGGACAGAACTGCTCAGATCCGGGGGTGGTGATTACTCGTGGCTCAAGGGTCTCCAGACCGGGGGGCTGGGGGTCACACTGAAATGGAAAAGGGGGGTATTTACAGGGGATTGTTATAGTTTGTGACGTCACCCATGGTGTACGGTAATTGGGAGTATCGCCGCTGCCGTTGGGAGTACCCGGGGTGATGGAGTGGGGCAGAAAGATGACGTGACCCTCCACAGGTAGGGGTAGGCCCCGGGACTCTGGATGGTGGGGACAGTGCATGGGACAGTTGGGTACTCACTCGGCAATGAAGCAGACGCTGACAACAGGGTAAACCAAGTCTCTGAGTGCCATTGCCTCTCTCTCGAGGGGAGCTCGTCCGGGTCCCGTCCCCTGCAGCACTGCCTGGTGGTCTGTGACCTGCCTCCTGGCACCAATTTAGATTGTCCGTAGTGGCCCGGTAGCTTGGAGCTTTCCGGGCCTCGCTCCCCACTGTGACTAAGTGAAGGAGCCTGCTCTCAATAGCTCACGCTTGGGATTTCAGTGGGCCGCTTGCTAGGAAAGACAGCCATGGATCCCCCCTTGGGGAGGAGGGGCAACATGACCAAGGGGGAGTTAGGGAGTGATGGGGTTAATAGGGACAGTTTGCTTGGCAGGCCTAATATGGCATTAAGGGGTGGTTTTAGCTTGGGAGGAAGAGGAGGAGTAGGGAAAGGGTTAGTCTGGGAGAGGAGGGGGTTACCTCCTCTTCTTCTTCCGGACGCCAAGAGATCAGCAGCACGAGTCACCATGGCTGATCTCCAGGAACTTCAGCGCCTGATTGCAGCAGCCATTGCAGCGCACGGGCCCCTGGCAGTGCAGACCCACATCAGGGCTGCCGGGGTTAACCCGTCGGCGCTTGCCCCTCGCTCCCCCAGCCGTGGTGTGTGCCAGTCGCGGCCCCCCCCGCAGGTATTCCCCGGGTGCGGGGGGGGCGAGGAGGAGATGCCAGAGCCCCTCCAGGGACCCTCCGCAGCGGGCCGAGCAGCAGCGCAGTCCGGCTGCTGCTCCCAGCAGCAGCGGGAGGAATCTGCGTTCCAGCCGCGGTGGTCGGGAGGTGGGAGTGGCCAGCGTGGGGCCTACTTCCGGTCCCGGCCTCCGGGCTGGATTTCCAGTGACAGCAGCGGCTCCAGGTCGGCAGCGCGCTCGGCGAGGGATGGAGGCCAGCAGTTCCCCCTGCAGTCGGCGGGGGGACCGAGGGGCTGCAGGCGGCGGTAGGTCCAGCGCCAGGGGGAGGTCTGTGGTGCCTGACCCTGGCGCGGCAGTGAGCAGGGGTGACGGCGTGAGCCATGCGGCAACCGCCCGGTCACTCAGGACCGCTGTGCAGCCCCCGGATGTGGCGGTGTCCCGTGGGAGCGGGAGGACCCAGCGGCAGGAGGCCTGCGGCGGCCCAGGAGGGCCAGAGGCGGCGACGGCTGGGATCCAGAGCCGGGCGTCCATCAGTCCGCGTCCAGAGTCCCCTGGCAGTCGGCGAGGGGGTGGGCGCGGGCGCAAGAGGTCGAGGCCTGGGGTGCCGGCGCGGGGGACAGGACGGTCTCCTGGGCTGTCGCCCCAGGGCAAGAGACGGAGCGGGGACAGCACTGCCCACGCGGCGGCCCGGTTTGGCGGCCGTGGTGGTGGGGGTGCCGCGGCGGCGCCCCCCGAATGTCGGATGGAAGAAGATGTCAGCGGCGAGGATGAGGAGGTCGTGCTGTCGGAAGAGTCGGATGGTCGGCAGACGGAGGACAGCGAGGCTGCGGTATCGGGGGACGCTGAGCCGCGGTTGGGTGAGACGGCAGCGGGGGCGGCAGGGGCTGCGCTGGCGGGGAGTGTCGGGGGCGGGAGGGCGGCTGTGGACACGGCAGCGCCTGGCGGAGTAGCAGTGTGGAGCCAGTTGTTGGGGCTATTGCAGGGGTTGGCGGCGGTTGCCAAGGCTGGGGGATCGGGCGCGGCGGAAGGGGGGGGCGCAGGGGGGGAGTGCGGCGGAGGGGGCAAAGGAAAAAGAAAAGGAGAAGGAGGATGAGGTGGTGCGCCTAGATGATAGGGCTAAAAGCGAAGTTTATGTTTGTTTTGAGGGCCCGCTGGGGGCTCATTTAAAGAAGGAGGTGCGGGAAAAAATTTGGAAAGGGGAATATGTGGAGATTTTTTCTCTGCTTCCCCTGGAGAAATTTAATTTGGATAGGGTTAAGCCGAGCGACTCCAAAAAGGAGAAGGACGAGGAGGAAAAGCGCCGTTATAGGCTTATTCCTCGGACTTTTGCAAACTGGTTGCAAGCGTTTGCGATTTTGGCGAGCGTGGTCGGGGAAAAGGAGTCGGAGCATTATTCGGCCTTGTTTGGTTAGATGGATGCGATAGGGGAGGCTTATCGGGTTTATGGCGGGCTGGCGTGGCTGCGTTACGACGAGCAATTCCGGCAGCGGAAGGCGTTGCGGCCGGATATGCGATGGGACCATAAGGATATTTCCTTATGGATGCGACTGATGTCGGCACCGACTCAGCCCTTTCGGGGGGGTGCCGGGGGACCGGGGGCCGGGTCCCCGGCAAGTCAGAAAAAAGGTTTCTGTTGGTTTCAATATAATGAGGGGCAGTGCAGGTTTGGAGCGGCATGCCGGTTTAAGCATGAATGCTCAGGTTGTGGGGGAGGACATAGCCTGTCCAAGTGCTTTAAAAAGGGGAAAGGAAAAGCGGGTGACGGGGTTGGAAAAAGGGATGACGCCGGTGAAGGTAGAAGCGATGGCCCCCTTTTTAAATAGGTATCCGGACGGCGAGGCAGCGGCGTTGTTATGGTTTGGTTTTTCTGACGGTTTCCGTATCCCGTCGGCTGTTAGTCCATCGCCCCCGCCGTACCGTAATTTACGTTCTGCTCGGGATCATGCGGATGTGGTGGATGAGAAGCTGAGAAAGGAGGTGGTTTTGGGCAGAATGGGCGGTCCTTATGACGCCCCGCCGTGTTCGAAGTTGGTGGTTTCGCCGTTGGGGGTTGTGCCGAAGAAAGAGCTGAACAAATTTCGGCTTATCCATCATTTGTCTTACCCAGAGGGGTTATCGGTGAATGATGGCATTGCACCGGAGTTAGCGGCGGTATATTATGTGTCGTTCGACAAAGCGTTGGACCTGGTCAGGGCTGCGGGTCGGGGTGCGTTGATGGCAAAGGCTGATGTGGAAGCGGCGTTTCGGTTGTTACCGGTTCATCCAGATAGTCAGCATTTGTTAGGTTGCTGGTGGGATGGCAGTTATTATGTTGATCGCTGTTTGCCAATGGGTTGTTCAATTTCGTGTTCGTATTTTGAGGCGTTTAGTTCGTTTGTAGAGTGGGTGGTTCGGGATGTGTCTGGGCTTATGTCCATTATTCACTATTTGGACGATTTTCTTTGTGTTGGGCCGGCGGGTTCAATGGTTTGTGCGGGGTTGTTATTTGCGTTGCAGAAAGTCGCAGACAGCTTCGGAATTCCCTTGGCCTCCGATAAGACGGAAGGCCCGGCGCCTGTGATGCGTTTTTTGGGGATTGAGATTGATTCTATTGCCATGGAATGTAGGTTGCCGGAGGAGAAGGTTCGTGATTTGAGGGCCGCGGTGGCAGGGGTGAAGGCGGCAAAGAAGGTGCGGCTTAAGGTGGTGCAGTCCTTGCTTGGGAAATTGAATTTCGCTTGCAGGATTATGCCGATGGGGAGAGTTTTTGCGAGACGTTTGGCAACGGCGACGGCAGGTGTGCGGTCGCCGACACATTTCGTGCGAATCACGAAGGCGATCAAGGACGATCTTTTGGTATGGGATCAATTTTTGCAGTGTTTCAATGGCCGGGCCCTGGTGATGGAGAAGGTGGCGTCTAACGGGGCGTTACAGCTGTTCACCGATGCGGCTGGGTCGGCAGGGTTTGGGGCCGTGTTTCGAGGTCACTGGTGTGTGGGTCGGTGGCCACAGGCGTGGCGGGAGAGCGGTTTGGTCAGGAATTTGGCTCTGTTGGAGCTATTTCCTATCGTGGTAGCAGTGGAGCTGTGGGGGTCGCGTTTTGCCGGGAGGAAGGTTTGCTTCCATTGTGATAACCAGGTGGTGGTGTTTGCTATTAACAACTTGTCGGCTAAGTCGGAGCCAGTGGTGGTGTTTTTGCGGCATTTAGTGTTGAGATGTCTGCAGCTGAATGTACAGGTGGTGGCAAAGCACGTTCCGGGAGTTGACAATGGGGTGGCTGACGCTTTGTCTCGTTTTCAGTTCAGCAGGTTTCGGGCGCTACTGCCTTGGGCGGACGAAGTCGGAGTGGAGTGTCCCGTGGATTTATGGAATCTGGTGAGGCGGTGATCTCAGAATTGATTCGGAATTCGGTGACTGAGGTGACTTGGTGCCGATATGCTAAGGTGTGGGCTGAATGGGAGGAGTTGCTGGGTCGGATGTTTGATGGGGTAAGCGTGGATTACTTGGTGGCATTACTGGCGTTGGTGAGTGTGGATTTCTCGGCCGGGCGATCGGCGTCGGCCGTGGCGCATCGGGTGGCGGCGGTGGCGTTTTGGTTAAAAATGAGAGGGGAACAAGATGTTTCGCAGGATTTTCGGGTTCGACGGGCCTTGCGGGGGTTCCGCCGCGGTGTGCGGGAGAGGGACAAGAGGCGTCCCGTATCGTTTGGTTTGTTGAGGCGGTTGGTGGGGGGCCTGAGCGGCATTTGTGAGTCGGTTTACGAGACTGTTTTGTTTACAACAGCTTTCGGTCTTGCTTTTTATGGGGCTTTCCGGATCGGTGAGTTGGTAAGCCCGTCCAGGGTGACAGGCGGCGGGTTGCTGCTTGAGGATGTGCGAGTGGGCGGTGATCAGGTGGAGTGCCGGATTAGTCGGTCGAAAACGGATCAGCTGGGTCGGGGTAGGTTGGTGGTGTTATACGCGGTCCCGGGGGAGGAGTTGTGCCCAGTACGTTTGGTGGAGCAATTCATGGCCGTGAGGGGGGGTTTACCGGGCCCATTTTTGCGGCACGTGGATGGGTCCTTTTTATCAAGGTTCCAGTTTGTAGCGGTTCTGCGCCGAAGTTTGCAGAATGTGGGGGAGCGCCCGGAGGATTTTGGGTCGCATTCCTTTCGGATAGGGGCAGCTACGGAGGCCGCTCGTTGGGGGCTTGGAGATGAGGTGGTAAAGCGTATTGGTAGATGGGAATCTTCTTGTTTTCGACGGTACGTGAGGCCGCAGCTGTTGTAGCATTATGGTAACTTTGGTCTAGGTACAGGTGGTTTGGCGGTTTGGAAGTGGTTTATATATGTAAAAAAAAAAAAAAAGAGGGGGTAATGTACAAGTGTTAGAGGACGGAGGTAGAATGGGTTTTTTCTGAGAGGCGTTGATGGTGGTGATGTTATTGGTTTTTAATTTCTGTTTTCGTTGTCTTTCTTTGTTGTAGGGATGTGCCTAATCTGGATTCTGGGGCATTCCTTCGTGTTCTGGGGTGCTCGGCGGGCGGCGGTTCGCCGAATGGTCGGCAGCTAGGGCTGGATCGTGGGCAGGCGACTGTTCGGTGGATCGGTGTTCGGGGCATGGAGTGGGGCAGGGTGGTCCCAGAATTTGGTCGTTATTGTAAGGTTGACCGGCCTCCGGATGTGCTGGTATTACACGTGGGAGGTAATGATCTGGGAGTCCGGGCGTCACGGGATCTGATCCGGGATATAAAGATTGACTTACTGCGGTTGTGGAAGCAGTACCCGGGTTTGATTGTCGTGTGGTCAGACATAGTGACCAGGTTGTCATGGAGGGGGGCTCGGTCGGTGGAAAAGGTCAATAAGGCCAGGGCCCAGGTGAATCGGGTGGTTGCCAGGTTTGTGATCAGGAACGGTGGGATTGTGGTGAGGCACAGGGAGTTGGAGCCGGCAGATTGGCGGTTTCGGAGGGGTGACGGAGTGCACCTCAACGACATTGGAGTGGATTTATGGGCATTGGGCCTGCAGGATGGTGTTGAGCGAGCTTTTGGTGTGTGGCGGGTCCAGGCCACGTAAGGTGTCACGTGGTCTGTCCTGTGGCGGGGGGGTAGGTCTGGTCCAGAGGTTGGAAGTGACTGGTAACTGGACCGGGAGTCATTGTCTCGGTATGGTGGCTCTCGGTTCCGGGATGTGGCAGGCACGGGGTTCTGCCAAAGTGTGGGGGTGTCAATCCGTGGGTGATTGGCACCTCGTCTCTGGGTCGGTGTGTTGCGGCCAGGGGCAAGGAAAGTAGTAGTTATGGACTGGGCCTGCCCCCGGGAGGGTCATGTAATTGGCATTGTCTATTGTTATCTGTGTGTTGTTTTGGGTCGCCCGTTGGACGGCGTCCCTAAGGTGCTTAGTTTGTGAACAATAGGCAATAAAAGGCTGCTGTGGCCATTTTGAACCAAGTCGCATGCAGTCCGTGTGTTTATTTATAGTATAAGGGGTTTGGTAACACAGACATCACGACCGGAGAATACTCCCTCAGCTGGTCAAGCCCTATCCCCCTTGTTGTGTGCCGCCCCGGGCTCGGCCGCAACCGAGCCGCTTGGATTCGGGCTCGCTGGTGGGTGGCTCGAGCGTCTCCGGACCCGGGGGTTCTGTGGTCACTCCGATCTGAAAGGGTGCTGGCGTTTTAGGGGACGTAGGTGTACGGCCGGAGCCATGGTTAAGTTCGTGACGCCACCCACAGGTTGTGGTGAAGGTGGACACCACCGCTGCGGTTATGGGGCACCTGGGGAAGATGTTGCACAGCAAGATGTTAACCCCTCCGTGGGTAGGGATGGTGGCCCCGGGACCCATTGGGGGAGTAGTTGGGCGGTGCAGGAAGGTGCGCGGCCGGAGGACACTGGTGTACTCACGGTTAGTAACACACAGAAGTCTCTGGTAAACCAAGATGATGGTGGTTGGTGCCCGCAGCCGGCTGCGGTCTTGTCCCCCACCCGGTTGGTGGTCTCTGCCTTTCTCCTGCACCTTTTTTAGTGTTGATGGACTACCTGAACTTGCAATACAGGAGTCCGCTCCCGGGCTTGTGATTGTCGGAGGAGCCCTTTGCCCGCAGACACTGGCCCGTGGGATCTCTCTGCCTGGGCGGTGGCTTTCTATCCCCCTCGTTGGGCTGTTGTCTTCAGTCGGGACTTTGGGTGGGAAAGGACCTATAGTCCTGGCCGCAATCAGTTAATTAACTCAGTCCAGTGGCTTCTGGACCTCGTTTCAGGGTCTGAGTACCCCCCTTTGTGCTCCGGTTTCCGAGTTGGTTCCCCGGGTCGGTACCGGCGGGCCACTACCCTGTCCCAGTCCACCACGGTTCCACCGAGCCATCTTCCCAGCTCCTGCAGGCAGAGGCCTCCATATGCCTCCTAGCCAAAGGTGCCCGGGCTCCAACCCTGGCACTTGTCAGACTGCTGCAGACCTGGGCACAGGCCTGCTTCACACTCCTTCACTCCTCTCACTCCTACCACTCACTAGAGACTGACTCTGAACTAGACTGACTAACGTTTTCCCGCCTCAGGCTCTCTGAACTCCTCGGTGGGCGTGGCCAACTGTCGGGCTCCGCCCCCTGGTGTGTTCATCCAGCCCTGAAGGTGGTGACTAGGGTTTTTATGGTTGGCTGGTGACACCATATTAGGGGACAGGTGTTGTGCGGGGCTCTAACTGTGACTACCTGGCTAGTCCAGGGCGTCACAGTTGCGCTAGTTCCCCCGATCTCTGAGCATGGTGGGAACAGTTCATAAAGGTTCTGTCCTCCGCAGGTTAATTGCCGGGTCGCCTGAAGCTTCTCCCCGACCTAGGGTCCGTGTACCCCGAGAAGCCTTCGGTCCCAGACCAGTGATAAGACCATGTTGCTGACCGTCCTCCTTGACGGATTCCAAGGACCTAGCCTCAATCCTCTGCGACCGGGGATCCGACTCCTCTAGGTCCAGACCACCATCTGTGACCTATTCTACTTCTCCCCTGGGAGCTACAACTCCCAGCTTCCTCAGAGGTCCTCACAGCTCGAGGGTTCCTACTCAAGTCCCTTGACACCCTCCACCTCCCTGCCTGACCCCTAGGTGGGCGGCCCTATTCCTGCTTAAGCAGCCCACTGGTGTGCCTGACAGGTGTGGTGCAAGATGTATCTAGGATTTGTGAATGCTGGTGGAGGCAACACTGCAGGTTAGGTTCCCAGAACCATGGGGGTCTGAGTCCTGCATGGGAAGGGCAGATTGTGCAGAACCCTGTAACGACCCGAATAGTCCAGGGCGACACACTTGTCTTCAGCAAACTGTGGCTTTCTTGAGCACTATCTTTAGAAGAGGCTCCCTTCTGAGACAATAGACAGGCAGAGCACTGACAAGCAAACCCCCCAAACCTATAACCTCTAAAGTGTGTGGCGTAAGGTCTGCGCACTAGCAGGCGGTCCCTCATCCTTGTAACCTCTGCAGTGTGTGCTGTATGGTCTGAGCACTGACAGGCGGACCCCCCACCCCTGTAATCTCTGCAGTGTGTGGTGTATAGTCTGAGCACTGACAGGCGGACCCCCCACCCCTGTAACCTCTGCAGTGTGTGGTGTATGGTCTGAGCACTGACAGGCGGACCCCCCACCCCTGTAACCTCTGCAAAAATTCTGGCAACAGTCATAGATCTATACTGAAAAGACGACCTTTGGATATGACGCTGGGCTTGTGCACTCAGCTTCTGTGGTCGACCACGGTGAGGCCTGTTCTGAGTGGATCCTGTCTGGTTATACGGCTGTATGGTCTTGGCCCCCGTGCTGCAGCTCAGTGTCAGGGTGGTGACAATCTTCTTATATCCTCAGCCATCTTTATGTACAGCAATGATAATTTTTTTCAGAATCTCAGAATTCTTTGCCATGAGAAGCCATGCTAAACTTCCAGTGACCAGTATGAGAGAGTGTGTGAGAGATAACACCAAATGTAACACCTTGTAACACTAATAAGTCACATGACACAGGGAGGGAGAATGGCTAATTGGGCACAAGTAGCCAATTTTCACTTAGGGGTGTACTCACATTTCTTATCAGTGGTTTAAATATTAATGGCTGTGTGCTGAGTTATTTACACTGTTATACAAGCTGCACACTGACACTGCACATTCTATTATGGGGTCAGATCTACAGTGTTGTCCCATGAAAGGATATAATAACAAAATGTACAAAAATGTGAGGGGTGTACTCACTTTTGTGATATACTGTATATTCTTGTACATAGAGGCAGTATTATAGTAGTTTTATTATTGTACATAGGGGAAGTATTATAGTAGTTATATTCTTGTACATAGAGGCAGTATTATAGTAGTTATATTCTTGTACATAGAGGCAGTATTATAGTAGTTATATTCTTGTACATAGGGGCAGTATTATAGTAGTCATATTCTTGTATATAGGGGCAGTATTATAGTAGTTATATTCTTGTACATAATGGGCAGTATTATAGTAGTTATATTCTTGTACATAGGGGCAGTATTCTAGTAGTTATATTCTTGTACATAGGGGCAGTATTATAGCAGTTATATTCTTGTACATAGGGGGCAGTATTATAGTAGTTATATTCTTGTACATAGGGGCAGTATTATAGCAGTTATATTCTTGTACATAGGGGGCAGTATTATAGTAGTTTTATTCTTGTACATAGGGGCAGTATTATAGTAGTCATATTCTTGTACATAGGGAGCAGTATTATAGTAGTTATATTCTTGTACATAGGAGCAGTATTATAGTAGTTATATTCTTGTACATAGGGGCAGTATTATAGTAGTTATATTCTTGTACATAGGAGCAGTATTATAGTAGTTAAATTCTTGTACATAGGGGGGTATTATAGTAGTTATATTCTTGTACATAGGGGGCAGTATTATAGTAGTTATAGTCTTGTATATAGGAGCAGTATTATAGTAGTTATATTCTTGTACATAGGGGGCAGTATTATAGTAGTTCAGCTTATGAAAAATAGGAGCAAACACTAAAGTGTTACGTTTATATTTTTGTTCAGTGTATATGTATTACCTTAATTCCTGCATTTTATATTGATTTGCCTAGAAATTATGAAATTCATCATCTGTTCCCTGGGGCAGACATTTCTGTTCCTTTTATAAGATTTTTTTATTGTGCCGTATAGAACAAAACAGCAATTGTTTGGTAAATTGTAGCCTCTAAGGATTTTTGCTTTTCAGCAACATTGTATTTTAATTCATCTAAAGCAAAATAGGGGAAATACATAAATATATATACACTGTGTGCAGAATTATTAGGCAAATGAGTATTTTGATCACATGATGCTTTTTATACATGTCGTCCTACTCCACGCTGTATAGGCTGAGAGCGAACTACCAATGAAGTAAATCCGGTGATGTGCCTCTCTGTAATGAGGAGGGGTGCGGTGTAATGACACAACACCCTATATAAGGGGGGCTTAATTATTAGGCAACTTCCTTTCCTTTGGCAAAAAGGGTCAGAAGAGAGTTTTTACGGGCTCTGAAAAGTCCATATTGTGCGATGTCTTGCAGAGGGACGCAGCAGTCTTGAAATTGCCAAACTTTTGAAGCGTGATCACCGAACAATCAAGCGTTTCATGGCAAATAGCCAACAGGGTCGCAAGAAGCGTGCTGGGCAAAAAAGGTGCAAAATAACTGCCCATGAATTGAAGAAAATCAAGCGTGAAGCTGCCAAGATGCCATTTGCCACCAGTTTGTCCATATTTCAGGGCTGCAACGTTACTGGAGTATCAAAAAGCACAAGGTGTGCCATACTCAGGGACAGGCCAAGGTAAGGAAGGCTGAAAAACCACCACCTCTGACCAAGAAACAGAAGATAAAACCTCAAGACTAGGCCAAGAAATATCTGAAGACTGATTTTTCCCAGGTTTTATGGACTGATGAAATGAGAGTGACTCTTGATGGGCAGATGGATGGGCCAGAGGCTGGATCAGTAAAGGGCAGAGACCTCCACTCCGACTCAGACGCCAGCAAGGTGGAGGTGGGCACTGGTATGGGCCGGGGTCATCAAAGATGAACTTGTGGGACCTTTTCGGGTTGAGGATGGAGTGAAGCCCAACTCCCAGACCTACTGCCAGTTTCTGGAAGACAACTTCTTCAAGCAGTGGTACAGGAAGAAGTCGCTATCGTTCAAGAAAAACATGATTTTCATGCAGGACAATGCTCCATCACATGCATCCAACTACTCCACAGCATGGCTGGCCAGTAAAGGTCTAAAAGATGAAAAAGTAATGACATGGCCCCCTTGTTCACCTGATCTGAACCCCATAGAGAACCTGTTGCCCCTCATAAAATGTGAGATCTACAGGGAGGGAAAACAGTCCACCTCTGGGAGCAGTGTCTGGAGGCTGTGGTGGCTGCTGCACGCAATGTGGACCGCAAACAGATCAAGCAATGATAGAATCTATGGATGGTCGCTGCTGCGTGTCACCAGAAAGAAAGGGGGCTATATTGGTCACTAATTTTTGGGTTGTTTTTTTTTGCATGTCAGAAATGTTTATTTCTAAATTTTGTGCAGTTATATTGGTTTACCTGGTGACAATAAACAAGTGAGATGGGAATAGATTTGGTTTTTATTAAGTTGCCTAATAATTCTGCACAGTAATAGTTACCTGCACAAACAGAATCCTCCTAAGATAGCCAAATCTAAAAACCTCTCCAACTGCCAAAAATATTAAGCTTTGATATTTATGAGTCTTTTGGGTTGATTGAGAACATAATTGTTGATCGATAATAAAAAAAATCCTCTAAAATACAACTTGCTCAATAATTCTGCACACAGTGTATATAATGTGTGTGTGTGCAGTTACGTTGCGCGCTCTCACGATACTTCGTGTGAGAACGGCCGTGGGCAGTGAACTGAGTTGAACTCAGGGTGTCACTTTCTGCAGCCACTCACAAACAACTGTGTGACCCACTGCTGTGACCTGGGGTGACCTCATGAGGTCATTGCAGTTCACTGCTGTGGTTCTCACACACCACAGTGTGTTAGGCTGCAGTGGCTGCTCTCCCAGCCAGTAGTGAACGTGAACTCACTGGGATGGTGAGTCTTGGAACGTTGTGGGAATTCCTTTTATTGTATTATGGGGGACCTTGGTTGGGGATCTTGCACTCAAATAAACTGGTGAATGCGGGGGTCTTGTTTCTTTATTTAGTTATTATTTTTCTCTTTTTATGTCTTTTCAGGTTCGCTTTTGTAGAACGTTGCGGGACCTTTCCATGGAATACGGTGGGCCTTTTTTTAAAAAAAAAATAAAAATAAAATAAATTGGTGAAATAGGGCTGTAGTTAGGGTTTTTTTGGTCTAATTGATTTTTTCTACTTTCAACTACTGGATTAGTAATGGTGGTGTCTTCTAGACACTCTGTTATTACTAATACCAGGGCTTGATTCCAGCTGGCAATTCCCAGCTGGCATAAACCCCATTTATTACTCCGTTTGCCACCACACCAAGGCAACGGGAAGAGCCGAGTACAGTGCCAGGATTAGTTTATCTAATGCATGCGCCACTTCTGGGGCGGCTGTGGGCTGCTATTTTTAGGCTGGGAAGGGTCAAATAACCATGGCCTTCCCATTCTAACAATATCAGCCCCCCCGAGTTGTCTGCTATTCCTTGGCTGGTTTTATAAAATGTGGGGACCCCCTGCCGTTTTTTTAAAATTATTTGTTCAAATAATGGGTCTTCCAGCACATGTCTTACAGCCAAGGCAACAAAGGAGTGGCTCAAAAAGAAGCACATTACAGTCATGGAGTGGCCTAGCCAGTCTCCAGACCTTAATCCTATACAATGTTTCTCTCAAATACCTTGTGTTGGCAATAGGGCCTGTTAGCGGCGCTACTGCGGATCATTCTTCTCCATTGCGTGACCTTTGATGCTCTGTGACCTCAGGGATCCGGTGATGTCATGTCAACTTCCTGCTCACCTGACATCACCACGGCCGGCCCCAGTCTCCGTGAGTCACTGGGCTGTGGGCGGCGTTTCACCGCTCAGCACAACCCAGCATGTCAGCCCAGCGTCTCCCTGCTCCGTCCTCCCTCACTGCAGAGCGCGCAAGCGGGAGCAATGCTGGGCTATGCTGAGCGGTGAAACACCGCCCACAGCCCAGTGACTCACAGAGACTGGGGCCGGATGCAGTGATGTCAGGTCAACAGGAAGTTGACGTGACATCATCGGATCCCTGAGTTCATGGAGCCCCGGGGACCATGCGATGGGGAAGAGTGGTCCACAACAGCGCCGCTCACAGACACTATTGCCAATGCAAGGTATTTGAGATAAACATTGTTTTTCAAGGTTATATCGATCTAGAAAATAATGAAAATGGGTGATCCACTTCTTTAACTTATAGGGATTTATTTACATAATTTTCCCAAGGATCCCAAGAATGGTCAGGCTTTGGCGACATCTGCAAATAAAGATCTTACCAATGTGTGACACTTGTGTCAGCCCCTGCTCATCCTTTTTCTACTTCTGTAGTTCTGCAAATATATATATATATATATATCTATATCTATATATATATATACAGTGCCTTGCGAAAGTATTCGGCCCCCTTGAGTTTCTCAACCTTTTCCCACATTTCAGGCTTCAAACATAAATATAAAAATGTTACTGTTCTGGTGAAGAAACAGCAACAATTGGGGCACAACTGTGAAGATGAACGAAATTTATTGCTTATTTTAAATTTTTGTAACAAATAAATAACTGAAAATTGGGGCGTGAAATATTATTCATCCCCTGTAAGTGAATACTTTGTAGCGCCCCCTTTTGCTGTTATTACAGTCTCTTGGGGGATGTGTCTATCAGATTTGCACATCGAGAGACTGACATTCTCGCCCATTCTTCCTTTGTAAACAGCTGGAGCTGAGTGAGGTTGGATGGAGGCGTTTGTGAACAGCAGTTTTCATCTCTTTCCACAGATTCTCGATTGGGTTCAGGTCTGGACTGTGACTTGGCCATTCTACATGGATACGTTTATTTGTGAACCATTCCATTGTAGATTTTGCTTTATGTTTGGGATCATTGTCTTGTTGAAACACAAATCTCCGTCCCAGTTTCAGGTGTTTTGCAGACTTCAACAGGTTTTCTTCAAAACTGGTCCTGTATTTGGCTCCATCCATCGTCCCATCAATTTTAACCATTTCCCTGTCCCTGCTGGAGAAAAGCAGGGCCAAACCATGATGCTGCCACCACCATGTTTGACAGTGGGGATGGTGTGTTCAGGGTGATGAGCTGTGTTGCTTTTACGCCAAACATATCGTTTGGCATTGTGCCCAAAAGGTTCGATTTTGGTTTCATCTGATGAGAGCACCTTCTTCCACATGTTTGGAGTAAACAAACAACACTCTTTATGGATATCTTTGAGAAATGGCTTCTTCTTGCCACTCTTACATAAAGGCCAGATTTGTGCAGTGTACGACTGATTGTTGTCCTATGGACAGACTCTCCCACCTCAGCTGTAGATCTCTGCAGATCATCCAGAGTGATCATGGGCCTCTTGGCTCCATCTCTGATCAGTCTTCTCCTTGTCTGAGATGAAAGTTTGGATGGACGGCCGGGTGTTGGTAGATTTGCAGTGGTATGATACTCCTTCCATGTCAATATGATCGCTTGCACAGGTCTTCTTGGGATGTTTAAGGTTTTGGAACTCTTTTTGCAACCAAATCCGGCTTTAAACTTCTCCACAACAGTATCATGGACCTGCCTGTTGTGTTCCTTGGTCTTTATGATGCTCTCTGCGCTTTACACAGAACCCTGAGACTATCACAGAGCAGGGGCATTTATACGGAGACTTGATTACACACAGGGGCTTATATTTATCATCATCAGTCATTTAGGACAACATTGGACCATTCAGAGATCCTCAATGAACTTCTGGAGTGAGTTTGCTGCACTGAAAGTAAAGGGGATGAATAATATTGCACGCCACAATTTTCAGTTATTCAGTTTTTTACAAAAATTTAAAATAAGCAATAAATTTCGTTCAGCTTCACAATTATGTCCCACTTGTTGTTGATTCTTCACCAGAACATTAAAATGTTTATCTTTATGTTTGAAGCCTGAAATGTGGGAAAAGGTTGAAAAATTCAAGGGGGCCGAATACTTTTGCAAGGCACTGTATATGTACACATATATCCCCTTATGTGTTTGCTCACCCTCTTTTCTCTGCCTTTGGCCACTTAAGGCCACATCACCTGTCGGCCACAGTTTTTTTGCCCCTTTAGCACACAGGGCACGTTCTCCCGAGTAGCGATGCTCCTGGCGGGCTCCTCTGACCAATAACCCCCCTTATCAGTGCCCTTGGAGGCAGATACTTAAATGCCCTCTAACAATTACTTGTTGCCATAAACATTTCTCCGTCTAACACCATAAACTTTGTAATCTCACGATACTGAGACTGAACCCAAATGAGAACTCTCAAAAACAACCCAAGGGCCACTAGACTCCGACTTGTAGATACATCATAAGAAAATATAAAATCAAACCAAGCATTTAGACTTGCATTGAGTTCTCCTCGAGATTGATTACTTTCCAGGTTCCTATCTGACAATTTAATTAGCTCGCCCAAGTGCTACATACACTGATTCTTACTTATCTTTCCACCGCGCTCCTGCCTGACAGACTCAGCAGCATCTTCGTATCTCTCAGCCAAACGTTTCCATTCCCCTGTTTGTCCAGGGTTGCATCTTAAAGAGATAGTCTTGAGGACGTATCCATGATCCTCAAGGTCTTACTTTGTTTTTGATTTTGTCTTCTACAGTAGCCCCGTTCTTTTTTGCTGAGCAATCAGGGCAATATGGAGACAGTAAGATGACACCAGTTTGGAGTATCAAGGCCATCGGTAGAGTTTGTACTTTAACACCAGAGAGTCAGGGCTGGCATTGTGCTTTTGATATTAGTTTCAGGGAGGAGATCAGGCGTGGAGGTTGCTTCCAGAATACAGCGGGCCATGAATGAGGAACGTGACCAGACTAGGGCTGAGTGCAAACTCTTTCTTTATGAATCGATTTGGAAAGTGGGAAATACAACACGGGATCAGGGTAAAATTTACCGCAAACAAATGTACATATGTAGCACCCAAGGGGCAGGGGGATTCAGGCACAAGGGTGTCTCATACCTGCGTTACTCGTCACCGGGCTGAGGTGATGATCCGGGATGTCGCGGTGGCCTGCCCGGCTTCGTGCCCCAAGGTGTACACCAAGAAAGAAGAAAGATGATAGGGTAGTAGTAGGATGAATGTTGTGACGCCACCTGTGGTATGCGGCCAGGGATATAGCCGCCACTGCTGCCGCTGTCCTCTGGGGCGGATGGTAGTAGCAGCCAGAGATGGTATCGCTCCCCAAAGGTGGAGCGGGACCCGGGGATGATTATGAGTAAAGTAGTGATGGTGTTTGGTGCCGAGGCGCGGGGCGGCGGCACCGGTAATAAAGAGTCCAAAACAGTTGCTGCGGTTCCAGGTGGTTTACTCAGTTATTAGTACACCTGCTATGATAGGCTCCATCAAACTCAAATCCTTTCAGAGGTCAGTCCCGTGAGGTGCTCGGTGAGTCCCTTTCTCCTTGTGCCTTGTGTGTTGGATCCCCGTGGCTTGAAGCTACTTGGGGACCCCAGTTCTTCTCGAGAAGTACTCTTGTCCCTGTTAGCAGGTACCGCGGCTCCACACTGGGACATGGTGTTGTCCAAGTCCCGGGATCCTATCTTGATACTGTGCTTTTGTGCTCTTTGTGGCCAGGGAAGCTTGAAACCTCCCTGTCCTGGCAGATTCTGGAAAACCAACATGAAGTGTGATTTTCCCTAGGGTCCTGCACCCTGCGTGGCACCGGTTCCGAGGGAGCAGTATCACTCTCCCTTTGGCAACCGCGTGAACTCCTCCGTCCCACTGGAGCACCAGTCAGACATGTCTTCCACTTTACTCTTCTGCTGGAGAACTCCTGACTGTTGTGTTGTCTCCTAACTCCCCCTAAGTGGCCACCCCTTCCCGGGTTCCTGTCACTAGTGGCTAGTGCCCCCCATGTTTGAAGACATCCTTAATACCCTACCCTAGCCTGATCCCCATTGGTGAGGGGAACCTGGTTGTGTGTTTGAATGTGTAAGTGATGAAACTGGTACCGACCTCCTCAGGATCCGGGTGCAGCATTACACCTTAAATCAGGTGCAATACTCTGTGGTGACTGAAGCCTCAGGGGTGCCACACATACACCAGGCTCAAAAACCAGGATCAGAATGCTAGTCTAGGGACCCCTTTCAATATCACGGGAACTACTGGAACACAATTTACCTAATAAGAAAATCCAAAACAATGCTAGAACAGCACTTCTAAACTAATAAGGAGTGTAAATTAATGAGTGCAACTAGGACCTGCCTCTGGACCAGTACACCGATTAATAATCTTATTTATACATCTATTCCCTTCCCTCTCCCCTCATTACATGTGCACAATAGTAAATTACCCGTGGTTAAACAATTGTTAACAGCAGTATGACAATAGTTCAAGTTCAGTTCTGCGTAAGTGACTGCAGCGTACCTTAACCATTTTGGTGCCAAAACCACTACCACGTGTGTGCACACTTACCCGGAAAAATGAAAAAATGTGTGTGGGACCCGAGCTCAGGACTTACAGTACCGATGGATGGATCCAGGGAAGTCTCAGGTATAAAGGGGAAATTCTGGCAGCTTTATGCTCTGCAGCAAGTCTATAAGGCAGTGGCAATCATAGGGGTAGGTCACCTCAAGGAAAGTTCAGCGGTCCAGTGGGAATCACCTCAGGTCAAAATCACCAGTCTGGTGGAAAGGCCGAGGAGGTAACCAGGGAACCCGCACCAATCACAGTTTTCTCTCTGGCAACAGTTTATGGTTGTCTATTCGCACAGCAATCAGCAAGCTGTCTCTAACACTCCAGGTATCACAGACCAGAGCAGGAAAAAGGCAGCCACTTCACTTCAGAATCTTCCTCGCCCTCCAACCTCTTCTTCTCTTTTGTACCTCTCAGGATCCTTCTCCCAGACTGCGCAGACACCGATCTGGTGGACCAGAGGAGACACTGCAGCTGCGCAGACACCCATCTGGTGGCCTGGAGGACATACTGCAGCTGCGCAGACACCCATCTGGTGGCCTGGAGGACATACTGCAGCTGCGCAGACACCCATCTGGTGGCCTGGAGGACATACTGCAGCTGTGCAGACACCCATCTGGTGGACGGGAGGAGACACTGCAGCTGTGCAGACACCCATCTGGGGACCGTAGGAGACACTGCAGCTGCGCAGACACCTATCTGGTGGCCTGGAGGACATACTGCAGCTGCGCAGACACCCATCTGGTGGACGGGAGGAGACACTGCAGCTGTGCAGACACCCATCTGGTGGCCTGGAGGACATACTGCAGCTGTGCAGACACCCATCTGGTGGCCTGGAGGACATACTGCAGCTGTGCAGACACCCATCTGGTGGACGGGAGGAGACACTGCAGCTGCGCAGACACCCATCTGGTGGACGGGAGGAGACACTGCAGCTGTGCAGACACCCATCTGGTGGACGGGAGGAGACACTGGAGCTGTGCAGACACCCATCTGGTGGATTGGAGGAGACACTGCAGCTGTGCAGACACCCATCTGGTGGACGGGAAGAGACACTGCAGCTGTGCAGACACCCATCTGGTGGACGGTAGGAGACACTGCAGCTGTGCAGACACCCATCTGGTGGACGGGAGGAGACACTGCAGCTGTGCAGACACCCATCTGGTGGACGGGAGGAGACACTGCAGCTGTGCAGACACCCATCTGGTGGACGGGAGGAGACACTGCAGCTGTGCAGACACCCATCTGGTGGACGGGAAGAGACACTGCAGCTGTGCAGACACCCATCTGGTGGACGGTAGGAGACACTGCAGCTGTGCAGACACCCATCTGGTGGACGGGAGGAGACACTGCAGCTGTGCAGACACCCATCTGGTGGACGGGAGGAGACACTGCAGCTGTGCAGACACCCATCTGGTGGACGGGAAGAGACACTGCAGCTGTGCAGACACCCATCTGGTGGACGGGAGGAGACACTGCAGCTGCGCAGACACCGATCTGGTGGACGGGAGGAGACACTGCAGCTGCGCAGACACCCATCTGGTGGACGGGAGGAGACACTGCAGCTGTGCAGACACCCATCTGGTGGACGGGAAGAGACACTGCAGCTGTGCAGACACCCATCTGGTGGACGGGAGGAGACACTGCAGCTGCGCAGACACCCATATGGTGGACCGGAGGACACACTGGAGCTGCGCAGACACCCATCTGGTGGACGGGAGGAGACACTGCAGCTGTGCAGACACCCATCTGGTGGACGGGAGGAGACACTGCAGCTGTGCAGACACCCATCTGGTGGACAGGAGGAGACACTGCAGCTGCGCAGACACCCATCTGGTGGACGGGAGGAGACACTGCAGCTGCGCAGACACCCATCTGGTGGACCAGAGGAGACACTGCAGCTGTGCAGACACCCATCTGGTGGACAGGAGGAGACACTGCAGCTGCGCAGACACCCATCTGGTGGACGGGAGGAGACACTGCAGCTGTGCAGACACCCATCTGGGGACCGGAGGAGACACTGCAGCTGCGCAGACACCCATCTGGTGGACCGGAGGAGACACTGCAGCTGTGCAGACACCCATCTGGTGGACGGGAGGAGACACTGCAGCTGTGCAGACACCCATCTGGTGGACGGGAGGAGACACTGCAGCTGTGCAGACACCCATCTGGGGACCGGAGGAGACACTGCAGCTGCGCAGACACCCATCTGGTGGACGGGAGGAGACACTGCAGCTGTGCAGACACCCATCTGGGGACCGGAGGAGACACTACAGCTGCGCAGACACCCATCTGGTGGACCGGAGGAGACACTGCAGCTGCGCAGACACCCATCTGGTGGACCGGAGGAGACACTGCAGCTGTGCAGACACCCATCTGGGGACCGGAGGAGACACTGCAGCTGCGCAGACACCCATCTGGTGGACCGGAGGAGACACTGCAGCTGGATCATGAGCCCTCTCACACAGGGTTTGTAGAAGACCAGGAGTTGTAGAGAAGAATTTAGTCAGGCCATAACCAATTGAAAAAGGAAGTTTGGAAACATACAGATCTAGGAACTTTGGAACCTTATTGCTCAGGTAAGGAGCATTGATTTAATTGGTACATTATAAATCTGTAATAGGCAGGACAGTGTTGGGGAAGAAGATGTTTGACCCTTTGAACTGTCATGAGTCAGCATGCAGGTACTCCACAGGTAGCACCAGGTGTCCCTAAATGGAGGTAGCAATGAAGATTAGAGATCTTAGAATCATGGAGGAAAGTAATCAGAGGGGTGGACCTACTAGTAGGAGGGGAGCATCTTCATTCTTGACCATGAGAGACCTCAGGAACCTCACATTGTTTTGTTGAGCTAGGTTTATGTAACATTGAATGATCTAAAGTCGGTTTCAGTGGAACCTCGAGAAGTCCAGACATTGTGCTGATATTGTCCATGTGAGCATGACCTCAGCATCTATAGAAAAATAGTGATTCTGGTTATTGAAAAACAGAACTCAAAAAAGGTTCCATAAAAACAGCATTCAAGCTCAGGGGCTGGTGTTCTCATTTTCACGTAAGATGGTCAGTAGAGAGATTAGAAATTGTTTTTGCTCATCACTGGTGGTGTAGATGAGGTGACAAGCAGGGGTGGACCCATGGGACCTCAGAGGGAACCCTTTAGTGGGAGGGGAACCTTTTAGTGGGAGGGGATTGACAGACGCCAGGTACCACTCCCAGGGCAGTGACCGGGATTGTGGCAGCAGACCCCCGGGGCAGGAGATGGACTCATGTACAGACACAGGTGAAGGCAGGTACAGGCAGGATGGCTGAGGCATATCAAAGAAGACTTGGCCCTCAGGAGTTGATGTGAAAAAACTGTGTTTTGGTTTTTTTTATTCCAAGACACAACCCAGCATAAATGTTTCGGTCCATAATCGACCTTCCTCAGTGTGTAGTGGTGCCTCTCCCAGGAAATAGTGACATCCTACCACCACTGCACACTGAGAAAAGTCCATTTCGGACCAAAACGTTTGTGCTCGGTAGTGTCTTGTAGTAAAAAAAACACTGTTTTTTCACATCAACTCCTGAGTACTAAGTCTTTTTTGATATTGGTTATTGGATTGAATCCTACTTGTGCATCACCAACAGAAGTGTCGTGTTTGTTTTAGTTATAGTATAGGTGAAGCAAACAGGAAAGGAAAGCTGGACTAGGTATGGTGGGCACAGCAAGGACAGATAGGTATGGGACCTGACAGCTAGATAGCAAACTAGAAGACTGACTAACTAAAACCATTGTGCAAGCACCTCCCCTAGTGGGAGGATGCCTTAAAACACCTAGTGTCTCTCAGACACAGGCTGAGACATTTCCCAAGGGCAGGTGTGCATGAGCGCACCCTAACTGCATTGCCAGAGAGCCTGTGTGGTGTGCACAGGCCCCGAGAGGAGGAGGGAACAGAGAAGCATGTGGAAGGCCACAAAGCAGCGGGGAAGAACGCAACCTGGCCGGGGCTGTGAGTAGGTCAGCGTTCCTGCAGGGTCTCTGGTGATACAGAAATGAGTGGATTGCTTTGTGCAACCTCAGTTTATGGTCCAGGCCAGTGTATTCTGGATGTGGACAGGAGCTGGACGAATCTTCTAATATTTGGGTTTATCTGTGCAGTTTGATTAGCAGTCCTGGCAAGATACCATCCCTGCACTGTACATACACATGGTGACGCGACAGCACTGCTGTAAAAACACAAGCATGGTATCCCAGAAGATCAGGAAATTCGTGCAGCTCCTGTCTGCAGCCAGAGTGCACTTAACCTGGACCATGGACCTGGATTGCTCAAAGTGATCCAGTCATCTCTTAAAAAATATTTTAATCTTATGAACATTGAGGGTCTAATCACTGGATATGCCATAAAAGACTGCTCCTAACTTTTCAACTATGTTTACAACTCGATAAAGTTCAATACTCACACTGGATATGTGAGTTCCACAGGTGGGACCATTAATGACATCTCAACATCTCTAAGTGGCCATTAGTTATCAGAAACTTGCTGACTTTTAAGACATCCGAGAGGCTTCATGTAAGTCCCACAGGTGGGACCTTCAACCATTAATGACATCTCAATACCTCTATGTAACCTTTAGTTTTTAGAAACTTTCTAACTCTCAAAATATCGGAGGGGCTTGTGACGTAAAGGTGAAGCTCCAAGATTCGTAGAAAAGTTGTCGAAAATCCCAGATACTACCGGAATTGAGAGCTTCTAGAAGGTTTTTAGCAGGTGATACGAGGATGCTCCATCATTAGACCAAGCTCTGGTGGCCTGATTTCCTGGCTGTTCATTTTTCAAAGTTGGAAATGTGAATTAATTGTACAGTCATGGCCAAAAGTTTTGAGAATGCTACAAATATTAATTTTTACAAAGTCTACTGCTTAAGTTTTTCTAATGGCAATTTGCATATACTCCAGAATGTCATAAAGAGTGATCAGCTTAACAGCAATTACTTGCAAAGTCAATATTGGCTAAGAAAATGAACTTTAACCCCCAAAACACATTTCAACATCATTGCATTCCTGCCTTAAAAGGAGCAGCTAACATTGTTTTAGTGATTGTTCCATTAACACAGGTGTGGGTGTTGATGAGGACAGGGCTGGCGATCAATCAGTCATGATTAAGTAAGAATGACACCACTGGACACTTTAAAAGGAGGCTGGTGCTTGGTATCATTGATTCTCTTCAGTTAACCATGGTTATCTCTAAAGAAACACGTGCAGCCATCATTGCTCTGCACAAAAATGGCCTAACAGGGAAGAGTATCGCAGCTACAAAGATTGCACCTCAGTCAACAATCTATCGCATCATCAAGAACTTCAAGGAGAGAGCTTCCATTGTTGCCAAAAAGGCTCCAGGGCGCCCAAGAAGGACCAGCAAACACCAGGAACGTATCTTAAAACAGTTTCAGCTGCGGGATTGGACTACCAGCAGTGCCGAGCTAGCGCAGCAATGGCAGCAGGCTGGTGTGAGTGATTCTGCACGCACTGTGAGGCGGAGACTGCTTGCGCAAGGCCTGGTTTCAAGGAGGGCAGCAAAGAAGCCACTTCTCTCCAGAAAAAACATCAGGGACTGATATTCTGCAGAAGGTACAGGGAGTGGACTGCTGAGGACTGGGGGAAAGTCATTTTCTCAGATGAATCCCCTTTTCGATTGTTTGGGACATCTGGAAAACAGCTTATTAGGAGAAGAAGAGGTGAGCGCTACCACCAGTCTTGTCTCATGCCAACTGTTAAGCATCCGGAAACCATTCATGTGTGGGGTTGTGTGACGCCCTGGGCAAGCCAGGGGTCACAGGTCATCGCACCACCACACTCTACACCCCAGTTAGGAACACCAAGGCTACCAAAATCCTTGTTGCCTTCCTCCAGGGGCTGATGTTCACACCAGGGGGTGGGCCAGGCGGTTGGCTCCGCCCACCGAGGAGTACACAGCCCTGGAGGCGGGAGGAACCAGGCAGATTAGCTCAGGGGGAGCTTGAGTGAGGAGCTAAGTGAAGTAAAGTAAAAGTGGAGTTGTAGTGAGAGAAAAGTGACAGTAGTAAAGCCTGAAGTTGGTCCGGCTGTGTGCCAGGACAGTGACAGCAAGGTCAGCAGACGGCGGTGACAGTCTGCAGGGGAGACTGCTCGGAGGTTGCTGGAAGGACCGCGGACGGGTAGTGGCCCGGCGGTCTGGAGCAGTATACGAAGAACAGTCAGCACCAGGGCAGGGGCCTCTCGGACCTCGGCAAGGCTAGGAGTCGCCGTAAATTTGCCAAATCCGTCAGTGAAGGGGACGTAGATCCCCCAACAACCAAGTCCCGATTGAAGGCAACAGTCCAACCATTGAGGAGAGACACCGCCACCGCCAGGGCACCAATTTCTCAGGGCCAGCGCCTGCGGGCAAGAGAAGTGGGGCTCCTCCGGCTTATATCCAGGCCAGGGAGTGGGGTAACCGGTGGGAATCTATCGCTACCAACAACCATATCTAGGTGCAAGGAAAAGGGACATCACCGTCACCTACTGGGGAAAGCAAGTGCAGCCGTCCGTGGGAACCGTCTTTCCAGCCGTGTGTTTTACCGAAAACTGTGTCAACGTCTCAGGCTGAGTGAGTACCACAGTGCCGCAAGGCACAGCATTGCCCCCGCGTCTCTGCACCCCACCAAGCCCTGCATCACCCACCTCATCACTGGGCCCCGGGATCACCAACCCCTACCCACGGAGGGGCAACACAACAACTGGCTGCTCCATACCATCCTTCCCGGGATCCCCATACAGAGCAGCGGTGGTGTCAACAAATCACCACAGCCATGGGTGGCGTCACGGACAATAAACAATCCCCACACCCAAAACCCCCCTTTCATTGACGGGCGAGGAGCGCCGCTAGAGTCCCCGGGATCCGGCCCATCGCTCGAGCCACCGAGCAGCAGCAGGCCGCAGCAGCCGTGGCAGCCGGACCCGAGCAGCAGTGGGAGAGCGCGGTGTCCCCTCCTCCGCCCGCGACAACTTGGCGTCACGAACAGGATCTTACCGCTCTGCCGTTGGGTAGAGGTGCGCCTTGTAACCGCCGGAGGTGTCCAGCTGAAAAATTTCGGAAGTCGCCATCTTTGGCGCGAAAAGTTCCCGCTCGAGCGTCTTCTCGAGTAGCAGAGGCACGAAGGCCAAAACTCCGCCCCAATAGAGGAGGGGCCGGAAAAGAAGCTAAGGGGGACGCGATGGCAGCTAGCTGCATGTGAGAGCAGCTATAAAAGCAGAGACGCCAGGACTCTGCAGCAATACTGGGTTCCTGGAAGGCACGATTGCCAAGATGTACAACCCAACTCCCAACGAGGAAGCCCCCGCGCCCGGCACGGCGACGTGGTTGAGGGACCGGACCGTCCCGCTGAGTAATCGTCTGCAGGCCCATCTGCAACTCCTCCTGGAGGAGTGGGAGACCGACATGGCGGATGTGGTGGCTGCTATGTGGAGACGCGAGGCAGAAGAGGATTTGGAGGAGCGAGTAAGCGACCGACGCCCCTGTATTCCTGAGGGATCGGCCATTGGAGCTGAGGGGCCCGGCCGGCTTCCGCTCACCCTGCCTCTCTCCCCGCTACCCGTGATAGCTGCTGCCGCCCCGCCATTAGGCCCGCTACCTGCCCAACCGGTAGCGATACCCTGCCCAGCCGCTCCGGCGGACTGGCCGGCTGCAGACATCCAGGACGGCCCTGAAGTGCATCAGGGGAAACCGCTAGGACCGCGGCCCCTTAACAGCAGAATGCCAGAAATCCCGGCAGTGACTGTGCCAGACCCTGAGCCTGGGACCGTGGCCTGGATGAAGGCCCGGGTGATGCAATTCCACCAGCGTCAGCAGGATCAGATCTTCCGGATGATGGAGCAGTGGACCAACGAGGTGGAGGAGCTGCTTACAACTGCCCCGATGTACGGAGGGGAAATGGATGTAGCAGAGTCGACTGGTGACCCACGTCCCTATGTCCTACCAGGACCGGCCGCTGCGGCTGAGTGGCCTGGCCTAGTCTCGGCCTATGCATCACCCTTGCCATTACTTATGGGGCGCCTTAGTGTAAACTCGCCTAATCTGCTGCTCCGTGCTACCGCAGAAGGGGCTGAAGTGCTGGATGCTGGAGGCCAGGAGGCTGCGACAGCTGGCAGCAACCCGCCTGAGGCAGGAACAAGAGATGACGACTCCTGCCCCAGCCCCGGGTCCGCCGTTGAGTTTGAAGAGGCAAGTGAGCGTTCCCGTTATGTAGGAGACCCTGTGGTTGTCCATGCCCCGCGTACTGGTGGAAATGGGTACCGGGTACCCCTGTCACAGCAGGCATGTCAGTGCATGTTTGATATGCTGGTGGCAGAGGATGGGTCCGCCTCAGCAGAAGAATATGAGTAGGGCAGCGGATGCCAGCTGCAGCAGTCCCCGTTGGGACCACCACTGAGTTGTGTATGTTTGAAAAAGTTTGTTGAAAAAGAATGATAAGCAAAAATGATTACCGAAGTTTCATCAGATTGTCTACAGCTGTGATTGACAGAAAACCGGCCGTTGCCGGCACCGTTGTCCCTGTGGGGACCGTTTAAAAAAAGTTTGCATGGAGGACTTTCCATGGACAAGCCCGTGAACTTGCAGGGCAACCACAAACGTTAGTGGCTTGTAAATAAGTTGTTTTACCATTACCGTTTCCGCAGTTGCCGCCTCCGGAGAGGCAGGTTGGAGGGAGGGCCCTCAGCAGAGCAGGCTGGGGCCCAGCCACCAAAGGAACCGGTGGCTACCCTCTGGAGGGGAAGGACAGATCCCGCTCGGGTGACTTGTGCTGGACTTGGGTAAAGGGGTGCTGCCTGGGTTTTAGGGGCAGCATCAGGGCCAGGTTGCTTGGGTGGGAGAGATCGGAAACCGTAGCCGTAAACCGTTTTGCAACGTTTAAGAAATGTGCCTCCCGTTGTGGGATGATGTTATGCTTTATATGTTACCTTTTTACCTTTTTCAGAAAATAAAACCGGTGTTGGACGGGCAGCCCGCGGACGGTCTGCATTTTGCTAAGGGGGAATGTGACGCCCTGGGCAAGCCAGGGGTCACAGGTCATCGCACCACCACACCCTACACCCCAGTTAGGAACACCAAGGCTACCAAAATCCTTGTTGCCTTCCTCCAGGGGCTGATGTTCACACCAGGGGGTGGGCCAGGCGGTTGGCTCCGCCCACCGAGGAGTACACAGCCCTGGAGGCGGGAGGAACCAGGCAGATTAGCTCAGGGGGAGTTTGAGTGAGGAGCTAAGTGAAGTAAAGTAAACGTGGAGTTGTAGTGAGAGAAAAGTGACAGTAGTAAAGCCTGAAGTTGGTCCGGCTGTGTGCCAGGACAGTGTCAGCAAGGTCAGTAGACGACGGTGACAGTCTGCAGGGGAGACTGCTCGGAGGTTGCTGGAAGGACTGCGGACGGGTAGTGGCCCGGCGGTCTGGAGCAGTATACGAAGAACAGTCAGCACCAGGGCAGGGGCCTCTCGGACCCCGGCAAGGCTAGGAGTCGCCGTAAATTTGCCAAATCCGTCAGTGAAGGGGACGTCTGTCTCCAAACAACCAAGTCCCGATTGAAGGCAACAGTCCAACCATTGAGGAGAGACACCGCCACCGCCAGGGCACCAGTTTCTCAGGGCCAGCGCCTGCGGGCAAGAGAAGTGGGGCTCCTCCGGCTTATATCCAGGCCGGGGAGTGGGGTAACCGGTGGGAATCCATCGCTACCAACAACCATATCTAGGTGCAAGGAAAAGGGACATCACCGTCACCTACTGGGGAAAGCAAGTGCAGCCGTCCGTGGGAACCGTCTTTCCAGCCGTGTGTTTTACCGAAAACTGTGTCAACGTCTCAGGCTGAGTGAGTACCACAGTGCCGCAAGGCACAGCGCTGCCCCCACGTCCCTGCACCCCACCAAGCCCTGCATCACCCACCTCATCACTGGGCCCCTGGATCACCAACCCCTACCCACGGAGGGGCAACACAACAACTGGCTGCTCCATACCATCCTTCCCGGGATCCCTATACAGAGCAGCGGTGGTGTCAACAAATCACCACAGCCGTGGGTGGCGTCACGGACAATAAACAATCCCAACACCCAAAACACCCCTTTCACTCACGGGCGAGGAGCGCCGCTAGAGTCCCCGGGATCCGGCCCATCGCTCGAGCCACCGAGCAGCAGCAGGCCGCAGCAGCCGCGGCAGCCGGACCCGAGCAGCAGTGGGAGAGCGCGGCGTCCCCTCCTCCGCCCGCGACAGTTGCTTCTCAGCCAAGGGAATCGCACCACTCACAGTCTTGCCTAAAAACACAGCCATGAATAAAGAATGGCACCAGAATGTCCTCCAAGAGCAACTTCTCCCAACTGTCCAAGAGCAGTTTGGCGCCCAACAATGCCTTTTCCAGCATGATGGAGCACCTTGCCATAAAGCAAAGGTGATCACTAAATGGCTCATGGAACAAAACATAGAGATTTTGGGTCCATGGCCTGGAAACTCCCCAGATCTTAATCCCATTGAGAACTTGTGGGCAATCATCAAGAGACGGGTGGACAAACAAAAACCAACAAATTCTGGCAAAATGCAAGCATTGCTTATGCAAGAATGGACAGCTATCAGTCAGGATTTGCTCCAGAAGTTGATTGAGAGCTGCCAGGGAGAATTGCAGAGGTCCTGAAGAAGAAGGGTCAACACTGCAAATATTCACTTGCTGCATTAACTCATTCTGTCAATAGAACCTTCTGGTCTCATAATATGATTGCAATTATATTTCTGTATGTGATGTAAACATCAGACAAACACAATTAAAAACCAGGGGGCGACAGATCATGTGAAAATAGAATTTTGGTGTCATTCTCAAAACTTTTGGCCATGACTGTATATATGGAATAGTTTCATGATGGTCTACAGGAGAAAGGAGTGAGAAAATATCCTGTGGTGTAAGTGCGGAGCAAATAGACTAGCGAACCGAGGCATGTTGGTTGATGCTTCTTCTGTACATCTGTGTCCACCACACAAGCCCATACTGGCCACTAGAAGGACAATGCCTGGCCGCCCTTGCTTGGCTTCCTCCACAATTTGTTGGGTACAGGACTGGAAACGATTGTCTGATCACTCGCAAAGCTACCGTCTGACAGGGCTAGTCCTTGGGACAACCTCTTTAAAGGACATTCTCCGTATATTATTGCCAATCACCTCCAAATGACTTGTACCCAGCCATGAAGTGACACACATAATATATGAAGGAGAAATATTTGTGGAGATTTTTAGCGAAATTTCTTAAGTTAGGTGATTTTTATCCAACCGCGGTGGAATAATTGATAGGGTGCATTGTCGGCAAAGGTTATAGGAACGGTATTGAGCGTGCAATGTATTCCTGGTCACAGAGAATACATTTATCATGTGTTATTAATGTGCATCCTTATAGAAATCAAGAAGCAGAAGGAAAGTGTAGAGGAGGCAGAGATGAATTTTGTTATTTATGCAGGACAAAAACAGAGGACAGAGCGCCAACATTTCATGCTAATAGGGCTCTTATCGGGAGTGATTATCTCCAGCGCTGATTGTACATTCTGCGCACACTCGCCGCAGCTTCTCACATTTCTCCTTTTTTTTGCATTGATCTTCATTTCACCCTTAGAAAATGATGACCTTGTGAAAGCGAACAGGTGTTATTAGCTCCACCAGCCCCGTATCACCGCATGGATCCCGCCACGCCTAATGAAGCAAATTAACATTACTCTGGAGGGTTGAGATTGAGATGTGGAGGATTGCAAGAGCTGGACCTCAGGTAGGAAAGGCTGAACAGTACACAATGCTCCTGATCTATCTTCTATGCAACCAAAATGTCAATCACCATTTCTTCTCCAGAGAAACCTCATTTGGCCACTAGGACCACATTGTGTGGACGTATTGTGGTGCGGTATTTTTGTGCAGAATATCCATAGGATGTTAATCTGTACTCTTGTGACGCCCTGGCCTATCAGGTGGTCACAGGGTATTGTGCAATCTGCCCTTCTGCACAGTATCCACCCTCCTTGGTTACGGGTCCTGGTCTTTTGGTGTTGCTAATGTGATGCCCTGGACTAGCCAGGTCGTCCCAGGTAGTCCCATGCACACACGCCCCTTCCCCCCCTTAGTAAGGTGACAGCAGCCAAACTACAAAACCCTTATCACCTCCCTCCGGGTTTGATGTTCACAGCAGGGGGGCAGAGCCAGGCGGTTGGCTCCGCCCACCGAGGAGTTCACAGGCCCTGAGGCAGGAAGAACAGGGTAGTTCCCGGTGGGGAGCAGAGTTGAAGGGAGCAGAGTCTAGTCTTGACAGTGAAGTGGAGAGGAGTGAAGTTCAAGGGCGGACCTGTGCCTAGGTCTGCCATAGTCTACACAGGTGTCTGGGTTGGAGCCCAGTCACCTCTGGCAAGGAGGCAGAGGTGGTGGCCGCCTGCAGGAGCTGGGATTACAGCCGGTGGAACCGTAGGGACCGGGGACGGGTGGTGGCCCACCAGTACCGAACCGGGGAACCGATTGGAAACTGGAGCACCAGGAGGGGTACTCAGACCCAGTACGAGGCCCAGAAACAACCAGGCTGAGTCAAATCAACTGATTGAGGACTGGACTTTAGGACCTTTCCCACATAAGACCCGACTGAAGACAACAGCCCAACCATAAGGGTAAAGCCACCGCCAAGGCATAGAGACCCGAGGGGCCAGCGTCTGCGGGCAAAGAAGGCTCTCCCGACACATATCAAGCCATGGAGCGGACTACCGTTGCTCAGGCATAGGAGTCGTCATTTCTAAACAAGTGAGGTGCAGGAGAAAGGCGGAAACCACCAACCTGTTAAGGGGAAAACTGCAGCCAGCTGCGGGCACCGTTCACCATCTTGTTTGGTTTACCAGAGACTCCAGCGTGTTTGTCATAGTGAGTACAACAGTGCCTTCGGGCCGCGCACCGCACCGCACTGCACCGACACCCCAGCACGCATCCATCCCCTCGCCTCAGCACCTCCCTCGTGCCCCCGGGACCATCATCCCCCTACCAACGCAGGGGGTCAACACTAAGCTGACACCGTCCCCGGGAGCCTAGTCAACGGCAGCGGTGGTGTCCATCCATTCACCACAACCTGTGGGTGGCGTCACGAACTTAAATCACCTACAAACCACCGCGGCTCCAGCCGTGGACCTCCCCACCGAAGTCTCTACGTGTAGCGCCAACCCCCTTTCAGAGCAACGTGACTCCCGGGTCCGTGAAGAGCTCGAACCACCCACCGACAAGCACGGATCCAAGTGGCTCGGCAGCCGGCCAAGCCCGGGGCGGTACACTACGGTACACTAACAGCTTGGCCAATCAAAATCCTAGGAACACTTTACACTTTACCCACCAGACACAGTATTGGGGGGCCTGAAGGGAATAGGGCCGCCCATATGGGGGGTTGGTAGGTGAGAGTGAGGAAAGTGACAGTTGAGCTGAAGTGAAGTTGAGGAGAGGAGGAAGTGACGCTCGTGTGAAGAGGTCACAGGAGGAACAGGACTCCTGAGTACTAGGTGGCAAACGTTGGTCTGAGCCTGGTAGGAGCTGGAACCCCGGTTGCAGGGGATAGTGTCAGGGACCACGGACTGCCGAGGAGGGCAGTCAGCAGCCTTGAGCTATCACCGGGCAGGGGCCAGGGCACGACGGGGTACGTGGACCCTAGGCTGGAAAGTAGCTTCACGCGTTCCGGTAATTTACCCAACAGGGGTGAAAACTTCAAGATTCCTCCCCAACCGGCTCCAAAATCAAGGTACTAGCGCACCGATGGGATAGGACTTTCCCAATACAGTCCAAAGAAATTCTACGCGTGAACCCTGAGAGCAGGCTCACTCCGTTAGCCATACAGGTGAGCGGGACCCGAGGAGTTTTATACCCAAGTTTCCAAACAGAGACAAAGGTGCCAAGGACAGGGCCACAGGCTAACAGCAACACCAGGGGCACGGACCTAAGAGTGCTCCCTACAAGCTGCAGCAGTGCTCAGAATTCTGGTTTGCAAGCTGTCGGTGTTGTTATTCCTGGACTGAGTGAGTACACTGAAAAACCCCTGTTCCTATCTCCCATGGCACCCGAGCACCAACCATCCAACGGGTCCCGGGACACAAACCCAATACCCACGGAGGGGTTAAACATCAGGCTGCCACACCATCGTCACCGGGTTCCCTGACAGTAACGGTGGTCCCTCACATTACCACGCACCGTGGGTGGCGTCACGAACTTTCTATCTCCCTTGTACATATCCCCCTTCTTTTACTTTGGGTGGCCACGCAACGCCCCGAATCCGGAGACCCCTCGAGCCACCACGGCTCCGGATCCGAGTGGCTCGGCCGCTGACGTGGGGGCGGTACACTCTCTTCCATTATATTCCAGGAGATGAACATTACCAAACACCTGGCACCAAATGCGTTGTCCTTCAGGTGCCCATCATATTTGTCCTTCTATCCAGGCCTTAGAGTGGCCGTAAAAGGCTCTACTCAATAAGAGGAGTGAGACTTCACAACAGAGAGCAGACAACCTGGAGGAGAACAAGGGTGGATGTAACTACTATAATGCTGCCCCCTATGTACAAGAATATAACTACTATAATACTGCTCCTATGTACAAGAATATAACTACTATAATACTGCCCCCTATGTACAAGAATATAACTACTATAATACTGCCCCCTATGTACAAGAATATAACGACTATAATACTGCTCCTATGTACAAGAATATAACTACTATAATACTGCTCCCTAAGTTCAAGAATATAACTACTATAATACTGCTCCTATGTACAAGAATATAACTACTATAATACTGTCCCTATGTACAAGAATATAACTACTATAATACTGCCCATATGTACAAGAATATAACTACTATAATACTGTCCCTATGTACAAGAATATAACTACTATAATACTGCCCCTATGTACAAGAATATAACTACTATAATACTGCCCCCTATGTACAAGAATATAAGTACTATAATACTGCTCCTATGCACAAGAATATAACTACTATAATACTGTCCCTATGTACAAGAATATAACTACTATAATACTGCCCCCCATGTATGAGAAAATAACTACTATAATACTGCCCCTATGTACAAGAATATAACTACTATAATACTGCCCCCTATGTACAAGAATATAAGTACAATAATACTGCTCCTATGCACAAGAATATAACTACTATAATACTGTCCCTATGTACAAGAATATAACTACTATAATACTGCCCCCTATGTACAAGAATATCACTACTATAACACTGCTCCTATGTACAAGAATATAACTACTATAATACTGCCCCTATGTACAAGAATATAACTACTATAATACTGCGCCTATGTACAAGAATATAACTACTATAATACTACCCCTATGTACAAGAATATAACTACTATAATACAGCGCCTATGTACAAGAATATAACTACTATAATATTGTTCCTATGTACAAGAATATAAGTACTATAATACTGCCCCTATGTACAAGAATATAACTACTATAATACTGCCCCTATGTACAAGAATATAACTACTATAATACTGCTCCTATATGCAAGAATATAACTACTATAATACTGCCCCCTATATACAAGAATATAACTACTATAATACTGCTCCTATGTACAAGAATATAACTACTATAATACTGCCCCTATGTACAAGAATATAACTACTATAATACTGCTCCTATGTACAGGAATATAACTACTATACTACTGCCTCTATGTACAAGAATATAACTACCATAATAGTGCCCCCTATGTACAAGAATATAGCTACTATAATACTGCCCCTATGTACAAGAATATAACTGCTATAATACTGCCCATATGTACACAAATATAACTACTATAATACTGCCCCTATGTACAAGAATATAACTGCTATAATACTGCCCCTATGTACAAGAATATAACTACTATAATACTGCTCCTATGTACAAGAATATAACTACTATAATACTGCCCCTATGTACAAGAATATAACTACAATAATACTGCTCCTAAGTACAGGAATATACAGTGCCTACAAGTAGTCTTCAACCCCCTGCAGATTTAGCAGGTTTGATAAGATGCAAATAAGTTAGAGCCTGCAAACTTCAAACAAGAGCAGGATTTATTAACAGATGCATAAATTTTACAAACCAACAAGTTTTGTTGCGCAGTTAAATTTTAATACATTTTCAACATAAAAGTGTGGGTCAATTATTATTCAACCCCTAGGTTTAATATTTTGTGGAATAACCCTTGTTTGCAATTACAGCTAATAATCGTCTTTTATAAGACCTGATCAGGCCGGCACAGGTCTCTGGAGTTATCTTGGCCCACTCCTCCATGCAGATCTTCTCCAAGTTATCTAGGTTCTTTGGGTGTCTCATGTGGACTTTAATCTTGAGCTCCTTCCAGAAGTTTTCAATTGGGTTAAGGTCAGGAGACTGACTAGGCCACTGCAACACCTTGATTTTTTCCCTCTTGAACCAGGCCTTGGTTTTCTTGGCTGTGTGCTTTGGGTTGTTGTCTTGTTGGAAGATGAAATGACGACCCATCTTAAGATCCTTGATGGAGGAGCGGAGGTTCTTGGCCAAAATCTCCAGGTAGGCCGTGCTATCCATCTTCCCATGGATGCGGACCAGATGGCCAGGCCCCTTGGCTGAGAAACAGCCCCACAGCATAATGCCACCACCATGCTTGACTGTAGGGATGGTATTCTTGGGGCCGTATGCAGTGCCATCCAGTCTCCAAACGTCACGTGTGTGGTTGGCACCAAAGATCTCGATCTTGGTCTCATCAGACCAGAGAACCTTGAACCAGTCTGTCTCAGAGTCCTCCAAGTGATCATGAGCAAACTGTAGACGAGCCTTGACATGACGCTTTGAAAGTAAAGGTACCTTACGGGCTCGTCTGGAACGGAGACCATTGCGGTGGAGTACGTTACTTATGGTATTGACTGAAACCAATGTCCCCACTGCCATGAGATCTTCCCAGAGCTCCTTCCTTGTTGTCCTTGGGTTAGCCTTGACTCTTCGGACAAGCCTGGCCTCGGCACGGGAGGAAACTTTCAAAGGCTGTTCAGGCCGTGGAAGGCTAACAGTAGTTCCATAAGCCTTCCACTTCCGGATGATGCTCCCAACAGTGGAGACAGGTAGGCCCAACTCCTTGGAAAGGGTTTTGTACCCCTTGCCAGCCTTGTGACCCTCCACGATCTTGTCTCTGATGGCCTTGGAATGCTCCTTTGTCTTTCCCATGTTGACCATGTATGAGTGCTGTTCACAAGTTTGGGGAGGGTCTTAATTAGTCAGAAAAGGCTGGAAAAAGAGATAATTAATCCAAACATGTGAAGCTCATTGTTCTTTGTGCCTTAAATACTTCTTAATACTTTAGGGGAACCAAACAGAATTCTTGTGGTTTGAGGGGTTGAATAATAAATGACCCTCTGAATAAACTTTTCACAATTTAAAAAAAAAAAAAAAAAAAAGAAATAACATTCTTTTTTGCTGCATTTCACACTTCCAGGCTGATCTACGGTCCAAATGTCACAATGCCAAGTTATTCCGAATGTGTAAACCTGCTAAATCTGCAGGGGGTTGAATACTACTTGTAGGCACTGTAACTACTATAATACTGCCCCTTTGTACAAGAATATAACTGCTATAATACTGCCCCTATGTACAAGAATATAACTACTATAATACTGCCTCCTATGTACAGGAATATATTTGAGCCAATTGAATGAAATATAATTACAAACTTAATTTTTTTGTGTATAATTTTCTTTTATGAGCCATTAAGCAAGTATATCATGAAAGAAGTACAAGACTGATGAAATTAGAGCGTCATTTTTTTCTAAGGTAAAGTGACAAATGTGAGTTCCTCGGGTTCTCCCCTCGTTTATACAGATGGAGTTCGTTACCTTGGGACGTTTGCTGTGAGGGGACGAGCACCGGACCATGGAGCAGATGCCTCACGCGCCATATGTTGCACTTTATCTATATAGTTAAATGTTCACGGAGCTCTACTTTACAAGTAGATGATGACACAGGTAAGTGGTAATCGAGTGATGATCATTGCTCTTCATAGACTAAGACCATCGTTTACATAAGACTAATGCGGTCCCTGTGAGCCATGTGCAGAGCCAGAACCGGGACTCGGCTTTTGAGTCTATTGGAATTCATTTTAAAGGGAACTTGTTGCTTGGTTCTTGCTGCTCAAACCGAAGCATGGATCGGAGACTGGCATCAACTCGCGTGGTGGAGGGAGCAGCCTTCCGGGGGTGGCTCCGGACTAGAAACACTGGAGAGCAGTGATGAGCGAGCACTACCAAGCTCGGGTGCTCGGTATTTGTTAGAAGCAGTTGGACTCTCGGATGGGGACGATTTGCGTACCCAAGTATAATGGAAGTCAATGGGGGACTCAACCCAAGTTTTCCATTGACTTGGGTTGTGATCGGGTACTCGAGTTGTGCCAATCTGAACATCCAACTGCTTGGTATGAATACTGAGCACCCAAGCATGGTAGTGAGCCTTGTGGAGACACGGGGGTCAGTGGGTGCTCTCGTCCGCTGATCCGGCCACCTTTAGGGCTCATCCCAACTGAACGCCCGACCTCCTTAACCGTGGGCGGAATACTACTCAGACAACACAGGGTGAGGGAATCACAATATTAAGACTTTATTGGATCCCCAAACAATTAACGGCACATAACCAGCAAAACCACAGAATGTAACCGGGAACAGTTTCTCACCCTTCCGCTGGCTCACCAGGGATTAGAATGTCCATGCCTCAGAGCTTCCAGGGCCGCTTACTCCAATCCAGCAGCACACCGCTTTTGGCAGGTACCCACCAAGAACTTAATAACGCCGGATTTAAGAAGCTGTCTGAGGTCTGCAAAGTCTGTAGTCCGGTGACTGGATTGTCCCAAGCTGGATTCCTTTTTTACGTAGTCTTTGATATCAAAGCCGAATCCTTGCGTTCGATGCTGAACTCCATGTAGTGTTATAATCCAGGTTCGGTTATAGCTTGCCAATCGGATCCGCAGGTCCTAGATTGGTATCATGTAGCAAGAGTCTACCCGGGCAATGGACAGTCCTCCTTCTTATACCCCAGAGCTCTCCATTCAGTCCATTGGGGTCTTCACGATTGGTGATAAGACTGGGCTCTTATTGGCTAGATTTCAAGCCGTATACAAAATATCCCTAGTAGTAATGGTCTCTGTCAGAGATGAGGGCATCTAGCAATACAATGGGAGGTTCGCATAATTGATTGGTCTGGGTATCTGACCTTCACTGGCCAAGGCAATTACATCAGTCATCAAGAACTTTAACACTAGACTCCTAAGAGTCTTGTAGAAACAATGAGGGGCTTATCCCCCATTTATAAACAAACTAACATCATGTCTGGCTGAATTTTAAGAAATTTAACCCATGCTAGACACTGACAGAGTTCATGTCGTTACAGTCCTCATCACTAGTAAGAAGTTGTCAGTGATGCCATCTAGTAGTTTGTATTTTTCCCATTGAGATTTAAAGTTGTATTGAATTATAAGAAAAGACAAGGTGACAGCACTATCTGTACTTACACCCTATACTACAATGAAGCAGTACAGTCTGTATCTACACAATTTACAGGAAAAGACAGGGAGGTAATACTATCTGTACTTACACAATGTGCAAGTGATAAAGGGGCAGAACTAGCTATAACTACTTCATGTAATAGTGTAGACAAATAGTTAACAATATCAGTATCTACATCATTTACAGGAGATACAAGAAAGACGTATTATGTGCGCTTGCATCATTTACAGGAAGATACAGAGAGGCAATACTATCTGTATCTACATAATTTTACAATGGAAGATAGGGAGGCAAGAATATCTGTATCTACATTATTTACATAAGATACAGGAAGGCAGTACTATCTGTGCCCACAGCATTTTAAAGGAGAGACAGGGAGGTAGTACTATCTGTATTTTCATAATTTACAAGGAGAGACATGGAGGCATTACTATCTCTATGTACTTTATTATAGAGAGACAGAGAGGCAAATACTATCTGTATAACATCATTTACAGGGAAAGACTATGATGCTTTACTACGGGATCACAGATTAATTGCGGGAAATGATTATGGCTCAGTCTTTACTTCATCTGCCAAAAAGATGTGCACTATGTCTCTAAATATGAAATGAAGATAATCTGTTTTTACACCACATTTACTGGAACACTGCAAGAACTTTTTATGTTTCTTAGGTTTCTTGGTGACCAAAGCAGTGTCCATGTTATGGGGTGCATTGGATTTCTTTTTGACGGAATTAAAATTTTATTACCTCTATATGTGACCCCCCCCCATACATCAGCTACAGAGAGAGGAGAGGAGACAGTGAGGTTTCCATCCCAATCATTTACAACATGAGCCAGGTAATTAGTAGGTTCTGTACCTACATCATATCTGTGTCTGTTATCATTTACAGAAAGAGCTAAAGATAGATAGAGGAAGGCAGTACTATCTGTGCTTACATCAATTTCTGATAGAAAGAAGTAAGAAGCACTATCTGTAACAACATAAATAACTACATAATGTTCAGCAAATCACGAGAACTTAGCCATTGTTTCATGTCAGACTGTTCGGTGTCTCTTTCAGTATGCTAATCTGTGGACTGTCTGCTGATTATGGATTGCATTAGCCACCTGCGGTGTACTAGTCTGCATTCAAAGGACAATTATGTAGTCTAATTGAATCAGTGAACAATTAGGGAACAGCCAAAATTGTCTCCCCCACTCCTGTAAGACACAATACCCTGAAATGGGAACTGAGGGGATAAAAAGGGCCTTCCTACTGTCACCACTGTCATTCTACAAGACTTTAGCCTAGGATTCATGGATCCAGCTGGATTACAGAACTGCTCCACTGCCCAACAATGAGCCCACAAATTTGCTTGGAGAACCCAGGTTGGATTAACCCAGGCCCCTCCCTCCATACCTCGCTGTGCTTGGTAAGCCTCCTATGTGTCACGGGGTCCTTCTCTGATATCACTCAATCAACAGAGCGAGAGATGATTGAACAATTTATTCCATCCAATCCAGAATGTCCATCAAATAATCCACTACACAGAGGGTAAAATAGTCCAGTAATGGGATAAATGTCCCGGGGATGAGTCACAATCCTCCAGCAGTCCTTTTCCAGGGAAATCTGGGTTTCCCAATGGCTTTCTAAGGTTCTGCCTGTAGCTGCAGCTTCTCCCCCAGAGGATCAATCTTACTCCTTCTCTCTTCTCTTTCTCAGACTGAATAATCTACAGGTAAACAGAGTTTGGTTGGATTCCAGGCCCCCCCCACATAGGGACAGAAACACTGCAGGGGGTGATTCCCAGTATTTGGACAGCTGGGGAATAAACAATAGACAGTCAAGAAATGGGGGTTTAACAAAAAGAAAGCGAATGGTAACAGAACTAAGTTAACTAACTTGCAGACAAGATAAGAAATACACAGAATTAATGGAGCAAGACTCCTATAATATGAACCTACACAAAATTATACACAACCCCCATATTCCACCATCACCCTATGTTTTCTACTATCTCCTCCTAGTGGCTGACCACTAAAAGCTGAGTGATGCTGGCTGGAGACGTGGCCTTGGGTGCCCCAAAGTCGCGGAGGTTCTAGTATCTGGCGAGGAGGACACTTTGTCACTGTCACCATCTGGGAATGTACTATGTGCTGTTGACGGTGGGTGACCCAATAAAATTTTCCTGGAATATGTTACCTTCACCCTGTGTAGTCCGTGTAGTCTTCTGCCCACGGGGAAGGAGTGCGGGTGTTCAATGGGACGAGCCCTGGTCCGTGCGGTGTTTCTAAACACAGCCAGGCCGGCAGACGAGAGCACCCACTGACCCTCGTGTCTCTCCACAAGTAGTGCTATCTATACCAAGATCATTTACAGGGAGAGGAAGTACTATCAGTTTTTACATCATTAAGAAGGAGAAACAAGGAGGCAATACTATCTGTTCTTACATAATTTACAATGAGAAACAGAGATGCAGTACTATTAGCTATCCCAGGAGAGACAGGGGTGTGGTACTTTCTGTTCTTACATCATTTACATGGAGAGACAAGGAGGCGATACAATCTTTTCTATCATTTACAAACAGAGATAAGGAGGCAGTACTATCTGTACCTACATCATTAACAGATAGAGACAGGGGGACTGTACAATGTGCATCTACATTATTACATTTTCACTACTATAATATAAGATAGGTCCTCGCTATCAGATTTGTGGGGGTCTAGCTCCTGGAATCCCCCTGACCAGCAGATGTAAACAGTATATTATGAGGTATATCATTTCTCTGTACGCTATGTAGTGACTGTTCTCGGGTACTGCAGATCAGCTATTTTTCTTATGAATTACAGGGGAAGGGGGCCACTAAACAATGAGTTCCTCTTCTTATCCTCTTTACATCCAACTGCTGCCAGAGCTGGGAGCAGCTAATTGGTGGAAAGTCTGAATTCTGGATGTTGGACACCCTCCGATCTGATACTGATGACCTACCCTAAGGATAAGATGTCATAATCATAGCACTGGACAACCCTTTTAACAGAGAGAGACAAGGTAAGAGTACCATCTGTGACTCCTGTCATGACTGTAGCTGGATGCTGATGGGTTAAGTCTGGTGGAAGGGGTCTGCTCGGTTGTGCCTTGTTCTAGGGCTCACACCACTTTATTATGGTGTGGACTCCTCTGGAACACCACCAGTAATAGTTCCTGCTCTGCAACATGCGCAACTGGTTCTTGTGAAAGACTATTCTCCTTATGGAGACCTGACAAACCAGTCTGGCTGTCAGTGGTAAGGGGACTTATAGCTGAAATGCCCCTCTGGGAATTATTCGAATTGTCTCTCCAGGAAAGGAGACAAACTCTAGCGCCACCTATTGGAAGTAGCAATCCTAAAAGTCAACATTGGCCTTTTAACAAGCCTTTTCATATGACCTAGGATATATGCCAGATCAGAATCCCAATTTACAGACACGGTGTTTCGGGGTGATTGCCCCTTGTCAGTGCAAAATGTGGGTGTTACGAGTCCTGCTTCTGATACATCGCGTTCTCCTTTGCCTTCTTCTGGTGCTCTGTTGCAGCGTCCTGTCGGTCCCAGATCACAGTAGCACTCTTGACTGAGATCTGAAAGTGTGACGCTGTTGCGATCGCGGGTGACGTCGCGATACGTGGAGAACGCTGATTGGTCGTAGATGACGTCACGCCACGTGGACAACGCTGATTGGACGCGGGTGACGTCGTCGCTGATAAGATGTCACATGTCTGTGACGCTCTGGTAACTGATTGGTTGTGTGATCCTCCATCTTGGAGGAGGCACAGAGTCTATAAAAAGCCCTGATACACGTTGCTCAGCGTCCAGTCCTCTTGGTGCTTGCATGACAGTAGACGCTCCATGCATGTCCCTTCCCTGCACTACTACAGTCACAAGTAGGTGAGCGCTATTGTCGCAGGCGGAGGGGCCGGGCTCGCTACGCTCGGTTCCGCGGCTGCTGCTGCTCGGTGGATCGAGCGGAGGGCCGGACCCGGGGACTCGAGCAGCGCTCCTCGCCCACGAGTGAAAAGGGGGTGGTTTGTTTTTGGAGATAGTTTGTGACGCCACATGTGATTATGGTGATTATCATGGTGATTATGGACACCACCGCTGCTGGTGACGGGGATCCCGGGAGCGATGGCGGGGAGCAGCTAGGATGTAGTCCCCCTCCGTGGGTAGGGGTTGTTGATCCCAGGGCCCGGTGGTGATACGGGGAGGCTGGATGGCTGGGGTGCAGGGTTGCAGGGACAGCGCGGCGCGGTGCCGGATGGCACTGTGGTACTCACTTAGGTACAAATTCACAGAGTCTCTGGTAAACCAAACGGCCGGATGGACAGGTCCCGCAGCCGGCTGCAGTCTCTTTGCTCTCCCCGGACAGGTTGATGGTGGCTGTCTTTCCCTGCACCTGTGTATGTGTGTGTTGACTCCGATGGCTTCCCAACGGTAGTAGGCTCCCCGGCGTATAGGTACCGAAGGAGCCCGTTTTGCCCGCAGGCACTGGCCCTTAGATCTCTAGCCTGTGGCGGTGGCTGTGTATCCTCACGGTGTGGACTGTTGCCTTCTGTCGGGTCTTGGGTGTTAGGAAACCCCTGGGGTTCCGGTCACTTTCGGATTTGACCGTTGTCAGTGGCTCCAAGCCTAGTCGTGGTCCGATGGCCCTGCCTTTGTGCTTAGTTTCATTCTGCTCCCCAGTTCGGTACCGGCGGGCCACCGCCCGTCCCCGGTCTTACAGTTCCGCAGAGATCCACTAACACCTGCAGACGGCCACCACCATCTGCCAACCTTGCTGACAATGCCTGGGCTCCTACCCAGACACCGACAGTTTCTGACCTCTCACTTTCACCTCCAAACTTAATCTCCTCCACTCCATTTGAACTCCAAACTCCAACTCTCTGCTTTTCCCGCCTCCAGGCCTGTGAACTCCTCGGTTGAAGGGGCCAACCGCCTGGCTCCGCCCCACCTGGTGTGGACATCAGACCCTGGAGGGAGGCAACAAGGGTTTTTGTTTGACTGGTGAGAACTATCCAGGGGAGGGGGTGTGTGTGGTGTTATGTTTGTGGCTACCTGGCTAGTCCAGGGCGCCACACTATCGGTAGGATAGCGTTCCTATACCCTGCAGCATAGCTGCTGTCCGTATCCTCGCACATTAGTGGAGCGGACTTAGGCAGGTGCTTGCTGCATATGGTAGCGCTGGGACTTGTAGTTCCACCCCAGCTCTTAGGTTGGAGAGCTTTGCCCTTGGTTGCTAGCGGTTACCTAGTAAACATTAAGTACTTTCCTGTGCTCTTGCACAAGTGATCTTTGTCTCCGTGACCATTGGCCTTTTAACAAGCCTTTTCATATGATCTAGGATATACAGTATGCCAGATCAGAATCCCAATTTGCAGGCACGGTGTTTCGGGTGATTGCCCCTCATCAGTGCAATGTGTGGGGTAACTGATCTGGCCTATGTGAAGCTATGTGGGGACCACGGGGGAAGACTATTCCCCTTATGGAGACCTGACAAAGCAGTCTGGCTGTCAGTGGTAAGGGGACTTATAGCTGCAATGCGCCTCTGGGAATTATTGAAATTATCTCTCCAGGAAAGGAGACAAACTCTAGCGCCACCTATTGGAAGTAGCAATCCTAAAAGTCAAAATTGGCCTTTTAACAAGCCTTTTCATATGACCTAGGATATATGCCAGATCAGAATCCCAATTTGCAGGCACGGTGTTTCGGGGTGATTTCCCCTCGTCAGTGCAAAGTGTGGGTATCAGATCTGGCCTATGAGAAACTATGTGGGGACCACGGGGGAAGACTATTCTCCTATGGAGACCTGACAAACCAGTCTGGCTGGCAGTAGTAAGGGGACTTATAGCTGCAATGCCCCTGTGGGAATTATTCAAATTGTCTCTCCAGGAAAGGAGACAAATAGAGATGAGCCACCCTCCTAGTGTTCGAGTTCAGTTCGGTTCGTCGAACGGCGGGCAAGTTCGGTGAACGTTCGACAAACTCCTTCGAACCCCATTGAAAACAATGGGAGGCAAACACAAACATAAAAACACATTTTACATGTACACATACAGTTAATAAACATTCCCATTACACTTACAGGTCCCCGCGACGCGTCCTGCACTCTGTCTCCCGCTGCTTTTCCTTCCGATAATTGTTGCGTCTTCCCGGTAACCAGCACTGATAATAGGACCTTCCGTGACGTCAAAATAGCATGTGACCAGTCACGCGTCTATTATCTCATTGGCTACAGACTGGTCACATGGCTAGACGTCATGCTAGATCCTGTCAGTGCATCTCTCCGGTACGCGATGCTCGTTCCAGCATCTCCGTGTACCGGTGAGATGCTCTGGCACATGCATGGTCGGCTTCCCTGTTCCTGCATGTCAGCGCTCTTTACAGAGTCAGCCCTCATGCAGGGACTGGCTGCCACAGCTGGTAAACAGCGGCAGCCGGAATCACGTGATCGGAGATTTCCATTGCTATAGTAACGGTGGCAGCGGTGACGTCACCGCTTACAGCCCGCAGCCTCTGCTCACTCACTGAGTGATTAGACTGCACGGGAGCAGCAGCGTCTTCCTCCCATGCAGTGCTGTCTGATGTAGCAGAGCTGCATGGGTTGAAGGAGAAAGAAGACAGAAAACCAGGATCATGGAGGATTGAGGGGGAGTAATAAACATCGAGTCTCTAATGTGGCTGTGTATTAATTTCTATTAAAGTATTTTTTCTCTGTGTGGTGTCTTTTTTTTAACCCTTTATTAAAGATTCTTAATGGCCGGGTCAAATTTGCCTGATATTAAGAAACTCTGGCTTAATACTAGCTAGTAAAACCAAGCTAGTATTAACCCATTATTACCCAGCAAGCCACCCGGCTTCAGGGCTGCTGGAAGAGTTGGATACAGCGCCAGATGATGGCGCTTCTTTGAAAGCGCCATTTTCTGGGGCGGCTGTGGACTGCAGTACGCAGCAGAGGGTCCCAGAAAGCTCGGGCCAACCTGTGCTGCGGATTCCAATTCCCAGCTGCCTAGCAGTACCTGGCTGGACACAAAAATTGGGCGAAGCCCACGTCATTTTTTTTTTAAAATTATTTATTCAAATTCGTGAAATAATTAAAAAAAAATAGGGCTTCCCTATATTTTTGGTTGCCAGCCGGGTACAAATAGGCAGCTGGGGGTTGGGGGCAGCTGTACCTGCCTGCTGTACCTTGCTAGCATACAAAAATATGGCGAAGCCCACGTCATTTTTGGAGGGGGCATAAAACTCCTGCATACAGTCCTGGATGGAGTATGCTGAGCCTTGTCATTCTGCAGCTGCTGTCTGCTGTCTGTATGGAGGAGAGCAGAAAGCAGCTGCAGAACTACAAGGCTCAGCAGCCTCTATCCAGGACTGTATGCTGGAAGGAGAGGCAGGTGGAGCAGAACTGCAAGGCTCAGCATACTTCATCCACTAGTGTATGCAGGAGAGCAGACAACAGATGCAGAACTACAAGGCTCAGCATGCAGGAGGTTTTTGTCCCCCCCCAAAAAAATTACGTGGGCTTCACCATGTTTTTGTATGCTAGCCAGGTACAGCAGGCAGCTACGGGCTGCCCCTAACCCCCAGCTGCCTATTTGTACCCGGCTGGGAACCAAAAAATATAGGGAAGCCCTTTTTTTTTTTAATTATTTCATGAATTTCATGAAATAATTAAAAAGAAAAATGACGTGGGCTTTGCCCAATTTTTCTGTCCAGTCAGGTACAACTAGGCAGCTGGGGATTGGAATCCGTAGCGCAGGGTGCCCAAGCTTTCTGGGCACCCCTGCTGCGAACTGCAGTCTGCAGCCACCCCAGAAAATGGCGCTTTCATAGAAGCGCCATCTTCTGGCACTGTATCCAACTCTTCCAGCTGCCCTGGTGACGGGTGGCTCGCTGGGTAATAATGAGGTTAGGGCTAGCTGTATATTATCAACTGGCCCTAAGCACGAAATTCATGGTGTCACGCCAATATTAGACATGGTTACCATGAATTTCTAGTACAGATAAAAATAAAAACAACACACAGAAAAAGTTTTTTATTAGAAATAAAACAACACAATTAGTGACTCCATATTTATTGAAATAAAGAACCCCCCTCCGCAGTAATCCTAGGTCAAGGGTCCCGCGCCATCCAATCCGGATCCAATATCATCTGATCGGTTTGCTGGAAGGCAAAGGGATCAGATGATGTGTCAGGTTCAAGGGCCTGAGTCACATGACACAGCAGCTGATTGTATAAACGGCTTTTATACAATCAGCTGATGCATCAGTGCAAAAAAACCCACAAACTACACACTTGTGTGCAGACTCCTGTCCGACAGCAGCAGCTGATAGTTTAGCCGGCCGGGCGGTAAAAAGCTGGCTTCACCTCTCGACTAATAGTGTCACCTGATTCTGTCAGGTGACTGCATCACCCAGGTCTGAGAGAGAGAAAGAGAGAGAAAAGAGAAGAGAGAGGGAGAGAGAAGAGAGAGAGAGAAGAGAGAGAGAAGAGAGAGAAAGATAAGAGGAGAGAATTGAGAGAGGAGAGAGAAGAGAGAGAGAAGAGGAGAGAAGAAGAGAGAAGAGAGAGAGAGAAGGAGAGAAAAAGAGAGAGAGAGAAAGAGAAAAATAGAGAAAAATAGAGAGAGAGAAAAAGAGAGAAAAAGAGAGCGAGACAGAGAAAGAGAAAAAGAAAGCAAGAGAGAAAAAGAGAGCGAAAGAGAGGGAGAAAGAGAGAAAAAGAGCGAAAAAGAGAGAGAAAGAGAAAAAGAGAGAAAGAGAGAGCAAGAGAGAGCAAGAGAGAGAGCGAAAAAGAGAGAAAGAAAAAGAGAGAAAAAGAGAGAGATGAGTTAGAGAGAAGAGAGAGAAGAGAGAGAGGAGAGAGGAGAGAGAGGAGAGAGCAATGCAGCCTCATTCCGTGAACTGCTCCGATTTTAGAGGTGTGGCCCGCTGCTCACAGCTGATGTCCGGCTCCTCCCCTCAGTGCATAATTAAATTAAATAATTATAAATAAAATAATAATTATAATTTAAAATAAATTAAATTCTTTACGGGGGTGGCCGGGACTTGAACTTGTGAACTAATGCTTCTTAAGGCCACGTCACGCTAAGCAACATTGCTAGCAACATCGCTGCTGAGCCACGGTTTTTGTGACGTAGCAGCGATCTTGCTAGCGATGTTGTTGTGTGTGACATCCAGCAACAACCTGGCCCCTGCTGTGAGGTCGCCGGTTGTTGCTGAATGTCCTGGGCCATTTTTTAGTTGTTGCTCTCCCGCTGTGAAGCACACATCGCTGTGTGTGACAGCGACAGAGCAACAACTAAATGTGCAGTGAGCAGGAGCCGGCTTCTACGGATGCTGGTAACCAATGTAAATATCGGGTAACCAAGAAGCCCTGTCCTTGGTTACCCGATATTTACCTTCGTTACCAGCATTCGCCGCTCTCAGCTGTCAGTGCCGGCTCCCTGCTGCCTGCACACATAGCAGGACTACACATCAGGTAATTAACCCAATGTGTACTCTGGCTAGGAGTGCAGGGAGCCAGCGCTAAGAGGTGTGCGCTGGTAACCAAGGTAAATATCGGGTTGGTTACCCGATATTTACCTTAGTTTCCAAGCGCAGCACCGCCTCCACGCGTCGCTGCTGGCTCGGGGCTGGTCACTGGTTGCTGGTGAGATCTGCCTGTTTGACAGCTCACCAGCAACCCGTGTAGCGACGCTCCAGCGATCCCTGCCAGGTCAGGTTGCTGGTGGGATCGCTGGAGCGTCGCTTAGTGTAACAGTACCTTTAGGCGGAAGCTCTAACCATTGAGCCACTGCCTCTAATGAGAAACATAGGCAGATTTGGTAATCTTGACATCTGCATTGCAGAGTGATGTCTGGTGACAGTGCGGCTCACTTCAGGTGCTACGTGGAGAGGACACAGAGCGCTCGTGTTCTACAGCTGTCCCTGTTATCTTCATGTAGCAGAGCTGAAAGCGTCGTGTGGATTACTTCGGACCTGGATTGTTGTTTGGGGATTAATAAAAAGGTAAATGACGTGTTTTTTGTCTTTTATTCCAAATAAAGGATTTTTTACTGTGTGTTTCTTTACTTTCACTTACAGTTTAATCATGGAAGGTGTTTCGGGGAGACGCTTGTCATGATTAACCCCGTTATTACCCCGATTGCCACCGCATCAGGGCAATTCGGGATGAGCGGGGTAGAGTTCCGGGACTGTCACATCTAATGGATGTGGCAATTCCGGGCGGCTGCTGGGTGATATTTTTAGGGTGGTGAGCTCCCCATAACGTGGCGCTCCCCATCCTGACAATACCAGCCTCCAGCCGTGTGGCTTTATCCTAGCTGGTATCAAAATTTGGGGGCACGCATATTTTTTTCTATTATTATTTATTTGTTTATTTTACTGCACTATATAGACCCGCCCACCAGCGGCTGTGAATGTTTGCAGTAAGACAGCTGTCGCTCATCGTGGGGGCGTGTCTGACTGCAACCAATCATGGGAGCCGGTGGGCGGGGAAAGCACGGAATACTTGATTGAATAATGAAGCGGCAGCCATTTTCAAAAGAGGAAAAGCTGCCGGAGATTTCTGACAGCCGTGCAGGAAGGCGCCCGTGATCGGTGAGTAGGAAAGAGAGAGGGATTGTGCTGGGGATGCAGGACGCATGCAGATACACAACGTACGCACATGCTTACTGTGAAAAGCCACTTTTAGCAAATTGTTTGAGTTCGTCGAACGACTCGAACACCGCCCAAAATCACTCGAATTTGAATTTGGCGAACCGTTTGACTCGAACATTGCTCAACTCTAGAGACAAACTCTAGCTTCTCATAGTCCAGATCAGATACCCACACTTTGCACTGACGAAGGGCAACCACCCCGAAACACCGTGTCTGCAAATTGGGATTCTGATCTGGCATATATCCTAGGTCATATGAAAAGGCTTGTTAAAAGGCCAATTTTGACTTTTAGGATTGCTACTTCCAATAGGTGGTGCTAGAGTTTGTCTCCTTTCCTGGAGAGACAATTTGAATAATTCCCTGAGGGGCATTGCATCTATAAGTCCCCTTACCACTGACAGCCAGACTGGTTTGTCAGGTCTCCATAAGGAGAATAGTCTTCCCCCGTAGTCCCCACATAGCTTCTCATAGGCCAGATCAGCTACCCACACTTTGCACTTACAAGGGGCAATCACCGTGTCTGAAAATTGGGATTGTGATCTGGCATATATCCTAGGTCATATGAAAAGGCTTGTTAAAAGGCAAATTTTGACTTTTAAGAATGCTACTTCCAATAGGTGGCGCTAGATTTTGTCTCCTTTCCTGGCGAGACAATTTGAATAATTCACAGAGGGGCATTGCAGCTATAAGTCCCCTTACCACTGACAGCCAGACTGGTTTGTCAGGTCTCCATAAGGAGAATAGTCTTCCCCCATGGTCCCCACATAGCTTCACATAGGCCAGATCAGATACCCACACTTTGCTCTGACGAGGGGCAATCATCCTGAAACACCGTGTCTGTAAATTGGGCTTCTGATCTGGCATATATCCTAGATCATATGAAAAGGCTTATTAAAAGGCCAATGTTGACTTTTAGGATTGCTACTTCCAATAGGTGGCACTAGAGTTTGTCTCCTTTCCTGAGGAGACAATTTGAACAACTGGTTCTTGTGAGTTAGCCCTGATCTGTCCTTCTATCCAGCTTTCCTCTCCCTGACCTCTGATCTCTTGTACTGTTTGTCCGCCCTGTCTACCTGGTCAGGTTCTATGTCTCGGTCTCCTCCTACTCCTTGTACTTACTTTTCCCCCCGAGGCCTCTGACCTTGGTAACACTTCCTGACCTCTTCTCTACTTCCCCTTTTGGGCTTTTGATGTGACTTCTCGGCTCCTGACCCTTTTGCTTCCACCTGTTTACGCATTGCTCGCTGCCCGCTGTATTGATGTGACATCCTGGTTTAGACTTAGGCTTGGTGACTACTGTTTCTGGTGCTTGCACCCTCTTGTGGACTTTTGTCTAACTGCATTTTGGAGTTTTATCTCCATTCACCCCCAGCGCCCCCTGGTGGAAGCCTGACACTTCCCTACTTTATAATGAGAAACAGGTAGACGGTACTGTCTGTTCCTTCATCATTTATAAGGTTGGAAAGGGGGAAAGTACTATATGTACCTACAGTAGTATTATCTGCTCTTACATTATTTCCACAAAGGAAAAGGGAAGGCAAACGGGACACATAACCAAGTTCCAGGTCCTCATTGCAAAGTCTGTAGCAAGTATACTGGGTTTGTTTGTAAGGCTTTTAACTATGGAGATGAATACATTTGCATCAGAGCTGTATACACAAAACTTTAAGGGATTGAGAAAAGTAAATTCACATTTTATTCTAAGTCCAAGAAATGATTGGGAAGCATACATGCCCTTTATGGCTCATTAATCCTGGATGTGTACTGCGCTATGATCAGCACAACTGCAGTGCCACCACTCAATACTGAATCTAACACCATGTTCCCTCTTCCTGACACCGTGCCAGACCCACAGTGCCAACCTCGTGCCTGGCACTAAATCCGTCTCAATCAGGCAGAGATCGGCAGAGCCTTCGTCTGACAACTCCTCTCCAGGTAGAGCAGAAATCTTCACTTACTCATCATGAATGTAAAACGAAGGTCACTCAATGTGAAATAAAGCAAGTGCGCGAGTCCGATCCCGAGCGGTGCATCCTTCAGATGGAGACATGGACCGGGGCCAAGTCCGGCAGTAAACACCAGCTAATTGGAGCAATTAATTCAGAACTTGGAGACATCCTGGCACAGCAGCGTGGAGCCTGTCAAATGCTTAAAGGGGTGAAGATCCTTTGAAAGCGACGAAGAGAAAGATTTACTTAGAAAGTCTCTCCTGGTGTAAATATTTAAAAACCTCTTCTCATTCCTTGACTTCTGGCCGATGAAGGAGACAGGGGCCGATCATAGAGCGGAGCTGAATCAGAAGAAGGACGGGGAAGAAGAAGGACGGTGCAGATGTGGCGCCCTGGACAAGCCAGGTCGTCACAGAACAACACCAACACACCCCACACCCCGGTTAGGCACACCAAAGCCAAACACAAAGTCCTTGTTGCCTTCCTCCAGGGGCTGATGTCCACACCAGGGGGGTGGGCCAGGCAGTTGGTCCCGCCCACCGAGGAGTTCACTGTCCTGGAGGCGGGAAAAGGAAGGAGTTGAGTTTTAGAGTTTGAAGTGAGAGGAAGTGAAGTGGTAGAGGAGCAGACTGAAGGCGGTCCGGGTGTGTGGCCCGGACGGAACAGCAAGGTTGGCAGATGGTGGTGACCGTCTGCAGGAGAGGCCGATTAGAGTGAGCCGTAAGGACCGTGGACGGGCGGTGGTCCGGCGGTACCGGACCGGTGAACAAAGAGAAGCCAGCACCATCCGGCAGGGCTTACGGACCCCGACAAGGCTAGGAGTCGCCATTGAATTTGTCAAATCCATTAGCGAAGGGAACCTCCGGGGTTTCCCAGCAGTCAAGACCCGATTGAAGGCGACAGCTCAAACCGTAAAGGGAAACACAGCCACCGCCAAGGCTACAGTTCCCAAGGCCAGAGCCTGTGGGCAAAAGGGGCTCCTTCAGCACCCATCCAAGCTGGGGAGCGGGTTACCGGTGGGAACCCATTGGAACCATACACACTTCACAGGTGCGGTGCAGGGGAAGGCAGTCACCATCAACCTACCGGGAGGAGAAACACCGCAGCCGTCTGTGGGACCCGTGCATCCAGCCGTTTGTTTTACCGGAGACTTTGCATTCATCATTGGCTGAGTGAGTACCACCGTGCCGTGCGGCACAGCGCTGCCCCCGTGACTCTGCACCTCACCAGGCCCCGTAACCCGCCTGCCATACATACCTACCCCTCACCGGGCCCCGGGACAACCAATCCCCCTACCCACGGAGGGGAGAACCAACATCCAAGCTGCTCCCTGTCATCGCTCCCGGGATCCCCATCCAGAGCAGCGGTGGTGTCACCAATCTCACCACAACCGTGGGTGGCGTCACGGACAATATCCCTAACCCAAACCACCCCCTTTCACTCACGGGCGAGGAGCGCCGCTCGAGTCCCCGGGATCCGGCCCACCGCTCGAGCCACCACCGAGCAGCAGCAGCAGCAGTAGCCGGACCCGAGCAGTGGGTGAGCGCAGCGTCCCCTCCTCCGCCCGTGACAACTTGGCGTCACAAACAGGATCTTACCGCTCTGCCGTCTGGTAGAGGTGCGTCTTGTGACCGCCGGAGGTGTCCGGCCGAAATTTTGCAGAAGCCGCCATTTTGGGCGCGAAAAGTCCCCGCTCGAGCGTCTCCTCGAGTAGTGGAGGCGCGAAAGCCGAAACCCTGCCCCGATAGAGGAGGAGCCGGAAAAAGACTAAGGGGACGGATGGCGCCTGGCCGCATGTAGCCCGTGGCTATAAAAGCAGGGACGCCAGGACCCTGCGGCCATCTTTTTGTTCCTGTAAGAGGCCGCTGCAGCGATGTATCAGCCGTCCCGCAGCACCGTAGCCCCCGCGCCTGGAACCGCGGCATGGGTGGAGGTCCGGACCTCCCAGCTCCAACAGCGGCTGCAGATTCGGATGCAACTCCTCTTGGAGGAGTGGGAGGCCGACATGGCAGAGGTGGTGGCGGCCATACGGAGACGCGAGGTGGAGGGAGTCTTGGAGGAGAGGGTAAGTGACCCACGCCCCTGTACCCTTAGTGGGTCGGTCATCGCGGCCGAGGGGCCCGGTCTACACCCGCTCGCCCTGCTACCTCCCCCCGCTACCCGTTTTGGCTGCTGCTGCCGCGCCACTAGGCCCGCTACCTTCCCCACCGGTAGCGGTACCCCGCCCATCCGCCCAGGAGGACCGATCTGCAGCCGAGGCCCGTGACCGTGCAGCACCGCTTCCTTGGAAGACGCCGAAGGCCGAGCCCGCTGTTGAAACTGTACCAGAGGCATCGCTGATCGTGCCTGACCCCGCATCGGCCCCGGTAGCCCGTCTCATGCAGGAGGAGGCAGAGGTCCGGCGGGAGAGGAACCCTGTGCCCATTCCCCACACCTCGGCTGAGGTTGCGCCGGGCTGCCGCTGCAAGGCAGCACCCCAGGCCAAGTCACCGCGGGACCTTCCACCCAGATTGCCAGTGGTGGACAGTGTCCAGAAGGTCTCGCGGGGCCCGACCCATGCGCAGGGGCTCGCAGCGGCCCCATATTGGGACAGGGAACCGACCCCGCTGGGCCAAGAAATTGCCGAGAGGGAGCGAAGAAAGGCGGAGATGGTGGCCCGTATGATTCGGGAGACAGAAAGCCTTCACCAAACAACCTTCCGTGTCCGGGGCCCGCTCTACGAAGGACAAGTGAGGAGGTTTGACGTCCGTCGGGGCTATGGTTTTATCTATGAACCGGGCCTGGAGGCCGAAGTTTTTGTGGCCCGATGGGACGTCAATGCTCATTTGCCAGAGGATCACCAGGGCCGCAACCTGATGCCGGGAGACTTGGTGCAGTACACCAGGCACTGCGGGGAGAGGGGGTGGTTCGCGCTGGATGCGAAGCTGAGGGGCAGTCAAGAGGCCCGAGTATCGACCCAGCCCCCTCCCCTGGCCGACACCGAGGAGTCAGAGTGAAAGTCAGCGGAGCCCCGCTGCAAGTTGTCCCCGTTGGGACCATCAGTTTGAAAGTTTGTGAATGATAAGAATAATTAACCGAAGAAGTTCACCTGATTAACCAACCGTGATTGAACCGGCCGTTGCCGGCAACTGTTGTCCCCGTGGGGACTGTATGCAAACCGATGCGTAGAAACTGCTACGGACAAGCCCGAGAACTAGCAGGGCAACCACGAACTGGTGGTATGTAAATAAAAATATGTTGTTGGCTTATACCGTGACCGCCTCCGGAGAGGCTGATTTGGAGGATGGACCTGGAGGAAAGGGATGGCCCAGGCCCGCCACTACCGTAACCGGTGGCGATCCTCCGGGGGGTTCAGGGGTTCCCCATGGACGTGGGTCCCCTGAAAGGGACAAAACCCGCTCGGGCAACTTGGTGCTGGACTGGGGTCAAGGGGTGCTGCCCATTTGCTTAGGGGCAGCATCAGGGCCAGGTTGCTTGGGTGGGAGAGAGCGGAAGCCATAACCGTTATTTAATGTTAGTAATGTTTTAGTGCCGTACCTCCCGTTATGGGAAGACTCAAAAATATGCTTACGTTTTTACATGTTTTACCGTTTTATATCTTTTTCAGTTGTGAAAACTAAAACCGGTGATGGACGGGCAGCCCGCGGACGGTCTGCATTTTACTAAGGGGGAATGTGGCACCCTGGACAAGCCAGGTCGTCACAAAACAACAACCAACACACCCCACACCCCGGTTAGGCACACCAAAGCCAAACACAAAATCCTTGTTGCCTTCCTCCAGGGGCTGATGTCCACACCAGGGGGGTGGGCCAGGCGGTTGGTCCCGCCCACCGAGGAGTACACAGTCCTGGAGGCGGGAAAAGGAAGGAGTTGAGTTTTAGAGTTTGAAGTGAGAGGAAGTGAAGTGGTAGAGGAGCAGACTGAAGGCGGTCGGGGTGTGTGGCCTGGACGGAACAGCAAGTTGGCAGACGGTGGTGACCGTCTTCAGGAGAGGCCGATTAGAAAGAGCCGTAAGGACCGTGGATGGGCGGAGGCCCGGCGGTACCAGACCGGTGAACAAAGAGAAGCCAGCACCATCCGGCAGGACTTACGGACCCCAACAAGGCTAGGATTCGCCGTTGAATTTGTCAAATCCGGGTTACCGGTGGGAACCCATTGGAACCGTACACACTACACAGGTGCAGGGAAAGGCAGTCACCATCAACCTGGAGGAGAAACACCGCAGCCGTCTGTGGGACCCGTCCATCCAGCCGTTTGTTTTACCGGAGACTTTGCATTCATCATTGGCTGAGTGAGTACCACCGTGCCGTGCGGCACAGCGCTGCCCCCGCGACCCTGCACCTCACCAGGCCCTGTAACCCGCCTGCCATACATCCCTACCCCTCACCGGGCCCTGTGACAACCAATCCCCCTACCCACGGAGGGGAGAACCAACATCCAAGCTGCTCCCTGTCATCGCTCCCGGGATCCCCGTCCAGAGCAGCGGTGGTGTCACAAATCTCACCACAACCGTGGGTGGTGTCACGGACAATATCCCTAACCCAAACCACCCCCTTTCACTCACGGGCGAGGAGCGCCGCTCGAGTCCCCGGGATCCGGCCCACCGCTCGAGCCACCACCGAGCAGCAGCAGCGGCAGCCGGACCCGAGCAGTGGGTGAGCGCAGCGTCCTCTCCTCCGCCCGCGACACAGACAACGGAGATGAAGATAGGCACAAGGGCAGATCATGCAATACCCTCAAAGGACGAGCAAAAGATGCAAGTTATAAAGGCTTACATTGACACATACTACAGAGGAAGCGCTGGGCGATTTAAGAAAATGCACGTGGAATTTAAGAGAATATTCTACTGTGAAATTAAGAATAATAAAGTATACAGAGAGCTCCCTCTAGTGGAGGCTGCAGACAGGATCTTATCATGTATCTCTGTATACAGGGAGCTCCCCCTAGTGGTGGCTGCAGACAGAATCTTATCATGTATCTCTGTATACAGGGAGCTCCCCCTAGTGGTGGCTGCAGACAGAATCTTATCATGTATCTCTGTATACAGAGAGCTCCCCCTAGTGGTGGCTGCAGACAGAATCTTATCATGTATCTCTATATACAGGGAGCTCCCCCTAGTGGTGGCTGCAGACAGAATCTTATCATGTATCTCTGTATACAGAGAGCTCCCCCTAGTGGTGACTGCAGACAGGATCTTATCATGTATCTCTGTATACAGGGAGCTCCCCCTAGTGGTGGCTGCAGACAAAATCTTATCATGTATCTCTGTATACAGGGAGCGCCCCCTAATGGTGGCTGCAGACAGGATCTTATCATGTATCTCTGTATACAAGGAGCGCCCCCTAATGGTGGCTGCAGACAGGATCTTATCATGTATCTCTGTATACAGGGAGCTCCCCCTAGTGGTGGCTGCAAACAGAATCTTATCATGTATCTCTGTATACAGGGAGCTGTCCCTAGTGGTGACTGCAGACAGGATCTTATCATGTACCTCTGTATACAGGGAGCTCCCTCTAGTGGTGGCTGCAGACAGGATCTTATCATGTATCTCTATATACAGGGAGCTCCCCCTAGTGGTGGCTGCAGACAGGATCTTATCATGTATCTCTGTATACAGGGAGCTCCCCCTAGTGGTGACTGCAGATAGAATCTTATCATGTATCTCTGTATACAGGGAGCTCCCCCTAGTGGTGGCTGCAGACAAGATCTTATCATGTATCTCTGTATACAGGGAGCTCCCCCTAGTGGTGGCTGCAGACAGAATCTTATCATGTATCTCTGTATATAGGGAGCTTCCCCTAGTGGTGGCTGCAGACAGGATCTTATCATGTATCTCTGTATACAGGGAGCTCCCCCTAGTGGTGGCTGCAGACAGGATCTTATCATGTATCTCTGTATACAGGGAGCTCCCCCTAGTGGTGGCTGCAGACAGAATCTTATCATGTATCTCTGTATACAGGGAGCTCCCCCTAGTGGTGGCTGCAGACAGGATCTTATCATGTATCTCTGTATACAGGGAGCTCCCCCTAGTGGTGGCTGCAGACAGGATCTTATCATGTATCTCTGTATACAGGGAGCTCCCTCTAGTGGTGGCTGTAGACAGGATCTTATCATGTATCTCTGTATACAGGGAGCTCCCCCTAGTGGTGGCTGCAGACAGGATCTTATCATGTATCTCTGTATACAGGGAGCTCCCCCTAGTGGTGGCTGCAGACAGAATCTTATCATGTATCTCTGTATATAGGGAGCTTCCCCTAGTGGTGGCTGCAGACAGGATCTTATCATGTATCTCTGTATACAGGGAGCTCCCCCTAGTGGTGGCTGCAGACAGAATCTTATCATGTATCTCTGTATATAGGGAGCTTCCCCTAGTGGTGACTGCAGACAGGATCTTATCATGTATCTCTGTATACAGGGAGCTCCCCCTAGTGGTGGCTGCAGACAGGATCTTGTCATGTATCTCTGTACACAGGGAGCTCCCCCTAGTGGTGGCTGTAGACAGGATCTTATTATGTATCTCTGTATACAGGGAGCTCCCCCTAGTCACGGCTTCAGACAGAATCTTCTAATGTATCTTTGTATCTAGAGAGCTTCCTGCATATTTAACCCTTTATGATAAACCATGGAAAGAGGAACAGTAAACAAAAAAAAAACAACATATGCCAGAATTTTCCTATACTGCACCTCTTTAAAAGTAATTGTAATAATAACGGATCAAAATATTGAGTGCCGAAATTGGATCATTAATAATGATAGCTTAGCTCGCAAAACTCAAGCACTTAGCTCCACTGATGGAAAAAAAGTAAAAAAGTTACACATCTATCATAATTGTGATAAATGTCTGATTTTTTTCACCTATTCATAGATACAGACGTGTGTTTTTTTAGCGGATATGAGTGGTACATGGTAACCAGATTTGCAAAAAAATAAATTCAAAACTTGGTTTTGTGATGCTCTGTTGGGAGAGGTTTATGCTGATAGTGTCTTTATGTGGCCACCTAGTGGTTGTTATCTGCATTGCAGCCTAAAATTAATTCCTAAATCTTATTATCCGATCTAAGAATTTTTTTCTTCTCTATTTTTATTTTTGTAGCATCTGGTAAAAGCAGTTTTCTAACTCTGCCATATCCTAAACATTACTGCCGTGTCTTGTTTGACTCCGCAGGGAAAGTGTAAGGGGATGAAGGCCAGATTATTATACCGAAATCCTACATAAAATCCTGTTATCGTGAGAATTATACAGATGGAGAAAAACCTTGTCATTTTTCCTGAGCCGCGTCTCTGGAGCTGAACCAGCGGCTGACACGCTCTGACCTCCCCTAACACATTCTGGTGGCAGAACTTGTAAAAACTATTAATTAAATTACGCGGATGACATTGCTGTGATTGTGGACTGTCCTGGCGACTGCGGGATTAGTGAAGTTCACCTTTGCTACCGAGTCTCCAAGCAATTTGTGTCTGGCATTTGACCAAGATAATTAATAATTAATACAGAAAAAAACAAAATGTGGAGTAAAACGTGATGGAAACTTGGCAAAATATCACAAAAGTATAGAATAAGCTGGAACTTTGTATCCAACAGCACAGCTCCGATGTGTGGACCCACGGGAGGATGGCGCAGATGTGCAATGGAGCCACCTGTCCAAAGGTGCGGAAAGCGGATACGTTTTCACTCTCTCCAGGCTCCGGATGTAGCAGTGCTGGGATCGTCGTGGGACTTTGTATGGATTACGTCAAATCTGCATGGGTGTTTTGGGGGTTAATAAAGAAGTGAAAGAGGTTGTGTGTGTTTTATTTGAAATTTTGGTGTTTGTGTTTTATTTATTTTCACTTACAGGATTAGTAATTGGGGGGTCTCATAGATGCCTCCCATTACTAATCTAGGGCTTGATGGCAGCTGACAAATCACAGCTGTCATTAACCCCTTATATTATCCCAATTGCTACCGCACCAGGGCAATTAGGATGAGGCGGGTAAAGTCCAAAATTCTCACATCTAATGGATGTGACAATTCTGGGCAGCTGCGGACTGGTATTTTTAGGCTTGGGGGAGCCAATATCCATGGTGTCTCCCATCCTGATAATGGCAGCTCCCACCTGTCTGCTTTAAAGTGGCTGGATATCAAAAATAGGGGGATCCTACTAATTTTTGTTTCTTGCTATTCTCTATTTTGATATCCATCCACAGTAAAGCTCACAGGTGGGAACTGCAGACTGCTGCTGTTGTTTACCCGCACTGAGTATCAAAATACGAAGGGAGCCTATATCATTTTTTAGATTTGTTTTTCTTTTTTTACACTACTATACTGACTTCAACCAATCACAGATGTGGACACAGGGTGGGAAGCGTGTATAGCAGTCTGTAGCCAATCACAAACACCGGCACAGAGAGTAGGTGGGGAAAGCAGTGAAAATTCATGAACCTTCATGAGATGAGAACCTGACTGCAGCATGATCCTCCCGGAAACACGGTATGTATAACTGTCCTGCTCTTACTAACATTTACTTTACATTTGCAGCCTGCGTCATTATTTTTTTTCCCAGTGATTTCCCTGGCCAATCACAGCCATGCCAATACTTGGCATGGCTATAATGGCTCTAGAAGTGCCCACAGCCTAAAAGCTTGCTGATTGGATGCTCTGCAACCTTTCAACAAACTTTATTCGGGTGACAAACCCGAAAAGGAACCATACGTACAGTTAAAAGTCTGTGTTCAGGGTCCAGCAGCAGACACAAGGTGTTCGGTATGGACCCCGAACTTTACAGTTCAGGTTTGCTTATCCCTACTTCTGACACATTATTGTCTCATAGGGAACTTCTCCTATATGTATGTTTGTAGTCTCTGTATGTTAATTAGGACCACACACAAAGTCTTATTTGTCACATGCTAAGTGGTGACAATAAAAAGCCCTGAACAGGGACCCACTATTCCAGAGGATCTCTGATCCAACTGCCTTGCCATCCCAAGACAAAAAGTCCACTCAAGCTGCAGCAAAAGGTAAGAAGCTTATTCTTACAATATTCAAATTGATATTGAGGTGCTCCCTCTTGTTTGTGAGCTATAAATGCTGTACAGCTGTTCATGGATATGTCTGCTGAGATTGATCTGACTTTCTCCCTTATTTTTTATGTCCTTCACAATGTTATTGCCAGAATTTCTCAAGTATAACCAAAACATTTCAGTACTGCTTGCCATTTAAAGGGGGCTTTACACGCTGCGACATCGCCAATGATATATCGTAGGGGTCACGGTGTTTGTGTTGCACATCCGGCATCCTTAGCGACATCGCAGCGTGTGACAGGTAGGAGATACGATCAACGATCGCAAAAACAGCAAAAATCGCTGATCGTTGACACGTTGCTCCTTTTCATAATATGGTTGGTGGTGCATGCCGCTGGTTGTTCGTCATTCCTTTGGCGCCACACATCGCTGTGTGTGACACCGCAGGAACGACGAACATCATCCTACCTGCATCCACCGGAAAAGAAGGAAGGAAGGAGGTGGGCGGCATGTTCCGGCCGCTCATCTCCTCCCCTCTATTGGTTGGCCGTTTTGTGACGCCGCTGTGACATCACTGTGACGCCGAACGCACCTCCCCCTTGAAGGAGGGATTGTTCGGCAGCAACAGCGACATCGCTGAACAGGTATGTGCGTTTGACACTGCCATAGCGATTTTGTTCGCTACGGCAGCGATCACCACATGTCACACGTACGACAGGGGCAGGTGCTATAAAGCTCCCTTTAGGCTTCAATGTGCCCTCCTCATGTCTGATAATAACACCATTCAGCGTTGCGCTACTCTGAATCCAGCCACCTTCTTCCTCTGCAGTAGGGGGGTAGTAGTGATTATCTGGGTGACCTGCTGGTTGAGCTAGAACAGGAACATGACTGTGTACAACTAATGGCCCGGGAAACAGCAGGTCTCAGTCATATTACTGATGTCCCACTAGATGAACCTGATCATGAGCTCTTTGTGGATGAATTGCGGTATGGCGTGGATGGCTGGATCTACACCAAATATGCTGTTGTATCCCTCCATGAAGAGCAGAACCTGCTGCCCCCACACATGTCCACTGAGGAAGCTGAACTCCGTGCCCTAGAAGAAGCCTTCAGACATTCTAAAGACCACACGTAACATTTATGCACATTGCCGCTATGGTTTCGGCATTGCACATGTTGGACCTATATGGAGAGCTCGATCTTTCTTCACTACAACAGACAAGACTACCAAGATTTATGAATCAGTCCGACGTTTGATGGAAGCCCTACTTTTACTCAAGAAAGTTGCGATAGTGAAAATCAAAGAGAATGCAAAGGACGACTCAACCACAGCAAAAGGTAACCACATGGTAGACCAGGCTGCAAATCTGCAGCTTACCAATAAAGAGACAACTCTACTGTGGTGGCTGCCACACAGGTGGCTTCCATCATGTGCCCACCTGTTTCCTATGACCTTCTCCAGAAGCCACAACAGACTGGTGCTGAAGAATTCACCAGATGGCAAGATAATGGAGCAACACAGTCACCAGAAAGACTGTGAAATGTGGGGAACAAAGTTTGTGGTCCACAAGTTCTGTATCTTATGATGGCTTAAGGCACTGACGACAACACCCACCAATGTAAGACTGTCAGGAGAAACCTCATCTATCACCGCTGGTATGCTCCTGGATTCAGCATCACTGCAGCCAAATATGTTCAATCTTTTCTGACCTATGTGGTAAACAATATGGGACACATCACCAAGACAACGATGAAATACTCACCAAGGCCCCTGTACACATTCCAGCTCCTCCAGATAGACTACATTCAACTTCCCAAGATGCAAACCTACAAGTATGTACTTGTGTGTGTCGATCTCTTCTCAGGATGGCAAGAAATGTGCCCCGTATCTAAAGCCACCGCAAAGGCTACAGCGAAGAAACTAATTTCAGAAGTTGTCTGCAAAAACGGGGTGCCCGAGAACATAGAAGGTGAGAGAGCTATCTACTTCACCGGAGAAGTGATGCAAGAAATATTGCCCGCCCTGGGAGTGGAAAAGGCCTTTCATACGCCATACCATCCACTAAACAGTGGTAGAGTAGAGAACCTGAATGGGACCCCTGAAACTGAAAATCCCGAAAGCCATGGTTGAGATGAGCAGACCATGGTCAGAATGATTTCCACTTGCACTCATCTCAAACAGGTATACTCCCAACAGAAAGACAGGCCTCAGCCCATATGAGGTGTTATTTTGGCCAGCTCCTAGGCTAGAGTTGAATTTTCCTGAGCAGCTCCAGATGCAACGTGATAGGCTATCTTCATATGTAGTGGCTGTAACAGCGTGTCCCTCCCCCGCCTGTGCTCATGGTGTAATAGTCTGTCCCTCCTTTGTACTGCATCTGTTGGGAGATTGTTTGTTCTTATCAGCATGGGACTTCTCCAACCACAACTTGGTAAACAGAACAAAGCCAGGAGTCTAAAGTCCATTCATGTATCAGATGTCTAGGGGGAGGTGTGCCCACCTAAGGGGCTGATCCTGAGAGAAGAACAATGAGACCCATGTTAGGTTAGTTAGATCTCGGCTGGAGAAGCACTAGGATCTATAGCTGAGGCTGGATCCTAGGGCCTGTGTATGGACTGTTACAGACTGGACATCAGTGGCCACTTGGGATTGAGTTTTATTGTTCCCCCTGTTGGACTCAAGGAACTCATACAAGGACCATTGCCCTATTTTCCCTGGCATCGGAATACCAGGCGGTGCCCCTGGATCTTTTGTTTTGTTGTGGACTCCTTGCAGACTTTAAGCATTAATATTTGTTTGGTGCTTTATCTTTGTGGTTCCAATAAAGCCCTTTGGATTGTTCCTTGGCCTGGCGTCCCTCACTGCTCTGTTGCATACCCCGTCACAAACCACACTTACAAAATGCTTGTCTAACATATACTCTGGAGTTTACTCTTCTCTTCCAGATCCAGATTCTGTAGAAGGGAGCCATTCCCTACAGCTTGGAGACAAGTCAGAGGTGAAAAGACACATCAGAAGAGCCACTGAACCTGATTTGATGGCCCCTTCCAAGTTCTGCTGTCAACTGAGATGGACATAAAGCTTGAAGGGAAAGCCCAATTGGATCCATACCTCACATGGCAAGAAGACAGCTGAGCCCAGGACAGCTACCAAATGATGTGGATGCACACCCTGTGCCTTATCCTTTCTGCCTTGATAGATAGGGGCTCACCGAGGGCTATGTCCCATGAAAGAAAGAATGATTATGGCTCCAAATGCAGACATGCTCCACAACTATGCAACAAAATATCAGAGGCACAAGCTTGACCCCAACAGTCCTACTTCTTTCGACCCTCACATGTACATTATCTCTATTGGAGTGCTAAGAGGATTATCAGATGAGTTCAAATGCTATAGACAAGGTCACAGAGACAAGACCTGTAGCTGGATCCTATCCTATGATAGTGAAATATGGCCACTCCTGTGACCAATTGTTGGATGCTACCCTTGAACAACACATAAATGTGGTACCCGTATTTTTTCCTTGCTGGTTGAGGTCAGGTAGGTTTAGGATGTGACCCAAGAGAAAAACACGAAATAAGCATATAGCCTATAATAAAATAAAAAGTAAAGAGCAGCAGTGCATGTAAATAACACAGGGCACTTGGTTAACACTGATCAAGAAGCGTAAAAGCCATTCCCCCGTGACAAGGTGTGCCCATCGGGACGTTCCTACTCTAGTAAGGAAACTAGTCGAAGGAAACTAACGATACTCTGACATTAAAGTGATCTATACATAGCATTACAGGAGTACCACCCCAAATTACACAACTATCCCCCGCATCTTTCGTGCCACCCATCGTGATGGTAAATCTCCCCCATAACATCGCTTAGATGGAATGGGATTTTCATCAAGGTCATTTTTCTCCGGCGAGTCAATGATTTCCATTAGTTGCCCACTCGATGCACTTTCCCTCTTTGTTTGGCAATCATGACTCGTCATTTGCAATGTGTCACCGCCACTTATTTGAATAATGACTGCGACCGGGGAACTTGTAGTGATGAAAAGAGTGAGAAGTCGCCGGCTGCCGGTGGAGAGATCAATCTGTGCATCAATCAGGCTTTGAAGTGGACAGTGAGAGGGAAAAGTGAGCCGAGTGGCGGGGACTGGGGTAAACTCGGCCTCTGGTGTACACCCCTCTCCGCTTAATGAATCATTTGATCCTCCGTCACACCAGCCCTCCGCAGAATATTAAACAGCTGGAAGTTGATGCATTAATCATGCAACGGGTCAACAAAGCCGGAGCGTTCCTCTCTCTGAACGAGGAAGCACAATAATTGCTCTTCACTAAGTATTAGTCAACTAATTTTGTTCCATTAATTAGGTTTAGATGGTTTGTGCATCATTGAAGAAATAGTTTTAGATTTGAGTCTGTGTCCAGAGAAGTATAAAATACTCAATGTTGTTGCTTAGTTTATAAATTATTATTTTATTTTCAAATCCAGCTTTCTCAGATGGACTGCTCATGGAACTGCAGAGGTTAGTGGGTGTTCACTGCTTGTGAAGCTGCAGGTTCAGAGCTCAGTGGGTGTTCACTGCTTGTGGAGCTACAGGTTCAGAGCTCAGTGGGTGTTCACTGCTTGTGAAGCTGCAGGTTCAGAGCTCAGTGGGTGTTAACTGCTTGTGGAACTGCAGGTTCAGAGCTCAGTGGGTGTTCACTGCTTGTGAAGCTGCAGGTTCAGAGCTCAGTGGGTGTTCACTGCCTGTGGAGCTGCAGGTTCAGAGCTCAGTGGGTGTTAACTGCTTGTGGAACTGCAGGTTCAGAGCTAAGTGGGTGTTCACTGCCTGTGGAGCTGCAGGTTCAGAGCTCAGTGGGTGTTCACTGCCTGTGGAACTGCAGGTTCAGAGCTCAGTGGGTGTTCACTGCCTGTGGAACTGCAGGTTCAGAGCTCAGTGGGTGTTCACTGCTTTTGGACCTGCAGAGGTTAGTGGGTGTTCACTACTTGTGGAGCTGCAGGTTCAGAGCTCAGTGGGTGTTCACTGCCTGTGGAACTGCAGGTTCAGAGCTCAGTGGGTGTTCACTGCTTTTGGACCTGCAGAGGTTAGTGGGTGTTCACTACTTGTGGAGCTGCAGGTTCAGAGCTCAGTGGGTGTTCACTGCCTGTGGAACTGCAGGTTCAGAGCTCAGTGGGTGTTCACTGCCTGTGGAGCTGCAGGTTCAGAGCTCAGTGGGTGTTCACTGCTTTTGGACCTGCAGAGGTTAGTGGGTGTTCACTACTTGTGGAGCTGCAGGTTCAGAGCTCAGTGGGTGTTGACTGCTTGTGAACCTGCAGGGTTGGAGGCTGTTCTCTGACAGCTGAGCTGCAGGAACAGAGCTAAGGATGTGTTTTCTGATAGTGGAGCTGCAGGTGAACAGTTAAGTGGGTGTTCTCTGACAGTAGAACAGTATATTTAGAGCTCACTGGGTGTTGACTGCTTATGTAACATCATGCTCAGAATTTGGTGCATGTTCCCTGCATGAAGGCTCAGAATTCGGTGAATGTTACCTGAAAAGTTGCTCATTGTCTGACCCTATTGTGACTTCATGTTCAGATCTCGGTGATTGTTCCCTGCTAGTTCAATTGCAGATTTAGAGCTCAGTGGGTGTTCACTGCTTGTGGAGCTGCAGGTTCAGAGCTCAGTGGGTGTTCAATGCTTGTGGAGCTGCAGGTTCAGAGCTCAGTGGGTGTTCAATGCTTGTGGAGCTGCAGGTTCAGAGCTCAGTGGGTGTTCACTGCTTGTGGAGCTGCAGGTTCAGAGCTCAGTGGGTGTTCAATGCTTGTGGAGCTGCAGGTTCAGAGCTCAGTGGGTGTTCACTGCTTGTGGAGCTGCAGGTTCAGAGCTCAGTGGGTGTTCAATGCTTGTGGAGCTGCAGGTTCAGAGCTCAGTGGGTGTTCAATGCTTGTGGAGCTGCAGGTTCAGAGCTCAGTGGGTGTTCAATGCTTGTGGAGCTGAAGAGCTCAGTGGGTGGTCACTGCTTATGGAGCTGCAGGTTTAGAGCTCTGTGGATGTTTCGTAATAATATTTTGGGTCGGTGAGCAGAAACAGACTGTGACATCTCCCAAGAACATCTCTCTGTGGTGACCTGCTTCTCCCACTATATAACTCCCGATTTGTGATTATCCACAAGATCAGCACACGCATCTTCTGCAATACTCTGTGCTGCCTATTGTCACTGCTTTCACTACTACAGTTAGATCCAAAAATATTTGTCCATTGACTGAATCTTCATAATTTCAGCTCTGGAGGCCACTATGTTGTTTGTTAAAATGAAACAAGTGAGTTAGAATGTGAGGAGACTTAAATGTTAATTAAAGGGGTTGAACACAATTATCCTGTGAAATGTTTAGGAATTGCAGACATTTTTCTACAAAGTTTCCATGTAGCGCCCCTGAGGCTATCAGGGAGCTACAAGATACTGCATCCCCACCAGGATGCAGGGCCTACCCACTAGGGACCTAGAAGACCAGTAACAACACAAACACTCTAGAGAATCCCCCATGAAATGGAACCAAGCTAGGGTTGGACCAATGAATGGCCGCCTAGAGGTCGAGCCAGTCAAGTCCACTAGATGACCAGGTGGGAGGGCCAGACAGTCAGTGAGACAGTAGTGAGTCGGTGACAGTGAAGGAGAGCAGACGCACTGTCAAGAAAGTAACAGTGACCTGAGGGCCCAGGCGGTCAGTTGTCGGAGGAGTATGGTGGAGTACTCCCGGAACTACGCACCAATGGGGTACAAAATCCTAGGTCAGGCAAACGCTCCAGGCAGACCTGATAAAATCTGCACAGTGAGGGGACCATCAAGGACCTCACTGACCTTGAAGTTCGGGACACAGTAGCAACGGAAGAACTGGGGACAGGACCAGAGACTCCAACCCCACAGGGTTCACGCTACCGTCATACGGACTGCTGTAAGAGACAACCAGGAGGGGACCCCCAGCCGCTCCAAGCCACGGGCACCCACTAACCAAAGACAGGGGCAGGGGAAAGAAGCCACCAGGTCACTAAACAGGCACTGGGACTAAGGGGACCTGCGTTTAAGACCAGCCGGCCACGGGTGACCAGTACCAGCTTGCAGTAAGTAAAAGAACCAGTTACACTGAAACCCCTTGTGTGGCCTGCCTTCTTTTAACACCCGTCACATCACCTATCCTCTGGGGTCTTTTCCTGCTTGTGGAGGGCCTAACATCCAGGCTACCACTAACACCAGCCCCAGTAGCGAGAACTGTGCAGCGGCGGATCCATCTACATAGTGCAAAAACCTCTGCAAAAAACCCTGCAAAACCGCAAGTGGCGTCACGTGTGAACTTTATTCTAAAATCCCTTGTAAATATAACCCCTTTTAAAAAGCTCCCAGGGCATGGAACTGGGCAACGGCCACCAAGTGACATTCCCCAGTTATACACCGCTTGGGACCGAGTACCCCATAACCCTGGGCGACACAATAGCTGCAAGTCACATTTGTGTATGAGATAGCCAAGATGATTGTCTCTAAAATGAAGGTCGTCTCACGCTCAAAGCTGTAGAGCAGGGGTGGGGAACTTCCGGCCCGCGGGCCAGATGCGGCCCGCCATGACCTTTTATGCGGCCCCCAGGCAGATTCCTGGGGGTGGCAGTGCTCGGCCACTGCCGTGGTCTTACCAGGCGCCGGCCCTTTAAGGCTTCACATGCGCTGCTTGCGCGCATCAATGAGCTCTTTCCATGGCAGGTGCCAGCGTGCTCAGGACTGACTTTGTGGGCAGGTTTAGCGCTCTGTGCTTCCGTCCCACAGCAGCTTCACCGTTTCCTGCATTGTGCAGCCAGCTCTCCACCCCTTCTCCCGTTCAGCGTGCCTCAATCAGTGCTGTGTGCTGCCGCTCCCCGGCGCTGTGTGCCGCCCGCTCTCTGCCCCTTCTCCGGTGCAGCGTGCAGCTCCACGTGCTGTGTGCTGCCGCTCCCCGGCGTTGTGTGCCGCCCGCTCTCTGCTTCTTCTCCGGTGCAGTGTGCCCCCTGCAGTGCTGTGTGCAGACTCCCCAGCGATGTGGATCACCCCCACTGTTGAGTTCTCTCCAGTGCTCCTTACCACCCCAAGTGCAGTGTACCCCCTAGTGAAGTCTGTGCTCTGCAAGTGTTGTCTGTGCCCCCCAGTCTCCTCCTAGTGATGTCTGTGTGACCCCCCCTTAGTGATGTCCGTGCCCCCCCTAGTGCCCTCTGTGTCGCCCTAGTGATGTGTGTGCCCCCCCAGTGCCGTCTGTGCCCCACAGCAATGCTTATGCCTCTCTGTGACCTAGTAATGTGTGTTCCCCAGCATCTCCTGTTATGGATATGCCCCAGCGTCTCCTGTGATGTGTATGCTCCAACCCCTCCTGTGATATATACGTCACACACTGGGGTATATACAGTCATATGAAAAAGTTTGGGCACCCCTATTAATGTTAACCTTTTTTCTTTTAAAACAATTTGGGTTTTTGCTATTTCAGTTTCATATATCTAATAACTGATGGACTGAGTAATATTTCTGGATTGAAATGAGGTTTATTGTACTAACAGAAAATGTACAATCCGCATTTAAACAAAATTTGACCGGTGCAAAAGTATGGGCACCCTTATCAATTTCTTGATTTGAACACTCCTAACTACTTTTTACTGACTTACTAAAGCACTAAATTGGTTTTGTAACCTCATTGAGCTTTGCACTTCATAGGCAGGTGTATCCAATCATGAGAAAAGGTATTTAAGGTGGCCACTTGCAAGTTGTTCTCCTATTTGAATCTCCTATGAAGAGTGGCATCATGGGCTCCTCAAAACAACTCTCAAATGATCTGAAAACAAAGATTATTCAGCATAGTTGTTCAGGGGAAGGTACAAAAAGTTGTCTCAGAGATTTACACTATCAGTTTCCACTGTGAGGAACATAGTAAGGAAATGGAAGAACACAGGTACAGTTCTTGTTAAGCCCAGAAGTGGCAGGCCAAGAAAAATATCAGAAAGGCAGAGAAGAAGAATGGTGAGAACAGTCAAGGACATTTGGACAAGCCAGTTACGTTTTGGAAGAAGGTCCTGTGGACTGATGAAACAAAGATTGAGTTGTTTGGTCATACAAAAAGGCGTTATGCATGGAGGGAAAAAAACACGGCATTCCAAGAAAAGCACTTGCTGCCCACAGTAAAATGTGGTGGAGGTTCCATCATTCTTTGGGGCTGTGTGGCCAATGCCGGCACCAGGAATCTTGTTAAAGTTGAGGGTCGCATGGATTCAACTCAGTATCAGACGATTCTTGACAATAATGTGCAAGAATCAGTGACGAAGTTGAAGTTACGCAGGGAATGGATATTTCAGCAAGACAATGATCCAAAACACCGCTCCAAATCTACTCAGGCATTCATGCAGAGGAACAATTACAATGTTCTGGAATGGCCATCCCAGTCCCCAGACCTGAATATCATTGAACATCTGTGGGATGATGTGAAGCGGCTGTCCATGCTCGGCGACCATCAAACTTAACTGAACTGGAATTGTTTTGTAACCAGAAATGGTCAAATCTACCTTCATCCAGGATCCAGGAACTCATTAAAAGCTACAGGAAGCGACTAGAGGCTGGGATTTCAGCAAAATATTAATGTCACTCTCATGTTGAGGTGCCCATACTTTTGCACCGGTCAAATTTTGTTTAAATGCGGATTGCACATTTTTTTGTTAGTACAATAAACCTCATTTCAATCCAGAAATATTCCTCAGTCCATCAGTTATTAGATATATGAAACTGAAATAGCAAAAACCCAAATTGTTATAAAGAAAAAAGGTTAACATTAATAGGGGTGCCCAAACTTTTTCATATGACTGTACATCACATTGGAGATGCTGGGGCTGTACATATGACAGGAGAGGCTGGGGGCATATACCTCACAGGAGGGGCTGGGGGCATATACCTCACAGGAGGGGCTGGGTACATATATGTCACGGGCGGGGAGGATGCCGCCGCTGCTGCTGGTCGCTCGCTAACGCTCGGGTCCGGTGTTGTTGCGATGGTTGCTCGGTGGCTCGAGCGGTGGGCCGGATCCGGGGACTCGAGCGGCACTCCTCGCCCGTGAGTGAAAGGGGTGGTTGGTTTAGGGGATTTAGTCCGTGACGCCACCCACGGGTTGTGGTGAAGATAGGCACCACCGCTGCTGGTGACGAGGATCCCGGGAGCGATGGTAGGGAGCAGCTGGGATGTTGTTTCCCCCCTCCGTGGGTAGGGGTCGGTGGTCCCGGGGCCCGATGATGCGACGGGGAGGCAGGGTCGGTGAGGTGCAGGGTTGCAGGGACAGCACGGTGCGGTGCCGGATGGCACGGGTGTACTCACTCAGCAAGAGATGCACAAAGTCCTCGGTAAACCAAACGGCTGGATGGACGGGTCCCGCAGCCGGCTGCAGTGTCTCTCCCCGGACAGGTGATGACGGCTGTCTTTCCCTGCACCTTGATGTACTTGTTTGGCTACGATGGATCCCCAACAGTAGTCCGCTCCCCGGTGTATGGATGCCAGGGGAGCCCGTTTGCCCGCAGGCGCTGGCCCTTGGGTCTCTAGCCTTAGGCGGTAGCTGTATACCCTCACGGTGTGGGCGGTTGCCTTCTATCGGGTCTTTGGCTGTTAGGGAACCCCTGGGGTTCTGGTCACACTCGGATTTGACTATTGTCGGCGGCACCAAGCCTGGTCGGGGTCCGATGGCCCTGCCTGTGTGTGCTGGCTTCACTTCGCTCCCCGGTCGGTACCGGCGGGCCGTCGCCCGACCCCGGTCCTACGGTTCCGCATTGCTTCACCACTCCTGCAGACGGCCACCACCGTCTGCCAACCTTGCTGTCAGTGCCTGGGCCACAAACCCAGACACTCTCCACTTTACTCCTCTCACTTCAAACTCCAAACTCGTTCTGTCACTTTTCCCGCCTCCAGGCCTGTGAACTCCTCGGTGGGTGGGGCCAACCGCTTATCTCCGCCCCACCTGGTGTGGACATCAGACCCTGGAGGGAGGCAATAAGGGTTTTATGTTTGGCTAATGTTACTGTCTAATGGGGGTGGGGGTGTGGGGGTGTTACCTGTGACGACCTGACTAGTCTAGGGCGCCACATATACATCAAAGGAGAGGCTGAAAGCATATACATCACAGGAGGAGGCTGGGGGCATATACATGTCCCAGCCCCTCGTGTGATGTATGTGCCCCCAGTGTCTTCTGTGATGTATGTGTCTCCTGTGATTAATATACACCAGTCCCTGTGTCTGTTGTGTGATGTATATGGTCTACCAATCTTATTATCACTAAGAGTTGCCTGCGCTCCAGACCGAGACAAACCTGGAAAAGAGAGAAGCAACATAAGTATCGCCGAACATCACAGCCGCACAAAAGAGAAGCAGCTCCGGCCACCACAATAGGGGTGAGTTAACTAACTGACCAAATATAGTTGGTTCATTTTCACATTGATAATTTTGTGCGGCCCCTGAAGGTTGGCAGAAGTTTCCAAATGGCGCCCGGCAGTAAAAAGGTTCCCCACCCCTGCTGTAGAGGATGGGGAGATATGGAGCCTGAAAGTCACAAGTGCAAAATAATGTTACCCTTTTGCTCGTCAGCGTAATATGAAAGAACTGTAATTCCTAAACCCTTCCTCCAATTAGGATGTGAATTCCCTGAAATTAAAGTTGAAAGCTGGTAGTTTAAGCCAAGATTGATTATATAACTGGATCTTGAATATATTTTGGTAAAAAGCTAAAATGTTAAAACTTGTGTCACCGTCCGAATATTTCTGAACCTAACCGTCTATAACTCTTGTTCTGTGACCTCCCAGAAGATCATCCCTTTGTATCGAGACTCCTTTCTTCCACTATTTAACTACCTGTTTTTAACTTCCAACAAGATGATCACGTACATCTGCTGAAACACTCTGTGCTGCTGTTAATTGTTCCCAGAATATGAGCTAGGCAGAAGATGTGCTGCAGCAGCTGTGCCCCGTTACACGGCGACACCCGGCTCTTGTACCGCCGTTTCTTTTCCCGTAGAAGGGACGTAGTTTATCTTATTTGCTGGGAAGGACTCCACTGCCATTAATCAAACCCAATATGTATGGCTCGACCCTCCCGGCTCCGTCACAGCTCAGCACAAACTGTTAAAGCAAAGTTTAATAATCTAAAGCAATTAAGGCTCCATTGACGAGGGGCGTGTTACATTTCTATCTACATATCTATCACTCTGCTCAGCCCCCGGCCGGAGCGCGAGCCTCTGCCACGTCCATTACACCGCGCACCCACCAGGGTTTTTAAAGACATTCACAAACTGAATTACTTTCCGCGTCCCGGGGCCCCAGGTAAAAATCAATCCCATCCATTTCACTCCTTTCAGCATCTACTCATGGGGGGAGGGGAGGTAAAAAATGTCTTTATAATTGGTGTTGGCACTTTCCTGTAGTTTAGCAATAGTACTTACTCAGAAGTTTAATATCGTACTGCCGAAAACTTGGAAATTTGGGAAAACACAACATTTTCCACAATGCATTGCAGCAGAAATTGCTCTATGCAGAACCTGAACCAGCAGCAAATTCTTATACATTGTTTCATCATGAAGCAAATTCAATGCAGCTTTGGATGTGACTGGAGTGAAAAACATAAACTTGACAAACCGCAATGCAAAACTTTGTAAAATAAGTAAATGTGAAATGACCTCCCTGCACCCCCTGCTTGATCAGTGTCAGCATCAGCTTTGGATGCAGCAGCAAATGCTCTCTCTGTATTAGTTGACCAGCCACGTCAGTAAGTGCCAACTAGAGAGAGCAGAATTGTGAATGCAGCTCTGGATTATATCTAAAGGCCCTATCACGCGCACGCACGCACGCACACACACACACACACACACACACACACACACACACACACACACACACACACACACACACACACACACACACACACACACACACACACACACCTTTGGCAGATCTGTGGTTGCAATGAAATCATGGACATATTGTTCCATTTGTACACAGCCACAAACCTGGCGCTGATTGTCCATAATTTCACTGCAACCACAGATCTGCCACAGATTGGCTTCATTCTTCCAAAAATAGCACCATTTCTCCTATCTGTAGGTTGTGTGTGGTTTTGCACATCTGCACTTTTCACTTCAATAGCGTTGAGCTGCAATACCATGCACAACCTGTGGGTAGGGTGGCGCTGTGTTGTTTTTGTATTTTTTTGTTCTCTTAACACTTTTAGGTTTGTCTCTTAATGCACAATTATTATAAGTTGTGTCCTTTCTCTGGGGCGTCCATGGTTATTTTATTGGAAGAGGATCCTGTAGAGAGGTATAATGGAAAGGCATAACTTAGAGGACCTGTCATGTTGTTGTTTTCATTTTACGCAGCCCCCAATGCATTTTCAATCATGTAATGTGATTACACCACAGGTCCTTTACTATCACTTCTCTGCTCAGCGCCACCCATTATGGTCACATGATCGTGACATCAGCACAGGTCCTTCACAAGCACTTCTCTTCCGCTAATTACCACAGGTCCTTCACTATCTCCAGTGAAAACAAAGATCTGTCCAATTCTTCTTTTCTGCGATCACAGGAGAGTCCTCCATGAATATTTGTTACCCAACCGTCTTAGCTCCAGGATAGGGCTCCGTTGCTTTCCCCTACGGCCACCACCCTTTGCTGCACTCCACGTCAGGTTTCACAACTTGCTCAATTTGTAGTATAAAGTGTTAGGAAAGCTCATACAATAGGGTGACCCTATTTAACGAGGAGAAAAAAATGGAAAAAAAGTATTGCTAACCTAGGAGATAGTAAGGTCCCCTGATAAACGTTCCACCTGCCGCTGCCTCCTGCCTGAAGAAATTCCCCAGGTAAATAGTCCAAAAAGATTAGAAATGTTCTGAAGTTTTTTTACTTGATAAAGTCACCAGTACGGCATTCATTGAAACACGTTGTCTTAATGAAAGAACCTCATTGCATCTTGTTGCATTAAGAAATCTTCCATCAGTGCAGCCTACTTGTACCAGTAGTTTTTTAATCTTTTTGGATAAGTTGCTCAATAACATCATTATCCAAGGATTTTTAAGCACGACTTACACACATGTGATTACCCTCAGTCAGTGTTGTGTAGATTTGCCGTTTGTATTGGAGTTTTGCCAACGTGCAATTCCTTCAGCTGCAATCTTCTCTGCAAACTCCTGTGGTTTCTATGACCACATTTGTGTGCATAACAGCAATGCATACATCAGATGATGAGTTAATCAGTAGGTCACTCATTAACTCATCATCTGATGTATGCATTGCTGTTATGCACACAAATGTGCACAAGTGGTAACTAACATAAAATAAGGTCTTACTTAAAACTACTACACCTAACCAGTCTAGTTACAGTACAAACTAGAGATCCCAGCTGTGCAGTCCATAAAGGCCCCTGCGCAAACTGAAACAACCCTAACCGATGACTCCAATGGCCACTTAGACCTTTGCTTCTGTGACGCCCTGGACTAGTCAGGTCATCCCAGGTAGTCACACACAACACCACACCCCCCTCCCGATTAGGTGACATCAGTCAAACATCAGTTAAACTAAAAGCCTTGTCACCACCCTCCAGGTTTGATGTTCACACCAGGGGGGTGGAGCCAGGCGGTTGTCTCCGCCCACCAAGCAGTTCACAGGCCTGGAGGCGGGAAAACACAAAGAAAGGTTCAAGTTGAGAAAGAGAGTAGTCTAGAGGAGGTAGAGAGTAGTCAAGTTCACGGGCAGTCCTGTGTCCAGGCCTGCCAAGAGACTACCAGGTGGCTGGGTCAGAGCCCAGTCACCATTGGCAAGGAGGCAGACAGTGGTGGCCGCCTGCAGGAGCTGGGATTACAGCCGGTGGAATCGTAGGGACCGGGGTTGGATGGTGGCCCGCCGGTACCGAACCGGGCAACCAATTGGAAACCGGAGCACCAGGAGGGGTACTCAGACCCAGTACAAAGCCCTGAACCGACAGGGCTGAGTCAAATCAACTGATTGCGGACTGGACTTAAGGACCTATCCCACACAAGCCCCGTTAGAAGACAACAGCCCAACCATACAGGGTAAAGCCACCGCCAAGGCATAGAGACCCAAAGGGCCAGCGTCTGCGGGCAAACGGGCTCCTACGGCATATACAAGTCGGGGAGCGGACTACCGGTGTCTAGGCATAGGAGTCAAACATTTACACACAGAGGTGCAGGAGAAAGGCGGAAACCACCAACCTATTCTGGGAGAAGCTGCAGCCGGCTGCGGGCCCCGTTCATCACCCTGTTTGCTTTACCAGAGACTCCGGTGTCTTGTGTCATAGTGAGTACACCAGTGCCATCAGGCACCGCACCGCAACACTTCACCCTGCACCCCAGCCCTTGCCAACCGGTCCCCGGGACCAACACCCCCTACCCACGGAGGGGTCAACACCTAGCTGCGCCATTACACCGCTCCCGGGAGCCCCCATACCTTCACTGCAGCGGTGGTGTCTACAATCACCACAACCCGTAGGTGGCGTCAAGAACTTACATCCCAAACCACCGCGGCCCCGGCCGTGGACCTCCTCACCCAAATCCCCGTGTGTAGCGCCAACTCCCTTGCAGAGCGACGTGACCCCCGGGTCCGTGAGAGGCTCGAGCCACCACCCGCAGTACGAGCATGGATCCGAGCGGCTCGGCGGTCGCAGTCGAGCCCGCGGGGCAGTGCACATCCTAAGTGGCCATCGAGGGTTCCACTTCAGAAACATCACCAGCGGGAAATGAAAGCCCAGGGAAGCTTTAAATAGTTAAACCTGCCAGGTGATAGAGCAAACTAAATTACATTATAGGAAACACTTCTTGGCAGAAAGGCAATAAAGTGTCCACACAGAGACAAAGTGTTCAGAACCAGGACAACAATCACACCTGACTGTGGCTCATTTGGGAGTGAAACGGATAAAGCACAGAGGATTGCAGGATCAAATCCAAGGCATGACAAATGTGAAAGTTTTTTTAGAGATTATCCGAATTAAGCTGTGATAATTTCTACTAACTCCTGTAGTTTCTTCAATATGCAGCAACATCCTGGTTCAAACCTTCCGTTAAAGCATTCATCTTCTTTCCTGTGTTTATCTACACTCTTGGCTCTGTGGCTTCCGGAGTGTCCTGTTGGCCCTGCTTGTTTTTCATCCAGCATAGCTCAGGTACTTCTTGATGTGCCATCACTCTCAGTCCAAAAGTCACCTGTGACGTGTGACTTTGTGGATACATCTCACCTTTTGAGCCCTATATTTATCTAACCCTTCACAAATTTACAGATGATTTAGAGAAGTCCCCAACTTACAGCCAAATTTGTAGCTGTTGGCTTTATGGTCTCTATCCCCTTCATTCACAACCTTACCCCTACAGTCCTGGACTAGAGAACTTCTGTACGATGGGTTAGATATCTTATTCTCGCTACTTACTATTTACCATTCCAGCCAGGAAGTGTTTGGTAGCAATTTTAATGGTACAATACCAGGAATCAGATTGTGAAAGGGGCATACCATTGGAGATGTCTTCCCTTTAGGCCTCTTTAAGGGAGAATGTGATAAATCCCGGCCTGAGGAATAAGAAACACCCACTCTTTGGTTCCTTTGGGTTCCTGATTATATTCCCTAACTGATTTTACTTGTAGAACCTGTTATCCTATGGCTGGTTCTGGTCCATCTCTCACTTGTATAATCCTGAACCTTTACTTCAATTCTGACTACACTCCAGTTTCCTCTTCTGCCAACCGTTGACTATTCTCAGGACTTCAACCTCAGAAATGAAGTTGGAAAGTTCAATGTTCCTTGCAGAAGTTAATTATTAAAATCAAGAAGATTCCCACTCCTGAATCCCGGTGTAACCAGTCCCAAACCAACCACAGATGATCCACTTCACTGGTGGGAAATGTAAAAGACTTAGTCTTAATTTGTGACCTTGATGTGGTCATCAGAACTTAGGAACCTGCCTTAGGCCTCCTTCACATGTCCATGTTTCCGTTACATGGGGTGTCCATTTCCACACGTACTGGAGACATACTGGAGACACAGACACACGTAGACCTATGAAAATAAATGGGTTTGGTCACACGTCTGTATTTTGACATGGACCTTGTGTCCTTGTGGAGCACATGCATGTCTGTGTGCTCCACACGGACGACAAGTCCGTTTTTGGCCGGCAACACCGATGTCGCGTCGACCGCACACTGATGTGATCCATGTGATATCAGTGTGACACGTACCAGAGGACACCCATTTACTGAAATTAAATAGATTTTTATACTTATCTGGCTCCAGGGCTGCTGTTGCTTCTGGGTGTGATATTCGGTGCAAAGGAGGATCCACGGGACCGCGCACAGGACTCCCCCAGGGAGACAACCAGGAGCAAGCCCCTATACAGGGACTGTCTGGTGGCCACCCCAGATGGCCTAGATAAACGGCAGCTGGGACACGAGTGAAATACGGGTTAGCGTCCTTAAGATGTCCGTGCGAGATATGACTGCTGGTCCAACGGTAGATATGAGGCCGAAGGGGATCAGGATGGATGAGTGGAACCGGGTACAGGCTGACTGGTGGTAACAGATGGAGTCCGGGACCAGCGACGGGTGCAGACTGATGATACCGGGTGGAGTCCACAACCGGCGATGGGTACAGGCTGGCGGGAGATTATTGGATCCACAGCAGACTGTCACCGGTTAATCTCCTGGGAAACCGGAAGGCTGGACACACTCAAGCTGGCAGTCTGGATCTGTGGGCAGAGACAGGGTTAACCTGGGTACAAGACGTAGAGGGACCTGAACACCTAGCGCAGAAGACAAAGCTACAAGAATACGTTAAACAGGCACCGCCCAAATGGAAAAGGAAGTCTTATATACCCTGTACCTGTTATCAGCCATATCCTGTTTCAGGGATGCTGGCCCTTTAAGAAGAGGTGAGAGAATGCGCCGTGGCCCTGGGAGCGTGACGCTGGCTCCCGCTCATTATGCCTCATGAATATTCACTGCACTGACTGCGGACACGGAAGAATGTGTGACAACAGCGCCGGGGATAGGTAAATATACAAGTTCATGCTGTCCGTGTGCTATCCGCAGAACACACACACAGAGACGGCCATACGGACCTGCACCATAGACCGTCACACACGTGTGTTTAATGCATGGCCGTGTGAAGGGGGCTTTAGTGAGCGTTTTCCATTTGTGGAAATAAAAAAAAAAAAAATATATATATATATATATATATATATATATATATATATATATATACAGTACAGACCAAAAGTTGGACACACCTTCTCATCTCTAGAACAACTGTTAAGAGGAGGCTTTGTGCAGCAGCCTTCATGGTAAAATAGCTGCTAGGAAACCACTGCTAAGGACAGGCAACAAGCAGAAGAGACTTGTTTGGGCTAAAGAACACAAGGAATGGGCATTAGACCAGTGGAAATCTGTGCTTTGGTCTGATGAGTCCAAATTTGAGATCTTTGGATCCAACCACCGTGTCTTTGTAGAAAAGGTGAACGGATGGACTCTACATGGCTGGTTCCCACCGTGAAGCATGGAGGAGGAGGTGTGATGGTGTGGGGGGGCTTTACTGGTGACACTGTTGGGGATTTATTCGCAATTGAAGGCATACAGAACCAGCATGGCTACCACAGCATCTTGCAGCGGCGTGCTATTTCATGCGGTTTGCGTTTAGTTGGACCACCATTTATTTTTCAACAGGACAATGACCCCAAACAAGCCTCCAGGCTGTGTAAGGGCTATTTGACGAAGAAGGAGAGTAATGGGGTGCTACGCCAGATGACCCGGCCTCCACAGTCACCAGACCTGAACCCAATCGAGATGGTTTGGGGTGAGCTGGACCGCAGAGTGAAGGCAAAAGGGCCAACAAGTGCTAAGCATCTCTGGGAACTCCTTCAAGACTGTTGGAAAACCATTTCCGGTGACTACCTTTTAAAGCTCATCAAGAGAATGCCAAGAGTGTGCAAAGCAGTAATCAAAGCAAAAGGCGGCTACTTTGAAGAACCTAGAATATAAGACATATTTTCAGTTGTTTCAATCTTTTTTGTTAAGTCTTTCATTCCACATGTGTTAATTCATAGTTTTGATGCCTTCAATGTGAATCTACAATTTTTAGAGTCATGAAAATAAAGAAAACTCTTTAAATGGGGTGTGTCCAAACTTTTGGTTTGTATATATATATATATATATATGAGGCTGAGTTGAGAATACCGGGCACCGCTAAATCCTGAATGGCTGACAAAGCTGTGCTTCCACCTGGGTGCGTGTCCCACAGAAAAGGCAATACAAAATCCACGATGTAGATATGAAAAGGTCGCACTCCAAGTCAGGGAAAAAAGGAATTTCGTTTATTCCATGATCACATCACAGGTACAGGTAGTGAGGGAGGGTGAGGATGTGCCACGCCGGACGACGGCGGCCGTTTCGCAAGTAGTCTTGCTTCTACGGGTCGTGGATATATATATATATATATATATATTTGTTTATTTAATATATATATATATATATATATATATATATAAAAATATTTATTTAATATATATATATATATATATATATATATATATATATATATATACGGTATATAAAAAATCTCAAGAATAAGTTGGGAAAATACAATAATCTGCATGAAATGCGTCTTTTTTGCTCGGCTCCTCGCAGCCCTCACACCTGAATTATTCTCAGACACTCATTAGCCTGCATCATTATTTTCCATAACTCCAGAGGAATCACGTCGCGCTCAAATGTTGTGTCGAGAGGGAAATCAGAGCAGACCTGCGGGACATTATGAGACAAGGAGGAAACTCGTCCTAAGACTGTGCTAATGAGGACATTAGACTAATTCAGTGCAGGATGAGGCGTCGACAACCAAAGTTTACATCTCGCAAATCACTAAACTCTAAACAATTAGCAGCCGATTGTCACCAAAGAGCATGAGATGCAGGAAAAGAAGGGGTAGAGCTTCCTTATCTCTTAGTTTCTCATCTAGTTCATGTTGTAGACACATAAATTGGATCAGTTAGTAGGCTGGTGCCCGGCGGGTGCCCATACACGTGCCTGCAGAACTAACGCATAATGACCAGGCTGCCCATGATGCGGCATTTAGTGCGCGCTCTACCTGTGGTATTTCATTATTCTCCAAAAGCCAGAATGGATCCTGAAGAAGGAATGTCGTGTCCAACTCTGGAGACTACCCATTCCAATGAAGGAAATCTGTGGGATCAGGTCCAACGTTCTCATAATGGTGAGGGCCAGATTTATGACCATCCGGTGGCTCAGCGTTAGATTCCCCCAATTTGGGCCTTAATTCTAAAACTCCTCTTGAAAGGCTCAAACCTGTATGGATCTAAGACATTCACAAATCCCCCATCAGAGGTTTTGCACTACTTGTGGAGTTAAATGTCTGACAATTGGCCACATGTTTACTGATCGGCAGTAATTTATTAGCCTGTTTAAACAGGACGACCACACTTACTTGTGTTTTGTTTAAAAAGGACAATGTGCCACTGGGAATAATAATTAAAAATCACTGCACCCCATGAACGAGTGGTGTGTTCTTGTTCTTCAGCTTGTCTGGACAGGTTGATTAATAGACCACTAGCGTCCTTCGGAGCGTTTACTCCTGATAATTTGCCAGTGTAGATGTATCCTTAGATGCCTTCATATAGCTTATCAGCCATAAATTCCTCCATACTCTGCTTAGTCTCAAATACCCCTATCAAAAGCTTAAAGAAACCTGTCACCAGATTTGGTGACTATAAGCTGCGGCCACCATCACTGGGCTCTTATATACAGCATTCTAACACGCTGTATACAGGAGCCCAGTCCGCTGTGTAAAACGTAAAAATCACTTTATAATACCTAAAGGGTGTTGCGGTGCAGACTGGTCAAAGGGGTGGCTCCATTCTCCGGGTCCAGCGCCTCCTCTTTTGGCCATCTTTGTTCTCCTTCTTCTCAAGCCTGGGTGCATGACGCGTCCTACATCATCCACAGTAGCCATCATTGAGGTCTAGCACAGGCGCACTTTGATTTGTCCTGAGCAGGGCAGATCAAAGTATTGTAGTGCGCCTACACGGGACCTCAATGCTGGCTAGTGTGTATGACTTCTTCCAGTTCTGTGATATTCCTGGTTTGTCTTGCATGCACTGCTCTTCCTTGGAGATGTCTTCCAGTTCTGTGAGATTCCTGGTTTGTCTTGCATGCACTGCTCTTCCTTGGAGATGTCTTCCAGTTCTGCGAGATTCCTGGTTTGTCTTGCATTTACTGCTCTTCCTTGGAGATGTCTTCCAGTTCTGTGAGATTCCTGGTTTGTCTTGCATGCACTGCTCTTCCTTGGAGATGCCTTCCAGTTCTGTGAGATTCCTGGTTTGTCTTGCATGCACTGCTCTTCCTTGGAGATGTCTTCCAGTTCTGAGAGATTCCTGGTTTGTCTTGCATGCACTGCTCTTCCTTGGAGATGTCTTCCAGTTCTGTGAGATTCCTGGTTTGTCTTGCATGCACTGCTCTTCCTTGGAGATGTCTTCCAGTTCTGTGAGATTCCTGGTTTGTCTTGCATGCACTGCTCTTCCTTGGAGATGTCTTCCAGTTCTGTGAGATTCCTGGTTTGTCTTGCATGCACTGCTCTTCCTTGGAGATGTCTTCCAGTTCTGTGAGATTCCTGGTTTGTCTTGAATACATTGCTCTTCCTTGGAGACGTCATCCAGTTCTGTGAGATTCCTGGCTCATCTTGCATGCACTGCTCTTCCTTGGAGATGTCTTCCAGTTCTGTGAAATTCCTGGTTTGTCTTGCATACATTGCTCTTCCTTGGAGACGTCTTCCAGTTCTGTGAGATTCCTGGCTCATCTTACATGCACTGCTCTTCCTTGGAGATGTCTTCCAGTCCTGTGAGATTCCTGGCTCATCTTGCATGCACTGCTCTTCCTTGGGGATGTCTTCCAGTTCTGTGAGATTCCTGACTTATCTTGTATACACTTGTGACGCCCTGGCCTATCAGGTCATCACAGGGTATTGTGCAATCTGCCCTTCTGTACAATATTCCCCTCCGACTTGTTACGGGTCCCCAACTTATGGTGTTGCCAATACCAGTCAATCAAAATCCTAGGAACACTCTTCACCACACCCACCAGACACACCAGTGGACGGCCTGAGTGGAATAGGGTCGCCCATTTGGGGAGTTGGTAAGGGAAAGTCAGGAGTGTCAGGAGTAGGTCAGTGAAGCTTAGGAAGTGAAGGAGAGAGGAGGTCAGGAGCCAGGCTCCTTGGAAGTAACTAGGTGACAGACGGTGGTCTGGGCCTAGTAGGAGCTGGACCCCAGTCGCAGGGGATCGTGACAAGGCACACGGAACTGTCGAGGAGGACAGCCGGTGGCCTAGGGCCAGTGCACGACGGGGTACGTGGACCCTAGGTCAGGGAGCAGCTTCAGCCAACCTGACAATTTACCCAACGAGAACGGATCCTTCAAGATCCACTCTCCATCCGCTCCAAAATCGGGGTACTAGCGCAACGAGGGGGATAGAACTTTCCACAAAAACGGTCAAGAAAATCCCAAGCGTGAACCCTGAGAGCAAGCTCCCACAGTTAGCCACACTGGGGAGCGGGACCCGACTAGTTCTACACTCACTCTGAGATGCCCCCATACACTGTCTCATCCTGAGATGCCCCCATACAATGCCTCATCCTGAGATGCCCCCATACAGCGCCTCATCCTGAAATGCCCCCATACAGTGCCTCATCCTGAAATGCCCCCATACAGTGCCTCATCCTGAGATGCCCCCATACAGAGCCTCATCCTGAGATGCCCCCATACAGCGCCTCATCCTGAGATGCCTCCATACAGTGCCTCATCCTGAAATGCCCCCATACAGTGCCTCATCCTGAGATGCCCCCATACAGAGCCTCATCCTGAGATGCCCCCATACAGCGCCTCATCCTGAGATGCCTCCATACAGTGCCTCATCCTGAGATGCCCCCATACAGTGCCTCATCCTGAGATGCCCCCATACAGTGCCTCATCCTGAGATGCCCCCATACAGCGCCTCATCCTGAGATGCCCCCATACAGCGCCTCATCCTGAGATGCCCCCATACAATGCCTCATCCTAAGATGCCCCCATACAGCGCCTCATCCTGAGATGCCCCCATATAGAGCCTCATCCTGAGATGCCCCCATACAGTGCCTAATCCTGAGATGCCCCCATACAGTGCCTCACCCTGAGATGCGCCCATACAGTGCCTCATCCTGAGATGCCCCCATACAGTGCCTCATCCTGAGATGCCCCCATACAGTGCCTCATCCTGAGATGCCCCCATACAGTGCCTCATCCTGAGATGCCCCCATACAGCGCCTCATCCTGAAATGCCCCCATACAGTGCCTCATCCTGAAATGCCCCCATACAGTGCCTCATCCTGAGATGCCCCCATACAGTGCCTCATCCTGAGATGCCCTCATACAGTGCCTCATCCTGAGATGCCCCCATACAGTGCCTCATCCTGATTTGCCCCCAAACAGCGCCTCATCCTGAGATGCCCCCATACAGTGCCTCATCCTGAAATGCCCCCATACAGTGCCTCATCCTGAGATGCCCCCATACAGTGCCTCATCCTGAGATGCCCCCATACAGTGCCTCATCCTGAGATTCCCCCATACAGCGCCTCATCCTGAAATGCCCCCATACAGTGCCTCATCCTGACATGCCCCCATACAGTGCCTCATCCTGAGATGACCCCATACAGTGCCTCATCCTGAGATGCCCCCATACAGTGCCTCACGCTGAGATGCCCCCATACAGCGCCTCATCCTGAAATGCCCCCATACAGTGCCTCATCCTGAAATGCCCCCATACAGTGCCTCATCCTGAGATGCCCCCATACAGTGCCTCATCCTGAGATGCCCCCATACAGTGCCTCATCCTGATATGCCCCCATACAGCGCCTCATCCTGAGATGCCCCCATACAGTGCCTCATCCTGAGATGCCTCCATACAGTGCTTCATCCTGACATGCATCCATACAGTGCCTCATCCTGAGATGCCCCCATACAGCGCCTCATCCTGAGATGCCCGCATACAGTGCCTCATCCTGATTTGCCTCCATACAGAGCCTCATCCTGAGATGCCCCCATACAGTGCCTCATCCTGAGATGCCCCCATACAGTGCATCATCCTCAGATGCCCCCATACAGTGCCTCATCCTGAGATGCCCCCATACAGTGCCTCATCCTGAGATGCCCCCATACAGTGCCACATCCTGAGATGCCCCCATACAGAGCCTCATCCTGAGATGCCCCCATACAGTGCTTCATCCTGATATGCCCCCATACAGTGCCTTATCCTGAGATGCCCCCATACAGTGCCTCACCCTGAGGTGCCTCCATACAGTGCCTCATCCTGAGATGCCCCCATACAGTGCCTCACCCTGAGATGCCCCCATACAGTGCCTCATCCTGAGATGCCTCCATACAGTGCCTCATCCTGAGATGCCCCCATACAATGCCTTATCCTGAGATGCATCCATACAGTGCCTCATCCTGAGATGCCCCCATACAGTGCCTCATCCTGAGATGCCTCCAGTGCCTCGTCCTGAGATGCCTCCATACAGTGCCTCATCCTGAGATGCCTTCATACAGTGCCTCATCCTGAGATGCCCCCATACAGTGCCTCATCCTGAGATGCCCCCATACAGTGCCTCACCCTGAGATGCCCCCATACAATGCCTCATCCTGAGATGCCTCCATACAGTGCCTCGTCCTGAGATGCCTCCATACAGTGCCTCATCCTGAGATGCCTCCATACAGTGCCTCAAATTGAGATGCCTCCATACAGTGCCTCATCCTGAGATGCCTCCATACAGTGCCTCATCCTGAGATGCCCCCATACAATGCCTCATCCTGAGATGCCTCCACACAGTGCCTCATCCTGAGATGTCCCCATACAGTGCCTCATCCTGAGATGCCTCCATACAGTGCCTCATCCTGAGATGACTCCATACAGTGCCTCATCCTGAGATGCCTCCATACAATGCCTCATCCTCAGATGCCCCCATACAGTGCCTCATCCTGAGATGCCTCCGTACAGTGCCTCATCCTGAGATGCCCCCATACAGTGCCTCATCCTGAGATGTCCCCATACAGTGCCTCATCCTGAGATGCCTCCATAAAGTGCCTCGTCCTGAGATGCCCCCATACAGTGCCTCATCCTGAGATGCCCCCATACAGTGCCTCACCCTGAGATGCCCCCATACAGTGCCTCACCCTGAGATGCCCCCATACAGTGCCTCACCCTGAGATGCCCCCATACAATGCCTCATCCTGAGATGCCCCCATACAGTGCCTCATCCTGAGATGCCCCCATACAATGCTTCATCCTGAGATGCCCCCATACAGTGCCTCATCCTGAGATGCCCCCATACAGAGCCTCATCCTGAGATGCCCCCATAGAGTGCCTCATCCTGAGAAGCCCCCATACAGTGCCTCATCTTGAGATGCTCCCATTCAGTGCCTCATCCTGAGATGCCCCCATACATTGCCTCATCCTGAGATGCCCCCATACAATGCCTCATCCTGAGATGCTCCATACAGTGCCTCATCCTGAGATGCCCCATACAATGCCTCATCCTGAGATGCCCCCATACAGAGCCTCACCCTGAGAGGCCCCATACAGTGCCTCATCCTGAGATGCCCCCATACAGTGCCTCACCCTGAGATGCCCCCATACAGTGCCTCATCCTGAGATGCCCCCATACATTGCCTCATCCTGAGATGCCCCCATACAATGCCTCATCCTGAGATGCTCCATACAGTGCCTCATCCTGAGATGCCCCATACAATGCCTCATCCTGAGATGCCCCCATACAGAGCCTCACCCTGAGAGGCCCCATACAGTGCCTTATCCTGAGATGCCTCCATACAGTGCCTCACCCTGAGATGCCCCCATACAGTGCATCATCCTGAGATGCCCCCATACAGTGCCTCACTTTGAGATGCCCCATAAAATGCCTCATCCTGAGATGCCTCCATACAGTGCTTCATACTCAGATGCCTCCATACAGTGCTTCATCCTGAGATGCCCCCATACAGCGCCTCATCCGGAGATGCCCCCATAGAATGCCTCATCCTGAGATGCCCCCATACAGCGCCTCATCCGGAGATGCCCCCATACAGTGCCTCATCCTGAGATGTCCCCATAGAATGCCTCATCCTGGGATGCCTCCATACAGTGCCTCATCCTGAGATGCCCCCATACAGAGCCTCATCCTGAGGTGCCTCCATACAGTGCCTCTTCCTGAGATGCCCCCATACAGCGCCTCATCCTGAGATGCCCCTATACAGCGCCTCATCCTGAGATGCCCCCATACAGTGCCTCATCCTGAGATGCCCCCATACAGTTCCTCACCCTGAGATGCCCCCATACAGTGCCTCATCCTGAGATGCCTCCATACAGTGCCTCATCCTGAAATGCCCCCATACAGTGCCTCATCCTGAGATGTCTCCATACATTGCCTCATCCTGAGATGCGCCCATACAGTGCCTCATCCTGAGATGCCCCCATACAGTGCCTCATCCTGAAATGCCCCCATACAGAGCCTCATCCTGAGATGCCCCATACAGTGCCTCATCCTGAGATGCCCCCATACAGTGCCTCACCCTGAGATGCCCCCATACAGTGCCTCATCCTGAGATGCCCCCATACAGTGCCTCATCCTGAAATGCCCCCATACAGAGCCTCATCCAGAGATGCCCCCATACATTGCCTCACCCTGAGATGCCCCCATACAATGCCTCATCCTGAGATGCCCCCATACAGTTCCTCATCCTGAGATGCCCCCATACAGTGCCTCATCCTGAGATTCCCCATACAGTGCCTCATCCTGAGATGCCCCATACAGTGCCTCATCGTGAGATGCCCCCATACAGTTCCTCATCCTGAGATGCCCCCATACAGTGCCTCATCCTGAGATGTCCCCATACAGTGCCTCACCCTGAGATGCCCCATACAGTTCCTCACCCTGAGATGCCCCCATACAGTGCCTCATCCTGAGATGTCCCCATACAGTGCCTCACCCTGAGATGCCCCATACAGTGCCTCATCGTGAGATGCCTCCATACAGTGCCTCATCCTGAGATGTTCCCATACAGAGCCTCCTCCTGAGATGCCCCCATAAAATGCCTCACCCTGAGATGCCCCCATACAATGCCTCATCCTGAGATGCCCCCATACAGTGCCTCATCCTGAGATGCCCCCATACAATGCTTCATCCTGAGATGCCCCCATACAGAGCCTCATCCTGAGATGCCCCCATAGAGTGCCTCATCCTGAGAAGCCCCCATACAGTGCCTCATCTTGAGATGCTCCCATTCAGTGCCTCATCCTGAGATGCCCCCATACATTGCCTCATCCTGAGATGCCCCCATACAATGCCTCATCCTGAGATGCTCCATACAGTGCCTCATCCTGAGATGCCCCATACAATGCCTCATCCTGAGATGCCCCCATACAGAGCCTCACCCTGAGAGGCCCCATACAGTGCCTCATCCTGAGATGCCCCCATACAGTGCCTCACCCTGAGATGCCCCCATACAGTGCCTCATCCTGAGATGCCCCCATACATTGCCTCATCCTGAGATGCCCCCATACAATGCCTCATCCTGAGATGCTCCATACAGTGCCTCATCCTGAGATGCCCCATACAATGCCTCATCCTGAGATGCCCCCATACAGAGCCTCACCCTGAGAGGCCCCATACAGTGCCTTATCCTGAGATGCCTCCATACAGTGCCTCACCCTGAGATGCCCCCATACAGTGCCTCATCCTGAGATGTTCCCATACAGAGCCTCCTCCTGAGATGCCCCCATAAAATGCCTCATCCTGAGATGCCCCCATATAATGCCTCATCCTGAGATGCCTCCATACAGTGCCTCATCCTGAGATGCCCCCATACAATGCCTCATCCTAAGATGCCCCCATATAATGCCTCATCCTGAGATGCCTCCATACAGTGCCTCATCCTGAGATGCCCCCATACAATGCCTCATCCTGAGATGCCTCCATACAGTGCTTCATCCTGAGATGCCCCCATACAGTGCCTCATCCTGAGATGCCCCCATACAGTGCCTCATCCTGAGATGTCCCCATACAGAGCCTCATCCTGAGATGCCCCCATAGAATGCCTCATCCTGAGATGCCCCCATATAATGCCTCATCCTGAGATGCCTCCATACAGTGCCTCATCCTGAGATGCCTCCATACAGTGCCTCATCCTGAGATGCCCCCATACAGTGTCTCACCCTGAGATGCCCCCATACAGTGCCTCATCCTGAGATGCCCCATACAGTGCCTCATCCTGAGATGCCCCCATACAGTGTCTCACCCTGAGATGCCCCCATACAGTGCCTCATCCTGAGATGCCCCCATACAGTGCCTCCTCCTGAGATGCCCCCATAAAATGCCTCATCCTGAGATGCCCCCATATAATGCCTCATCCTGAGATGCCTCCATACAGTGCCTCATCCTGAGATGCCCCCATACAATGCCTCATCCTAAGATGCCCCCATATAATGCCTCATCCTGAGATGCCTCCATACAGTGCCTCATCCTGAGATGCCCCCATACAATGCCTCATCCTGAGATGCCTCCATACAGTGCTTCATCCTGAGATGCCCCCATACAGTGCCTCATCCTGAGATTCCCCCATACAGTGCCTCATCCTGAGATGTCCCCATACAGAGCCTCATCCTGAGATGCCCCCATAGAATGCCTCATCCTGAGATGCCCCCATATAATGCCTCATCCTGAGATGCCTCCATACAGTGCCTCATCCTGAGATGCCTCCATACAGTGCCTCATCCTGAGATGCCCCCATACAGTGTCTCACCCTGAGATGCCCCCATACAGTGCCTCATCCTGAGATGCCCCATACAGTGCCTCATCCTGAGATGCCCCCATACAGTGTCTCACCCTGAGATGCCCCCATACAGTGCCTCATCCTGAGATGCCCCCATACAGTGCCTCCTCCTGAGATGCCCCCATAAAATGCCTCATCCTGAGATGCCCCCATATATAGTGCCTCATCCTGAGATGCCTCCATACAGTGCCTCATCCTGAGATGCCCCCATACAATGCCTCATCCTAAGATGCCCCCATATAATGCCTCATCCTGAGATGCCTCCATACAGTGCCTCATCCTGAGATGCCCCCATACAATGCCTCATCCTGAGATGCCTCCATACAGTGCTTCATCCTGAGATGCCCCCACACAGTGCCTCATCCTGAGATGCCCCCATACAGTGCCTCATCCTGAGATGTCCCCATACAGAGCCTCATCCTGAGATGCCCCCATAGAATGCCTCATCCTGAGATGCCCCCATATAATGCCTCATCCTGAGATGCCTCCATACAGTGCCTCATCCTGAGATGCCTCCATACAGTGCCTCATCCTGAGATGCCCCCATACAGTGTCTCACCCTGAGATGCCCCCATACAGTGCATCATCGTGAGATGCCCCATACAGTGCCTCATCCTGAGATGCCCCATACAGTGCCTCATCCTGAGATGCCCCCATACAGTGCCTCACCCTGAGATGCCCCCATACAGTGCCTCACCCTGAGATTCCCCCATACAGTGCCTCACCCTGAGATACCTCCATACAATGCCTCACCCTGAGATGCCCCCATACAGTGCCTCATCCTTAGATGCCCTCATACAGTGCCTCATCCTGAGATGCCAACATACAGTGCCTCATCCTGAGATGCCCCCATACAGTGCCTCATCCTGAGATGCCTCCATACAGTGCCTCATCCTGAGATGCCCCCATACAGTGCCTCATCCTGAGATGCCTGCATACAATGCCTCACCCTGAGATGCCCCCATACAGTGCCTCATGCTGAGATGCCCCCATACAGTGCCTCATCCTGAGATGCCCCCATACAGTGCCTCATCCTGAGATGCTCCCATACAGTGCCTCATCCTGAGATGCCCGATGTAATGCCTCATCCTGATATGCCTCCATACAGTGCCTCATCCTGAGATGCCCCCATACAGTGCCTCATCCTGAGATGCCCCCATACAATGCTTCATCCTGAGATGCCCCCATACAGTGCCTCATCCTGATATGCCTCCATACAGTGCCTCATCCTGAGATGCCTCCATACAGTGCCTCATCCTGAGATGCCCCCATACAATGCCTCATCCTGAGATGCCCCCATACAGTGCCTCATTCTGAGATGCCCCCATACAGAGCCTCATCCTGAGATGCCCCCATACAGAGCCTCATCCTAAGATGCCCCCATACAGTGCCTCATCCTGAGATGCCCCCATACAGTGCCTCATCCTGAGGTGCCTCCATACAGTGCCTCATCCTGAGATGCCCCCATACAGTGCCTCATCCTGAGATGCCCCCATACAGCGCCTCATCCTGAGATGCCCCCATACAGTGCCTCATCCTGAGATGCCCGCATACAGTGCCTCATCCTGATTTGCCTCCATACAGTGCCTCATCCTGAGATGCCCCCATACAGTGCCTCATCCTGAGATGCCCCCATACAGTGCCTCATCCTGAGATGCCCCCATACAATGCTTCATCCTGAGATGCCCCCATACAGTGCCTCATCCTGAGATGCCCCCATACAGTGCTTCATCCTGAGATGCCCCCATACAGTGCCTCATCCTGAGATGCCCCCATACAGTGCCTCATCCTGAGGTGCCTCCATACAGTGCCTCATCCTGAGATGCCCCCATACAGTGCCTCACCCTGAGGTGCCTCCATACAGTGCCTCATCCTGAGATGCCCCCATACAGTGCCTCACCCTGAGATGCCCCCATACAGTGCCTCATCCTGAGATGCCTCCATACAGTGCCTCATCCTGAGATGCCCCCATACAATGCCTTATCCTGAGATGCATCCATACAGTGCCTCATCCTGAGATGCCCCCATACAGTGCCTCGTCCTGAGATGCCTCCATACAGTGCCTCACCCTGAGATGCCCCCATACAGTGCCTCGTCCTGAGATGCCTCCATACAGTGCCTCATCCTGAGATGCCCCCATACAGTGCCTCAGCCTGAGATGCCCCCATACAGTGCCTCATCCTGAGATGCCCCCATACAATGCCTCATCCTGAGATGCCCCCATACAGTGCTTCATCCTGAGATGCCCCCATACAGTGCTTCATCCTGAGATGCCCCCATACAGTGCTTCATCCTGACATGCCCCCATACAATGCCTCATCCTGAGATGCCTCCATACAGTGCTTCATCCTGAGATGCCCCCATACAGTGCTTCATCCTGAGATGCCCCCATACAGTGCCTCATCCTGAGATGCCCCCATACAGTGCCTCATCCTGAGATGCCCCCATACAGCGCCTCATCCTGAGATGCCCCCATACAGTGCCTCATCCTGAGATGCCCCCATACAGTGCCTCATCCTGAGATGCCCCCATACAGTGCCTCATCCTGAGATGCCCCCATACAGTGCCTCCTCCTGAGATGCCCCCATACAGTGCCTCATCCTGAGATGCCCCCATACAGTGCCTCATCCTGAGATGCCCCCATACAGAGCCTTATCCTGAGATGCCCCCATACAGTGCTTCATCCTGAGATGCCCCCATACAGTGCCTCATCCTGAGATGCCCCCATACAGTGCCTCATCCATCCTGAGGTGCCTCCATACAGTGCCTCATCCTGAGATGCCCCCATACAGTGCCTCACCCTGAGGTGCCTCCATACAGTGCCTCATCCTGAGATGCCCCCATACAGTGCCTCACCCTGAGATGCCCCCATACAGTGCCTCATCCTGAGATGCCTCCATACAGTGCCTCATCCTGAGATGCCCCCATACAATGCCTCATCCTGAGATGCCTCCAGTGCCTCGTCCTGAGATGCCTCCATACAGTGCCTCATCCTAAGATGCCTTCATACAGTGCCTCATCCTGAGATGCCCCCATACAGTGCCTCATCCTGAGATGCCCCCATACAGTGCCTCACCCTGAGATGCCCCCATACAATGCCTCATCCTGAGATGCCTCCATACAGTGCCTGGTCCTGAGATGCCTCCATACAGTGCCTCATCCTGAGATGCCTCCATACAGTGCCTCAAATTGAGATGCCTCCATGCAGTGCCTCATCCTGAGATGCCTCCATACAGTGCCTCATCCTGAGATGCCCCCATACAATGCCTCATCCTGAGATGCCTCCACACAGTGCCTCATCCTGAGATGTCCCCATATAGTGCCTCATCCTGAGATGCCTATATACAGTGCCTCGTCCTGAGATGCCTCCATACAGTGCCTCATCCTGAGATGCCTCCATACAATGCCTCATCCTCAGATGCCCCCATACAGTGCCTCATCCTGAGATGCCTCCATACAGTGCCTCATCCTGAGATGCCCCCATACAGTGCCTCATCCTGAGATGTCCCCATACAGTGCCTCATCCTGAGATGCCTCCATAAAGTGCCTCGTCCTGAGATGCCCCCATACAGTGCCTCATCCTGAGATGCCCCCATACAGTGCCTCACCCTGAGATGCCCCCATACAGTGCCTCATCCTGAGATGCCCCCATACAATGCCTCATCCTGAGATGCCCCCATACAGTGCCTCATCCTGAGATGCCCCCATACAATGCTTCATCCTGAGATGCCCCCATACAATGCTTCATCCTGAGATGCCCCCATACAGTGCCTCATCCTGAGATGCCTCCATACAGTGCCTCACCCTGAGATGCCCCCATACAATGCCTCATCCTGAGATGCCCCCATACAGTGCCTCATCCTGAGATGCCCCCATACAATGCTTCATCCTGAGATGCCCCCATACAATGCTTCATCCTGAGATGCCCCCATACAGTGTCCCATCCTGAGATGCCCCCATACAGTGCCTCATCCTGAGATGCCTCCATACAGTGCCTCACCCTGAGATGCCCCCATACAATGCCTCATCCTGAGATGCCCCCATACAGTGCCTCATCCTGAGATGCCCCCATACAATGCTTCATCCTGAGATGCCCCCATACAGTGCCTCATCCTGAGATGCCCCCATACAATGCCTCATCCTGAGATGCCCCCATATAATGCCTCATCCTGAGATGCCCCCATAGAGTGCCTCATCCTGAGATGCCCCCATACAGTGCCTCATCTTGAGATGCTCCCATTCAGTGCCTCATCCTGAGATGCCCCCATACATTGCCTCATCCTGAGATGCCCCCATACAATGCCTCATCCTGAGATGCTCCATACAGTGCCTCATCCTGAGATGCCCCCATACAGTGCCTCATCCTGAGATGCCCCCATACAGAGCCTCACCCTGAGAGGCCCCATACAGTGCCTCATCCTGAGATGACCCCATACAGTGCATCACCCTGAGATGCCCCTATACAGTGCCTCATCCTGAGATGCCCCCATATAGTGCCTCACCCTGAGATGCCCCCATACAGTGCATCATCCTGAGATGCCCCCATACAGTGCCTCACCCTGAGATGCCCCATAAAATGCCTCATCCTGAGATGCCTCCATACAGTGCTTCATACTCAGATGCCTCCATACAGTGCTTCATCCTGAGATGCCCCCATACAGCGCCTCATCCGGAGATGCCCCCATAGAATGCCTCATCCTGAGATGCCCCCATATAATGCCTCATCCTGGGATGCCTCCATACAGTGCCTCATCCTGAGATGCCCTCATACAGAGCCTCATCCTGAGGTGCCTCCATACAGTGCCTCATCCTGAGATGCCCCCATACAGCGCCTCATCCTGAGATGCCCCTATACAGCGCCTCATCCTGAGATGCCCCCAAACAGTGCCTCATCCTGAGATGCCCCCATACAGTTCCTCACCCTGAGATGCCCCCATACAGTGCCTCATCCTGAGATGCCTCCATACAGTGCCTCATCCTGAGATGCCCCCATACAGTGCCTCATCCTGAGATGCCTCCATACATTGCCTCATCCTGAGATGCCCCCATACAGTGCCTCATCCTGAGATGCCCCCATACAGTGCCTCATCCTGAAATGCCCCCATACAGAGCCTCATCCTGAGATGCCCCATACAGTGCCTCATCCTGAGATGCCCCCATACAGTGCCTCACCCTGAGATGCCCCCATACAGTGCCTCATCCTGAGATGCCCCCATACAGTGCCTCATCCTGAGATGCCCCCATACAGTGCCTCATCCTGAGATGCATCCATACAGTGCCTCACCCTGAGATGCCCCCATACATTGCCTCATCCTGAGATGCCCCCATACAATGCCTCATCCTGAGATGCCCCCATACAGAGCCTCATCCAGAGATGCCCCCATACAATGCCTCATCCTGAGATGCCCCCATACAGTTCCTCATCCTGAGATGCCCCCATACAGTGCCTCACCCTGAGATGCCCCATACAGTGCCTCATCGTGAGATGCCTCCATCCAGTGCCTCATCCTGAGATGTTCCCATACAGAGCCTCCTCCTGAGATGCCCCCATAGAATGCCTCATCCTGAGATGCCCCCATATAATGCCTCATCCTGAGATGCCTCCATACAGTGCCTCATCCTGAGATGCCCCCATACAATGCCTCATCCTAAGATGCCCCCATATAATGCCTCATCCTGAGATGCCTCCATACAGTGCCTCATCCTGAGATGCCCCCATACAATGCCTCATCCTGAGATGCCTCCATACAGTGCTTCATCCTGAGATGCCCCCATACAGTGCCTCATCCTGAGATGCCCCCATACAGTGCCTCATCCTGAGATGTCCCCATACAGAGCCTCATCCTGAGATGTCCCCATAGAATGCCTCATCCTGAGATGCCCCCATATAATGCCTCATCCTGAGATACCTCCATACAGTGCCTCATCCTGAGATGCCTCCATACAGTGCCTCATCCTGAGATGCCCCCATACAGTGCCTCACCCTGAGATGCCCCCATACAGTGCCTCATCCTGAGATGCCCCATACAGTGCCTCATCCTGAGATGCCCCATACAGTGTCTCATCCTGAGATGCCCCCATACAGTGCCTCACCCTGAGATGCCCCCATACAGTGCCTCACCCTGAGATTCCCCCATACAGTGCCTCACCCTGACATGCCTCCATACAATGCCTCACCCTGAGATGCCCCCATACAGTGCCTCATCCTGAGATGTCCCCATACAGAGCCTCATCCTGAGATGTCCCCATAGAATGCCTCATCCTGAGATGCCCCCATACAATGCCTCATCCTGAGATGCCCCCATACAGTGCTTCATCCTGAGATGCCCCCATACAGTGCCTCATCCTGAGATGCCCCCATACAGTGCCTCATCCTGAGATGCCTCCATACAGTGCCTCATCCTGAGATGCCCCCATACAATGCCTCATCCTGAGATGCCCCCATACAGTGCCTCATTCTGAGATGCCCCCATACAGTGCCTCAACCTGAGATGCCCCCATACAGAGCCTCATCCTGAGATGCCCCCATACAGAGCCTCATCCTAAGATGCCCCCATACAGTGCCTCATCCTGAGATGCCCCCATACAGTGCCTCATCCTGAGGTGCCTCCATACCGTGCCTCATCCTGAGATGCCCCCATACAGTGCCTCATCCTGAGATGCCCCCATACAGCGCCTCATCCTGAGATGCCCCCATACAGTGCCTCATCCTGAGATGCCCGCATACAGTGCCTCATCCTGATTTGCCTCCATACAGTGCCTCATCCTGAGATGCCCCCATACAGTGCCTCATCCTGAGATGCCCCCATACAGTGCCTCATCCTGAGATGCCCCCATACAATGCTTCATCCTGAGATGCCCCCATACAGTGCCTCCTCCTGAGATGCCCCCATACAGTGCCTCATCCTGAGATGCCCCCATACAGTGCCTCATCCTGAGATGCCCCCATACAGAGCCTCATCCTGAGATGCCCCCATACAGTGCTTCATCCTGAGATGCCCCCATACAGTGCCTCATCCTGAGATGCCCCCATACAGTGCCTCATCCTGAGGTGCCTCCATACAGTGCCTCATCCTGAGATGCCCCCATACAGTGCCTCACCCTGAGGTGCCTCCATACAGTGCCTCATCCTGAGATGCCCCCATACAGTGCCTCACCCTGAGATGCCCCCATACAGTGCCTCATCCTGAGATGCCTCCATACAGTGCCTCATCCTGAGATGCCCCCATACAATGCCTTATCCTGAGATGCATCCATACAGTGCCTCATCCTGAGATGCCCCCATACAGTGCCTCGTCCTGAGATGCCTCCATACAGTGCCTCACCCTGAGATGCCCCCATACAGTGCCTCGTCCTGAGATGCCTCCATACAGTGCCTCATCCTGAGATGCCCCCATACAGTGCCTCAGCCTGAGATGCCCCCATACAGTGCCTCATCCTGAGATGCCCCCATACAATGCCTCATCCTGAGATGCCCCCATACAGCGCCTCATCCTGAGATGCCTCCATACAGTGCTTCATCCTGAGATGCCCCCATACAGTGCCTCATCCTGAGATGCCCCCATACAGTGCCTCATTCTGAGATGCCCCCATACAGTGCCTCAACCTGAGATGCCCCCATACATAGCCTCATCCTGTGATGCCCCCATACAGAGCCTCATCCTAAGATGCCCCCATACAGTGCCTCATCCTGAGATGCCCCCATACAGTGCCTCATCCTGAGGTGCCTCCATACAGTGCCTCATCCTGAGATGCCCCCATACAGTGCCTCATCCTGAGATGCCCCCATACAGCGCCTCATCCTGAGATGCCCCCATACAGTGCCTCATCCTGAGATGCCCGCATACAGTGCCTCATCCTGATTTGCCTCCATACAGTGCCTCATCCTGACATGCCCCCATACAGTGCCTCATCCTGAGATGCCCCCATACAGTGCCTCATCCTGAGATGCCCCCATACAATGCTTCATCCTGAGATGCCCCCATACAGTGCCTCCTCCTGAGATGCCCCCATACAGTGCCTCATCCTGAGGTGCCTCCATACAGTGCCTCATCCTGAGATGCCCCCAAACACTGCCTCATCCTGAGATGCCCCCATACAGTGCCTCATCCTGATTTGCCTCCATACAGTGCCTCATCCTGATTTGCCTCCATACAGTGCCTCATCCTGAGATGCCCCCATACAGTGCCTCATCCTGAGATGCCCCCATACAGTGCCTCATCCTGAGATGCCCCCATACAGTGCCTCATCCTGAGATGTCCCCATACAGTGCCTCATCCTGAGGTGCCTCCATACAGTGCCTCATCCTGAAATGCCCCCATACAGTGCTTCATCCTGAGATGCCCCCATATAGTGCCTCATCCTGAGATGCCCCCATACAGTGCCTTATCCTGAGGTGCCTCCATACAGTGCCTCATCCTGAGATGCCCCCATACAGTGCCTCACCCTGAGGTGCCTCCATACAGTGCCTCATCCTGAGATGCCCCCATACAGTGCCTCATCCTGAGATGCCCCCATACAGTGCCTCATCCTGAGATGCCTCCATACAGTGCCTCATCCTGAGATGCCCCCATACAATGCCTTATCCTGAGATGCATCCATACAGTGCCTCATCCTGAGATGCCCCCATACAGTGCCTCGTCCTGAGATGCCTCCATACAGTGCCTCACCCTGAGATGCCCCCATACAGCGCCTCATCCTGAGATGCCTCCATACAGTGCCCCATCCTGAGATGCCCCCATACAGTGCCTCATCCTGAGATGCCCCCATACAGTGCCTCACCCTGAGATGCCCCCATACAGTGCCTCATCCTGAGATGCCTCCATACAGTGCCTCATCCTGAGATGCCCCCATACAATGCCCTATCCTGAGATGCATCCATACAGTGCCTCATCCTGAGATGCCTCCATACAGTGCCTCGTCCTGAGATGCCTCCATACAATGCCTCATCCTGAGATGCCCCATACAATGCCTCATCCTGAGATGCCCCCATACAGTGCCTCACCTTGAGATGCCCCCATACAGTGCCTCGTCCTGAGATGCCTCCATACAGTGCCTCATCCTGAGATGCCTCCATACAATGCCTCATCCTCAGATGCCCCCATACAGTGCCTCATCCTGAGATGCCTCCATACAGTGCCTCATCCTGAGATGCCTCCATACAGTGCCTCATCCTGAGATGCCCCCATACAATGCCTTATCCTGAGATGCCTCCATACAGTGCCTCATCTTGAGATGCCTCCATACAGTGCCTCGTCCTGAGATGCCCCCATACAGTGCCTCTTCCTGAGATGCCCCCATACAGTGCCTCACCCTGAGATGCCCCCATACAGTGCCTCACCCTGAGATGCCCCCATACAATGCCTCATCCTGAGATGCCTGTAACGGGGTGCCAGGGGCGCCTCTGGGCTTGTAGTCGTGGCCCATTCTGTCAGGCTTACCCCTGGCTCCGCCGTCACTATCGGGACAGGAGATGTCTTGGTGGGGCAGAGTGTGGTGGTGCAGATGTCGTCCGACGTATAAACACTCTCCAGGCATGGTTCGATGCAAATAAAAGACATTCTTTATTTCACAACTCTTTCCAAAAACCGGCAGTTACAGATGACTTCACGTTCTTTTCTTAGCTGGGGAAAGCCTGCCCTGACGTCTCCTCCAGTGGGGATGTGCCCGGCTACTCTACTTCACCTGGCTCCCACTTATGGCTACCCACAGCCCGGACCCACACCGGGACTGCTTCGCACTATGAGGTTCCGCCCGCTCCTTTTCTCTCTGGCTTCCCTGTTCTTCCAGCTCCCTTCTTTCTTTCTTTCTGCCCACTCAGCTCCACACTCTGCCCCTGGCTGTTTCTTCTCTCCCTTCCCTGGACACAACTGCCTTCAGCACACACTTCCTTTCCCCCTAAGCTGCCGGCTCCTCCTCCCTCCTGTACAGTTTCTATGGGGACAGCATTAACCACTTCAGAGAAAACCTGTGCTTCCTTGTAAGGGGTCTGCCCACCCCTTACATACCTCCCCTCTTTAAGCCTAAGCCTCCCGGCAAGGCACAAATCTAAAATCACATTTTAAAACTAAACAAAGTCATTTTAATGAAACTGCGAACATGTTCACCTGAGGGCACCCGCAAGGGCACACCAGTCCAGCGCCCGGAGTTCCTCCTGGAAGCTCCCGGTCTTAGTCGTGCCCGGAGGCCGTCGGCAGGCACTCCCGGTCTTAGTGGAGTTTCTGCCCGGAGGCTTTTGCAGCACTCCCGGTCTTAGACGTTAGCTGGCAGGAACACAACTCGGCAAAAATCTTCTTAACGACGCGGAGGGAGCCCCTGGCTCAGTCCAGCATCAGGCTCTCTTCCGGGCTCAGCAACTTGAACGGTTACAAACAACACACCTTCTTCCGGCTCAAAACAACGCCGGTGTTGAACAAAAACAGGCCCGCCATCTTCCGGTCTTGAAAAGTCACTCCGGATGATATGCACGTTGCCATTCGGCTCGTTGGGCCTGCACGTACTCCGACAGGGACTGTCCGGGCAACCGGCGCAGCCTCCGGAAGGGCTCGTAGTTGGCGGGTTGCTCCAACGTCTCGGGTGGGAGAGTTCAGCTAGCACCGGTCTTTGCTGCGACCGCCGCCGGTATTGGCATTCCTCCCACTCGATTTCCTGTTGCCACTGTGCGGCCTCTTGTGTAGTGGGCCGCTCCGGTCCTCCTGGCACAGCCGGTAGGTTAAGGGTGGGTCCTTCCGCAGCCGCAGTCTGCTTCGGGCGTCCTCTGCCCAGGCTAGTCGCTACTAGTGCGGCTACCGCAGCTTGCTGTCTTCCTGGAGTCTCCATCTTGCTCGGAGTCAGCGTTTCTGGTAATGGCGTCGGGGTCAGTGGAGATGCTGGAGGAAGTGGAGGCGGGCTTACTTTTCCCGCTCTTGGGTATACTCCACCCCCAGTCTCACACATCAGGTCGACCCCTACGCGGCGGTTCTTCTTTTTCTCTGGAACACCGCCCACTTCACATATTTTCCTTCGTGCCCTGGGACCGGCACCTCCCCTCTTTGGGCGGAGTACTCCGAACTTCTTTTTCGGCACCGGCCAGCCCCAGGCTCTTCTTTTGGCGCCAATTCTGCGCGCGCTTTCTGTGTCTTCACAGACAACGTCCATCTTGCCGCCATCTTGTGCCCGGTCCAACGCCTTAGGCACTTCTTCCTCTTCCCACCATGGGATCAGGACTCTTTTCCAATAATCTGGATCCAGTGTCCTCAGCATCACTTGATCTCCTTCTTCTTGGAGCGGGACCCCTTGCATATGATCCGGATCCTGCCGACTACGCCACATGTAACGGGGTGCCAGGGGCGCCTCTGGGCTTGTAGTCGTGGCCCCTTCTGTCAGGCTTACCCCTGGCTCCGCCGTCACTATCGCGACGGGAGATGTCTTGGTGGGGCAGAGTGTGGTGGTGCAGATGTCGTCCGACGTATAAACACTCTCCAGGCATGGTTCAGTGCAAAAAAAAGACATTCTTTATTTCACAACTCTTTCCAAAAACCGGCAGTTACAGATGACTTCACGTTCTTTTCTTAGCTGGGGAAAGCCTGCCCTGACGTCTCCTCCAGTGGGGATGTGCCCGGCTACTCTACTTCACCTGGCTCCCACTTATGGCTACCCACAGCCCGGACCCACACCGGGACTGCTTCGCACTATGAGGTTCCGCCCGCTCCTTTTCTCTCCGGCTTCCCTGTTCTTCCAGCTCCCTTCTTTCTTTCTTTCTGCCCACTCAGCTCCACACTCTGCCCCTGGCTGTTTCTTCTCTCCCATCCCGGACACAACTGCCTTCAGCACACACTTCCTTTCCCCCTAAGCTGCCGGCTCCTCCTCCCTCCTGTACAGTTTCTATGGGGACAGCATTAACCACTTCAGAGAAAACCTGTGCTTCCTTGTAAGGGGTCTGCCCACCCCTTACATGCCCCCATACAGTGCCTCATCCTGAGATGCCCCCATACAATGCTTCATCCTGAGATGCCCCCATACAGTGCCTCATCCTGAGATGCCCCCATACAGTGCCTCATCCTGAGATGCCCCCATACAGTGCCTCATCCTGAGATGCCCCCATACAGTGCCTCATCCTGAGATGCCTCCATACAGTGCCTCATCCTGAGATGCCTCCATACAGTGCCTCATCCTGAGATGCCTCCATACAGTGCCTCATCCTGAGATGCCCCCATACAGTGCCTCATCCTGAGATGCCTCCATACAGTGTCTCATCCTGAGTGTCCCCATACAGTGCCTCACCCTGAGATGCCTCCATACAATGCCTCATCCTGAGATGCCCCCATACAGTGCCTCATCCTGAGATGCCCCCATACAGTGCCCCATCCTGAGATGCCTCCATACAGTGCCTCATCCTGAGATGCCCCCATATAGTGCCTCGTCCTGAGATGCCTCCATACAGTGTCTCATCCTGAGTGTCCCCATACAGTGCCTCACCCTGAGATGTCTCCATACAATGCCTCATCCTGAGATGCCCCCATACAGTGTCTCATCCTGAGATGTCCCCATACAGTGTCTCATCCTGAGATGCCTCCAGTGCCTCATCCTGAGATGCCCCCATACAGAGCCTCATCCTGAGATGCCCCCATACAGTGTCTCATCCTGAGATGCCTCCAGTGCCTCATCCTGAGATGTCCCCATACAGTGCCTCATCCTGAGATGCCCCCATACAGTGCCTCATCCTGAGATGCCCCCATACAGAGCCTCATCCTGAGATGCCCCCATACAGTGCCTCATCCTGAGATGCCCCCATACAGTGTCTCATCCTGAGATGCCTCCAGTGCCTCATCCTGAGATGTCCCCATACAGTGCCTCATCCTGAGATGCCCCCATACAGTGCCTCATCCTGAGATGCCCCCATACAGAGCCTCATCCTGAGATGCCCCCATACAGTGCCTCATCCTGAGATGCCCCCATACACTGCCCCATCCTGAGATGCCTCCATACAGTACCTCATCCGGAGATGCCCCCATACAGTGCCTCGTCCTGAGATGCCTCCATACAGTGCCTCACCCTGAGATGCCCCCATACAATGCTTCATCCTGAGATGCCTCCATACAGTGCCTCATCCTGAGATGCCCCCATACAGTGCCTCATCCTGAGATGCCCCCATACAGTGCTTCATCCTGAGATGCCCCCATACAGTGCCTCATCCTGAGATGCCCCCATACAGTGCCTCATCCTGAGATGCCCCCATACAGTGCCTCGTCCTGAGATGCCCCCATACAGTGCCTCGTCCTGAGATGCCTCCATACAGTGCCTCATCCTGAGATGCCCCCATACAGTGCCTCGTCCTGAGATGCCTCCATACAGTGTCTCATCCTGAGTGTCCCCATACAGTGCCTCACCCTGAGATGCCTCCATACAATGCCTCATCCTGAGATGCCCCCATACAGTGCCTCATCCTGAGATGCCCCCATACAGTGCCTCATCCTGAGATGCCTCCATACAGTGCCTCATCCTGAGATGCCCCCATACAGTGCTTCATCCTGAGATGCCCCCATACAGTGCCTCATCCTGAGATGCCCCCATACAGTGCCTCATCCTGAGATGCCCCCATACAGTGCCTCGTCCTGAGATGCCCCCATACAGTGCCTCATCCTGAGATGCCTCCATACAGTGCCTCATCCTGAGATGCCCCCATACAGTGTCTCATCCTGAGATGTCCCCATACAGTGCCCCATCCTGAGATGCCCCCATACAGTGTCTCATCCTGAGATGCCCCCATACAGTGCCCCATCCTGAGATGCCTCCATATAGTGTCTCATCCTGAGATCCCCCATACAATGCCTCATCCTGAGATGCCCCCATACAGTGTCTCATCCTGAGATCCCCCATACAATGCCTCATCCTGAGATGCCCCCATACAGTGCCCCATCCTGAGATGCCCCCATACAATGCCTCATCCTGAGATGCCCCATACAATGCCTCATCCTGAGATGCCCCCATACAGTGCCTCATCCTGAAATGCCCCCATACAGAGCCCCATCCTGAGATGCCCCCATACAGTGCCTCGTCCTGAGATGCCTCCATACAGTGTCTCATCCTGAGTGTCCCCATACAGTGCCTCATCCTGAGATGCCCCCATACAGTGCCTCGTCCTGAGATGCCTCCATACAGTGTCTCATCCTGAGTGTCCCCATACAGTGCCTCGTCCTGCGATGCCTCCATACAGTGCCTAATCCTGAGATGCCCCCATACAGTGCCTCATCGTGAGATGCCTCCATACAGTGCCTCACCCTGAGATGCCCCATACAGTGCCTCATCCTGAGATGCCCCCATACAGTGCCTCGTCCTGAGATGCCTCCATACAGTGCCTCATCCTGAGATGCCCCCATACAGTGCATCATCCTGAGATGCCCCATACAGTGCCTCACCCTGAGATGCCCCCATACAGTGCCTCATCCTGAGATGCCTCCATACAGCGCCTCATCCTGAGATGCCCCCATACAATGCCTCATCCTGAGATGCCCCCATACAATGCCTCGTCCTGAGATGCCTCCATACAGTGCCTCACCCTGTGATGCCCCCATACAATGCCTCATCCTGAGATGCCCCATACAGTGCCTCATCCTGAGATGCCCCCATAAAGTGCCCCATCCTGAGATGCCTCCATACAGTGCCTCATCCTGAGATGCCCCCATACAGTGCCTCATCCTGAGATGCCCCCATACAGTGACTCATCCTGAGATGCCCCCATACAGTGCCTCATCCTGAGATGCTCCCATACAGTGCCTCACCCTGAGATGCCCCCATACAGCGCCTCATCCTGAGATGCCTCCATACAGTGCCTCATCGTGAGATGCCTCCATACAGTGCCTTACCCTGAGATGCCCCCATACAGTGCCTCATCCTGAGATGCCCCCATACAGTGCCTCACCCTGAGATGCCCCATACAGTGCATCATCCTGAGATGCCCCATACAGTGCCTCACCCTGAGATGCCCCATACAGTGCCTCATCCTGAGATGCCTCCATACAGCGCCTCATCCTGAGATGCCCCCATACAGTGCCTCATCCTGAGATGCCCCATACAGTGCCTCATCCTGAGATGCCCCCATACAGCGCCTCATCCTGAGATGCCCCCATACAATGCCTCATCCTGAGATGCCCCCATACATTGCCTCGTCCTGAGATGCCTCCATACAGTGCCTCACCCTGAGATGCCGCCATACAGTGCCTCACCCTGAGATGCCCCCATATAATGCCTCATCCTGAGATGCCCCCATACAGTGCCTCACCCTGAGATGCCCCCATACAGTGCCTCACCCTGAGATGCCCCCATACAGTGCCTCACCCTGAGATGCCCCCATACAGTGCCTCATCCTGAGATGCCCCCATATAATGCCTCATCCTGAGATGCCCCCATACAGTGCCTCATCCTGAGATGGCTCCATACAGTGCCTCATCCTGAGATGCCCCCATACAGTGCCTCATCCTGAGATGCCCCCATACAGTGCCTCACCCTGAGATGGCTCCATACAGTGCCTCATCCTGAGATACCCCCATACAGTGCCTCATCCTGAGATGCCCCCATACAGTGCCTCATCCTGAGATGCCCCCATACAGTGCCTCATCCTGAGATGCCCCCATACAGTGCCTCATCTTGAGATGCCCCCATACAGTTCCCCATCCTGAGATGCCCCCATACAGTGCCTCACCCTGAGATGCCTCCATACAGTGCCTCATCCTGAGATGCCCCCATACAGTGCCTCATCCTGAAATGCCTCCATACAGTGCCTCACCCTGAGATGCCCCCATACAGTGCCTCATCCTTAGATGCCCCATACAATGCCTCACCCTGAGATGCCTCCATACAGTGCCTCATCTTGAGATGCCCCCATACAATGCCTCATCCTGAGATGCCCCCATACAATGCCTCATCCTGAGATGCCTCCATACAGTGCCTCATCCTGAGATGCCTCCATACAGTGCCTCACCCTGAGATGCCCCCATACAGTGCCTCATCCTGAGATGCCCGCATACAGTGCCTCATCCTGAGATGCCCCCATACAGTGCCTCATCCTGAGATGCCCCCATATAATGCCTCATCCTGAGATGCCCCCATACAATGCCTCATCCTGAGATGCCCCCATACAGTGCCTCATCCTGAGATGCCCCATACAGTGCCTCATCCTGAGATGCCCCCATACAGCGCCTCATCCTGAGATGCCCCCATACAATGCCTCATCCTGAGATGCCCCCATACATTGCCTCGTCCTGAGATGCCTCCATACAGTGCCTCACCCTGAGATGCCGCCATACAGTGCCTCACCCTGAGATGCCCCCATATAATGCCTCATCCTGAGATGCCCCCATACAGTGCCTCACCCTGAGATGCCCCCATACAGTGCCTCACCCTGAGATGCCCCCATACAGTGCCTCACCCTGAGATGCCCCCATACAGTGCCTCATCCTGAGATGCCCCCATATAATGCCTCATCCTGAGATGCCCCCATACAGTGCCTCATCCTGAGATGGCTCCATACAGTGCCTCATCCTGAGATGCCCCCATACAGTGCCTCATCCTGAGATGCCCCCATACAGTGCCTCACCCTGAGATGGCTCCATACAGTGCCTCATCCTGAGATACCCCCATACAGTGCCTCATCCTGAGATGCCCCCATACAGTGCCTCATCCTGAGATGCCCCCATACAGTGCCTCATCCTGAGATGCCCCCATACAGTGCCTCATCTTGAGATGCCCCCATACAGTTCCCCATCCTGAGATGCCCCCATACAGTGCCTCACCCTGAGATGCCTCCATACAGTGCCTCATCCTGAGATGCCCCCATACAGTGCCTCATCCTGAAATGCCTCCATACAGTGCCTCACCCTGAGATGCCCCCATACAGTGCCTCATCCTTAGATGCCCCATACAATGCCTCACCCTGAGATGCCTCCATACAGTGCCTCATCTTGAGATGCCCCCATACAATGCCTCATCCTGAGATGCCCCCATACAATGCCTCATCCTGAGATGCCTCCATACAGTGCCTCATCCTGAGATGCCTCCATACAGTGCCTCACCCTGAGATGCCCCCATACAGTGCCTCATCCTGAGATGCCCGCATACAGTGCCTCATCCTGAGATGCCCCCATACAGTGCCTCATCCTGAGATGCCCCCATATAATGCCTCATCCTGAGATGCCCCCATACAATGCCTCATCCTGAGATGCCCCCATACAGTGCCTCATCCTGAGATGCCTCCATACAATGCCTCATCCTGAGATGCCCCCATACAGTGCCTCATCCTGAGATACCCCCATACAGTGCCTCACCCTGAGATGCCCCATACAGTGCCTCATCCTGAGATGCCCCCATACAGCGCCTCATCCTGAGATTTCCCCATATAATGCCTCATCCTGAGATGCCCCCATACAGTGCCTCACCCTGAGATGCCCCCATACAGTGCCTCATCCTGAGATGCCCGCATACAGTGCCTCATCCTGAGATACCCCCATACAGTGCCTCACCCTGAGATGCCCCCATACAGCGCCTCATCCTGAGATGCCCCCATACAATGCCTCATCCTGAGATGCCCCATACATTGCCTCATCCTGAGATGCCCCTATACAATGCCTCACCCTGAGATGCCCCCATACAGTGCCTCATCCTGATATGCCCCCATACAGTGCCTCATCCTGAGATGCCTCCATACAGTGCCTCATCCTGAGATGCCCCCATACAGTGCCTCATCCTGAGATGTCCCCATATAATGCCTCATCCTGAGATGCCTCCATACAGTGCCTCATCCTGAGATGCCTCCATACAGAGCCTCATCCTGAGATGCCCCCATACAGTGCCTCATCCTGAGATGCCCCCATACAGCGCCTCACCCAGAGATGCCCCCATACAGTGCCTCATCCTGAGATGCCCCCATACAGAGCCTCATCCTGAGATGCCCCCATACAGTGCCTCACCCTGAGATGCCCCCATACAGTGCCTCAACCTGAGATGCCCCCATACAGTGTCCCATCCTGAGATGCTCCATACAGTGCCTCAACCTGAGATGCCCCCATACAGTGTCCCATCCTGAGATGCCCCCATACAGAGCCTCATCCTGAGATGCCCCCATACAGTGCCTCATCCTGAGATGCCCCCATACAGAGCCTCATCCTGAGATGCCCCCATACAGAGCCTCATCCTGAGATGCCCCCATACAGAGCCTCATCCTGAGATGCCCCCATACAGTGTCCCATCCTGAGATGCCCCCATACAGAGCCTCATCCTGAGATGCCTCCATACAGTGCCTCATCCTGAGATGCCCCCATACAGAGCCTCATCCTCAGATGCCCCCATACAGAGCCTCATCCTGAGATGCCCCCATACAGTGTCCCATCCTGAGATGCCCCCATACAGAGCCTCATCCTGAGATGCCCCCATACAGAGCCTCATCCTGAGATGCCCCCATACAGTGCCTCACCCTGAGATGCCCCCATACAGAGCCTCATCCTGAGATGCCCCCATACAGCGCCTCACCCTGAGATGCCCCCATACAGTGCCTCATCCTGAGATGCCTCCATACAGAGCCTCATCCTGAGATGCCTCCATACAGTGCCTCACCCTGAGATGCCCCCATACAGTGCCTCATCCTGAGATGCCTCCATACAGTGCCTCATCCTGAGATGCCTCCATACAGTGCCTCATCCTGAGATGCCCCCATACAATGCCTCATCCTGAGATGCCCCCATACAGTGCCTCATCCTGAGATGCCCCCATACAGTGCCTCATCCTGAGATGCCCCCATACAGTGCCTCATCCTGAGATGCCCCCATACAGTGCCTCATCCTGAGATGCCCTCATACAGTGCCTCATCCTGAGATGCCCCCATACAGTGCCTCATCCTGAGATGCCCCCATACAGTGCCTCATCCTGAGATGCCCCCATACAGAGCCTCATCCTGAGATGCCTCCATACAGTGCCTCATCCTGAGATGCCTCCATACAGTGCCTCATCCTGAGATGCCCCCATACAGTGCCTCATCCTGAGATGCCCCCATACAGAGCCTCATCCTGAGATGCCTCCATACAGTGCCTCATCCTGAGATGCCTCCATACAGTGCCTCATCCTGAGATGCCCCCATACAGTGCCTCATCCTGAGATGCCCCCATACAGAGCCTCATCCTGAGATGCCTCCATACAGTGCCTCATCCTGAGATGCCTCCATACAGAGCCTCATCCTGAGATGCCTCCATACAGTGCCTCATCCTGAGATGCCCCCATACAGTGCCTCGTCCTGAGATGCCCCCATACAGAGCCTCATCCTGAGATGCCTCCATACAGTGCCTCATCCTGAGATGCCCCCATACAGTGCCTCATCTTGAGATGCCCCCATACAGTGCCTCATCCTGAGATGCCCCCATACAATGCCTCATCCTGAGATGCCTCCATACAATGCCTCATCCTGAGATGCCCCCATACAGTGCCTCACCCTGAGATGCCCCCATACAGTGCCTCGTCTCTGTGATCTGCCCATGTGTCATTATTACACACTGACACAATGTAACTATATTTGCACATTATATCAGGACTCTATTCTACACTGTAACAATACATTATTGAGGCTGCGATGACTCCGGAGCTTTACAAATCTTTGCCCTAGACGGACGGAAAGCTTAATATAAATGAAAACAAATATAGAATATTGGTGCAGACGTGTCAGAAGGTGACGTGATACGGGGCCCGGGACCGGCCGCTCGTGACTCACAGAGACCGGTCGATTAAAATCGAATCCGCCGTGTCCTGAAAAGCAGAAAATAAAATGTTATAATTCATGGCCGCGCCGCAATCATCATCTCTGCCTCCGCCGAGGTCTCCCCGGGACCGTGCTAATTAATTGCTGCCTAAGAACATATGTCACAAATATTTAACATTATGATTAGCTGCAAGAAATGAAATGAAATAAAATGTAACGTAATATCTGCGGCTCAGACAATATTGTCCTCATCCGCAGATACATATATAATCCAATTCCTCTTTATTAAGCTAATATTAGGATTTCACATTGTGTACACAATCGGATGGCGTTCAGCAGAGAGCTCATTGTGCAGGGAGCGCAGCGCCCAACGTCTGCCTCCTGCTCCGGGCTGCTGTCATCAGGTTATAGTGTGGTCGGATGGAAAATCATCCCCCCAGTCCCATGTAAATCATAACATTGATATTACGGCCAATTGGTTTATTGCAGGCAAATAGCTGATACAGTGACACCATTTATTCCCAAATGATACAATTGTTCCTACCTTGTTAGAGCTCATCAGTGCAAAGCACAGGCGTGGAAAGCAATGAATCTGCGCAGCTTGGATGTGATTGGAAATAAAAATGCAACAGAAAAGTATCTGTGATGCCCCTGATCTTATCGGGGTGTCACAGGGAACTGCACTCCTTTTCCTTATGGTGCAGAACTCGCCTTCCATGGTTCTGGGATCCTAACTATTGGTATTGTTTCCATCAGCATTCAAATCCTAGCTACACCTCACACCACACCCTGTCAGGCACACCAGTGGGTGGTCTAGCTGGAAAAGGGCCACCCACCTAGGGGTCAGGCAAACTGGTGGAAGGGACTTAGTCAGTGAAGTGGTAGCCCTCAGAGAGTGAATAGCTGGGGGAGTTGGAGCTCCCTGTGAGACTTTGGCTAGGTCGCAGACGGTGGTCTGGGACCGGAGGAGTCAGAGACCCGGTTGCAGGGTATTGGAGAAGGGTGCCCAGACTTAGTTTTGGAGAACAGTAGGCACCGGAAAATCTAGTAACCGGACTGGTACCGAGCACGGCAGGGTACTGGACCCTAGATCAGGGAGTGGCTTCACGCAACCTGATAATTCACCTGTGGAGGATAGTCTCTTTATGAACTTTTCCCAAGAGCTCAGAGATTGAAGGCACCAACACAACGAGGGGGATAGGGCTTTCCAGCTTATGCGGCCCACTGAAATCCCAAGTGTCAGCCATCGAGAGCACAGCTCTTCTATTTAATCGTAGGGAGCGGGACCCCGAAAGCTTCAGGCCAAGGGGTCACACAGAAACGTCTAAAGACATTGCATGGAGGCAGGTCCAGAACCATCAGCAATACCAACGGGGACGGATTCCAGGACAAGCTCCCCAAAGAGGCAGCGGCAGCCAGAGACTTGGTTTACTCCTGTGTCAGAGTCTGCTTAATGGTCGCACCAACATCCACACAGCCTGAGTTAGTACACTGCTCTCCTCTGAGTCTCCCTGTCTGGCCTGCATCATGCTTCCCTACACCTCCACCATCCAGAGTCCTGGGGCCTCACCTACCCATGGAGGGAACGTCATCTGGCTGACGTTATCTGGCTGCCCCGCTCTATCTCCCCTGGGTACTCCCATCGGCAGCGGCGGTACTCGCCTTACCGTGAACCACGGGTGGCTTCACGAACACTAATCCCCAGTAAAAAGTCCTCTTTTTATTTTCGAGTGGCCGTAAGCCCCGGGGTCTGGAGACCCTCGAGCCACAGCACCCTGCTTCTGAGCAGTCCAACTGCTGCAGGGGCGGTACACCACCAGTGAAAGACAGTGAACTATAACGTATGGGAAGAAACGAAACAATATGGGAATGCAGAAAAATAGCCTCTTATAGAGTACCTGCTGTAAATTCCTCTGTTTTTCTGAATCCTGCGCTTCTCTGTTTCTGAGATATGGTCTCCTCATCCCTGCATATCAATGAAGTCTGGTCATCTAAGTGGGCGCAGTTCTCAAAAGAACAACCAAGATAAGAGGTGATGACTGTGACGACTCAGCGTCTGGCCACTTGTGTGTTGGGTGAACTGTTCTAAATTAGGCCAGACATATGGGTCCTATTGTTTGTTAAATCAAGAGAAGTTAACCATTGTTTCTTCCCAGACTGATCGGAGCCCTATTGTCTGTGAATGTGTATTGTCTCAGCCCCTCTGACTGCAGAGTTCAAAGGAAAATTATGCATTTGGATTGAACTTGCGACCAATGAGAGAGGAGCCATCTCTAAGCAATCCTGTTAGAGAACTGAGTGGTATAAAGGGGCCTTGCTTCTGTCACCAGGGTTAGACTCTACATGACCCCAGTTAAGGAGCTTCGGTTCCAGCTGGAGGAATCACTGAACTGTTTCACTTAAAGAAGGATTCTACATCTTCTCAGCTGAGGAGCTTCGGTTCCGACTGAGGAAACACAGAACTGCCTCACTTCAGATATTCTACAGGATTTCAGCTTAGGATCCACGGTTCCAGCTGAAGGTTCACAGAAGAGCTTCCTAAGCTTGCCGCTATCTCTTCTTAGTGGGTGCCATCCAAAAGTGGTTTGCTGCTGGCTGGGATAAGTGGCCCTGGAAGCCCTGAAGCCACGAAGATTCTAATGTCTTGCGAACCAGCGGAAGGTTGAGACTCTGTGGCTTCTACCATCTTGAATTCTTTCTGTAAACGTACAATATGTTTTTGCCTGTTGGTGAATCAATAAAGTCTTACTAATGCCAATGTGTGGTTTCCTCACCCTGTGATGTCTGAGTAGTGTTCTGCCCACGGGGAAGGAGTGGGAACGTTCAGTGGGATGAGCCCCGGCCGGTGTGGTTTTTATAAAGACAGCTAGGCCAGCGGACGACAGAGCACCCACTGACCCTCATGTTTCCACAATGACCACACCCATTTGGCTAACAAGACTAGATTTGTGTACAAAGAAAAAGGGTATTATCCCAAGAATGATGACGAGCATGAATAAACAGAAGGCAAAAGAAGGTTAGATTCAGGAGAACTTTGTAATGATTGTGAAGTCAATTTAATTAGCAATTTATTTCATCCTTGTTAGACTTCATCAGTGCAAGCAATGGAAACACTGACTGGGAAGTAGGAAGTAAAGAAACAACATGTCAATATGATTTTGACATGATGTCTAAAAATGAAAATGCAAAAAAAAGTATCCACTGAATGACTATGAAGGAAAATTAATTGAATTTACAACTTGTTTCTGCCTTGTTAGACTTCATCAGCGTAAAGATTGGAAAATTGGACACTAGGGAGTAAGAAGTGGTAAACTATGGATCGTTGCAATTTTGGTGTGAAAAACTAAAATTTAACAAAAAGTGCCCCTGAAGGACCTTGCATGATGAATTGTCAGTTTGTTTCAGCCTTGTTTAACATCATCAACGTGAGAAATGGAAATCTTGACTATTGAATAGTGAGTAAGGAACAACCGATCAGTAAGGTGTCTGTGTGATGAGGGGAAAATAAAATGCAGGAAAAGTATCCACTGGAGGAGTGGGTAAGCACATGTTAATTTATTTACCTATTTGTTTTGCTGTAGCATACAACATCGGCAGGCTTATACTTTGGAGGGATCACACATGGTGCTTTGTGAACTGTTTAGCTCCTTGTTCACATGTCCAATTGTCCCATGTTGCTCTTAGTGTGTCCCGGAGGCTGCAGTGACCGGTCACGTTTTCTATCACTGCAACCTCTGGAGGTAGCAGAAATGAAGATCGTCATGAGACATCGTTGTAGATTAAGTCGTCGGATCTGCAAGGGTGTTTTGGGAGTTAATAAAGAGGTGAAAGAGGGTGTCTGAATTTTTAAAGGATTTTTAAAAGTGTGTATTTATTTTGACTTACAGGGTTAGTAATGGGGGTGTCTCATGTACACCTCTCCATTACTATCCTTGGTATGATGGCATCTGTGATTTTTGACAAATCACATCAATCATCAACCCCATATATTACTCCTATTGCCACTATTGCACCACAGCAATATGAGCCAGGTAAAGCACCAGAATTCTGGGGTGGCTGAGGGCTAATGTTTTTAGGCTGGGAAGGACCAACTACCCATGGCCCTTCCCACCCTGCAAATACCAGCCCCCAGCAGTCTGCCTTACCTTGGTTGGTAATGAAAAATAGGCGGGAGCCCATGTTGTTTTTTTTCAATTATTTATTTATTTATTTATTTAAGATGTGGGGTCCCCAGTATTTTTATAACCAGCCAAGGTAAAGAAGACAGCTGGGGGGGCTGATATTTTCAAGGTGAGAAGGGCTATGGTTATTTGGCGCTTCCCAGCCTAAAAATACAAGCCCGCAGCTGGCTGGCAGTGGGGATATTTGATGCTTATAGACCATAATGCAGAGTCTCCAGCAGGGTGTGCCAACTATCACTAGACTTCAATAGTACTTGTTTTTTCTTATGACTTTTCTGCCTTCTGTAGGACTCTTTGAGCCCCTGAATCTGCAATTTCTGCACCTCCTACAGCTACGATTGTCCTGGCCATGCCTTGCAATTTAATCTTTTATTCTTTTCGGTCAGTGGGGAGGTAAGCTGCCACTAAAGTCGTCTGGCTGTGGTTTATCTCTCCTCTTCCCATTATATGCACGCTCTGCTGATCAGAGCATGCATTTGCATGGGAGATGGGCAAGAAGAAAAGCTATAAGCCATATGAATTTGTGATGGACAGATATTCAAGAGTTATGGGCTCCTTTATCCTCTTCTCTGTGGCCAGTGCTGCTCATAGGTTCACTGTCAAACACTATGAACATGATATAGCCATGTACGGCCAATTTGGTAACAATTGTTTCTGCCCTATTACACCTCATCAGTAAAATGCCTCATTATGGACAACTACTTATCCCGGAGGCCAAAGGAGCTTCAGTATAAAGAGCTTGTCACAAACGACGGGAAAAAATGTAAAAATGAAAAAGAAAAAATCCCTCACACAGTAAATAATGAAAATCCGTGCCAAATGTTGTTCTCCAGCCGAGTCCGTCCGGGGATGACGGGCACCAGTGACAACATAATAACAGGCCGGTCAGGGCACAGTATGAAGAGGACGCTGACGTTGATCGGTTTAATGCAGTGGAAAAGCAGCTGAAACGTTTAAAATAAGACAAGGAGTCAACAACAAGGACATGATCACACTTATTAGCGCTATTGATGGCTCGGGACCGAGTCAAGAGGCTGCGGCTGACCTGGACCGCTCCGTCTTGAAAGGAGTCATTTGCAGATGTTGCCAAACACAGAGGCGTATTCTGTCAGTGGGAACGAGAAGAGACGATTATTTGGGGGCAAAAGTTACAGGCGAGGAAGCGTACATTGAAAACAGCAAAAAGAAGGCTTCAATACGGTGATTCCAGCTCCAGCTCCTGCACAGATTTATCATCGGGGTCTCATTTTTAAACAGAGCAAATGTAGAAAGTCCTACAATGGGGCGGAGTACCCCAACATATTACTTAGTGGGGGAGATGTAAAGCAAGCCTGTGTCACAACGAGAAGCAGCTCCTGGTATAGCATGAACTACTTCCTGTATGATCACAGGAAATGGTCATCGCCCCAACAGGAAGTCAAACTTCAGTAAAGTTTTCTGAACCTGCCACATTCAGCAGGATGGGCAATATCTACCAAAATGTCAATGTCTATTGTCGTCTATCTCTACAGAGATAAGCGGCTGCCAGGTATTTGGTGGCGACTTACTCCTCCTTCCATGCAAACAAATGCCAGTATAACTTGCTCTGTAGCCTAAAAGAGGGAAGTGTGGTGCAGGAAACTGATGGACGAGGCAGACAGAGAGGAATCTGGACCACTAGACAAAAAATCCCCCAATGCCCAGTGCTACTGTAGTGTGTGTGACCAAGAGAATGAACTTGCTATAAATATAGTGCTGCTATGGCTGGTACGTTGGTATTTATATGGTTAATTTCAGACACGGTCTATCCAAAACAACATCGCAATAGCATTCTCTACCCAACAGACACGGCAGTGTGATTGAAGCTATTTGGGGGTATCCCTATTCTGCTGGCTGTTCATGGTATTACCACCCTGGAAATGCTATTTGGCAATTGGCACACAGGCTCCTTTGAGAGGAAACTGCATGTGGTGTGAAAAGCTATGCGCCTCCACTCTGTACCACACCCCTCCATGCTCTAATGTGCCCCTCACATTCACCTATCTTCCACCAAACTCTTCCATGCTCTTTCACACTCAACTATGCCTACACAGTCTACTATACCGCTACACACTTTACTATACCCCTGTGTTATGATTCAGGGACCGAGGAGGATCAAAAAAATGCAGAATCCCAAATAGTAACAGAGTGGCTGGAACCTTAACGGATTGCAGACCTAATCCTGACACACAACTAGAGGCAGCCGTGAGACGAGCCTACGATGACCTGGATGCCCCGACACAGCCGGAGAACAAAATATTATCAAAGATAGAGATATAAGAAAGCTAATCTGCCTCGGAGCAATCCCCAAAGATAGATAAATAGCCCCCCACATGTAAAGGCTACGGTGATATAGCAAAGACAATACAAAGCCAGAAAAGACAGATTCAGCAAAGGTGAGGCCCAAACTATCTTTATAGAAAGGGATAGTAAAGCGCAACTGTCTGCAACCATAAAAAAAACCTAATAAATACCAGCACTTCTGATATGGAAAAATCCTGAGGTCACACAACCTCTCCCCAACTGAATCAGCACTCAAATGTTACTGGGATCCAAAAACACTAATACAGATGAGGGACTGAATTAATACCAAGCATGACAAACACAATACCTTGCAGAATTATGAAGCTAAGTATACAGACACTCCCAGCAGGGAATAATCTTATTCCACCAAGAACTCCACACAGACAAATTAGGAATCATGCATTAGTATCAAAGCAGAAAAAAACAACAAGAAAGTTTAAAACAAACAGCAGAGGTACAAAGACCACTTATCTGAGAGGAGTTCTGGTTGTGGACAGGGCTGGTTACACAATGTCCTTAACACACAGCAGACCATTGAGCACCGGCAAGAAACAAGAGAAAACTACTCAGTTATATAGTCCCAATCTGACCCTGATTGCCAGTCCTCTGCAGGTGTGAGACTTTCATTCCACAAATCAACTGCACCGCCAGCACTGACCACAAGAGGGAGCCCCAAACTGCAAAACATATTCACAACACTCCTGCCCACTTTAATACGCATTCTCCTCCCCTCTACAAAGCCTTCAAAAATTCTAGCACACCCCTCCATGCACTACCATGTCCCTACATACTCCACCACAACTGTCTACATTCCACCACACCTCCCCATACTCTTCCACACCTTCTACACTTTACCAGACCTTTCTCAGTCTGCCACATATCTTCACATTCTACAAAACGTCTCCACACATTCCATATTTCTCCACACCTCTGCACATTCTACCACACATCTTCACATTTTACAAAACTTCTTCACATATTACCACATCTCTCCACACCACACTTCATCACACCTCTCAACACTCCACTACACTTCTCCACACTCCACCACATCTCTCCACACTCCACCACACCCCTCCACACTCCACCACAACCCTCCACACTCCGCCACAGTTCTCTATACCTCTTCACACTCTAGCACATCTCTCCACACTTCTCCACACTCTACCACACCCCTCCACAATCCACCACACACCTCCACACTGTAGAACACTTCTCTGTACCTCTTCACACTCTAGCACAGCTGTCCACACTCTACCATATGTCTTCACACTCTAGCACATCTCTCCACACCTCTCCACACTTTAGCACACCTCTTCACACTCTAGCATACTTCTCCACAATCTAGCACACCTCTCCACACTCCACCACACCCCTTCACACTCTAGCACATTCCTCTATACCTCTTCACACTGTAGCACAGCTGTCCACACTCTACCATACCTCTCTACACTCTACCACACCTCTCCACACTCTATCATACTTCTCCACACTCTAGCACACCTCTCCATACTCTACCACACCTCTCCACACTCTACTATACCTTTCCACACTCTACCACACCTCTCCACACTCTATCATACCTCTCCATACTCTACCACACCTCTCCACACTCTATCATACTTCTCCACACTCTAGCACACCTCTCCATACTCTACCACACCTCTCCACACTCTACCATACCTCTCCATACTCTACCACACCTCTCCACACTCTATCATACTTCTCCACACTCTAGCACACCTCTCCATACTCTACCACACCTCTCCACACTCTACTATACCTTTCCATACTCTACCACACCTCTCCACACTCTACCATACCTCTCCATACTCTACCACACCTCTCCACACTCTACCATACCTTTCCACACTCTAGCACACCTCTCCATACTCTACCATACCTCTTCACACTCTAGCACACCTCTCAATACTCTACCACACCTCTCCATACTCTACCATACCTGTTCACACTCTATTATTATTATTATTTATTATTATAGCGCCATTTATTCCATGGCGCTTTACAAGTGAAAGAGGGTATACGTACAACAATCATTAACAGTACAAGACAGACTGGTATAGGAGGAGAGAGGACCCTGCCCACGAGGGCTCACAGTCTACAGGGAATGGGTGATGGCACTCTATCACACCTCTCCATACTCTAGCACACCTCTCCACACTCTAGCACAGTGTTTCTCAACTCCAGTCCTCAAGACCCACCAACAGATCATGTTTTTAGGTTTGAGAAACACTGCTCTACCACATCTCTTCACACTCTACCATACCTCTCCATACTCTACTGCACCTCAACATACTCTACCACACCTCTCCATACTCTACCACACCTCTCCATACTCTACCACACCTCTCCATACTCTACCACACCTCTCCATACTCTACCATACCTCTCCATACGCTACCACACCTCTCCACACTCTACCATACATCTCCATACGCTACCACACCTCTCCACACTCTACCATACATCTCCATACGCTACCACACCTCTCCACACTCTACCATACCTCTTTAAACTCTAGCACACCTCTCCATACTCTGCAACACCTCTCCACACTCTACCATACCTCTCCATACGCTACCACACCTCTCCACACTCTACCATACCTCTCCATATGCTACCACACCTCTCCATACTCTACCATACATCTCCATACGCTACCACACCTCTCCACACTCTACCATACATCTCCATACGCTACCACACCTCTCCATACTCTACCATACATCTCCATACGCTACCACACCCCTCCACACTCTACCATACATCTCCATACGCTACCACACCTCTCCACACTCTACCATACATCTCCATACGCTACCACACCTCTCCACACTCTACCATAAATCTCCATACGCTACCACACCTCTCCACACTCTACCATACCTCTTTAAACTCTACCACACCTCTCCACACTATACCACACCTCTCCACACTCTACCACACCTCTCCATACTCTACCACACCTCTCCACACTCTGCCACACCTCTCCACACTATACCACACCTCTCCACACTCTACCACACCTCTCCATACTCTGCCACACCTCTCCACACTCTGCCACACCTCTCCACACTCTGCCACACCTCTCCATACTCTGCCACACCTCTCCATACTCTACCACACCTCTCCACACTCTACCATACATCTCCATACGCTGCCACACCTCTCCATACTCTACCACACCTCTCCACACTCTACCACACCTCTCCACACTCTGCCACACCTCTCCATACTCTACCACACCTCTCCACACTCTGCCACACCTCTCCACACTCTGCCACACCTCTCCATACTCTACCACACCTCTCCACACTCTACCACACCTCTCCATACTCTACCACACCTCTCCACACTCTGCCACACCTCTCCACACTCTGCCACACCTCTCCATACTCTACCACACCTCTCCACACTCTGCCACACCTCTCCACACTCTGCCACACCTCTCCATACTCTACCACACCTCTCCACACTCTACCACACCTCTCCATACTCTACCACACCTCTCCACACTCTGCCACACCTCTCCACACTCTGCCACACCTCTCCACACTCTACCACACCTCTCCACACTCTACCACACCTCTCCACACTCTGCCACACCTCTCCACACTCTGCCACACCTCTCCATACTCTGCCACACCTCTCCACACCTCTTCACACTCCACCATGCGCTTTTACACAGCCGGCATGAAGACAAAAGAAAGATGATAGAAGATAAATGATAGCACAGGATTGGCAGCAGGACTGGGACAGGAAGGGCCCACGAGAAGTGAGCATTACGTCTTTTGTTAACCCTTTCTGGGCCCTGTATAGTCCTGCAAAATGATGGCTAGCTGGCTGCCATTCAGATACTGGTAAATCCATTTATTTTCTGGAAACTTCAAGGCAATGTGAATACACCTCGATTGGATTTGTTCATCAATATTCATCTGCCTTTTTTCGGGTACCCCCTTGTGATTTCGGCACCAGATGGCGGTATTATGCAGGTGCTATGTGGCACTGAACCAATTTTGGAAGAATAATATAAAGTATCAATTATATCTCTGGCTTTGGGCACCAGACTGGAGATGTGACCGGAAAATTAGAAATTGGTTTAGTATACGGCTAAAAAATGTTTGTATTACCTGCTCCACTGCATCTAAATCTGAGATCTGCAATATATCATAGATGTTGAAAAACATCCGGATATTCCACAGATAGACTCCCAGTCCTAATACCGTAGTAATTATGATTCTCGGTCAGATTTACATCCCTTCCCCAGATAAGGCACAATTCCCTGGACAGTATGAAAGTTCCATCGGAGGATAGAGGCCTGTCCCGCTCTCTCCGGTAAGAGTGATTACCCAGGTGCTGTGATGTCAATGAACCTGCGGCAGCCTTCACACCAGGACGGTAACAGGATTATAAGATCCAGTATCTCTTTATTTGATTCAATAAATGGGTCGGGGAGATGGATGAGCGCTGGACGTGCTTAGTATTTCAGGACGTCTGCAGATACTCCATCATTACGGTTCAGTCATTTCAAATATTTGCGTTACGTGGACAGAAGCTCAGGCTCTAAGTCAGGAGACATTAACCTGACAGAAAGCAATAAACGCGGGCGGAGCAGGGGCCACGGGGCCGTCTGCAATGCAAGTCAAGGAGAAGTCAGAAGTGGGACCAAGAGGAAGGAGATGCAGATTCGCTCTTCCTAGATCATCCCATGAATGACTGTGGTCAATGTCAACCGTTCATTACAAACAAGATTTGGTATTTTGCGCAAACCGAAAAAGTTATTTTCATAACAAGTTCACTCAAGACCATGCTTACAAAATGAGCACACCCCGATGAAAGTCTATGGAGCAAAGATAAAGTTTAGACTACAGAATTTCAATTTACAAGAATCTAATGACAGATAAGTCTAATTATTCATTACACAAGCGGCTATGAAAGTGTGATACTTAACAAAGGAAACCTCTTACAATTTCATGCTGTTTGTAGTTGTCGCGGGCGGCAGGGCGCTGCGCTCGCTAACGCTCGGGTCCGGCGCTGCTGGTGCTGCTGCTCGGTGGCTCGAGCGGTGGGCCCGGATCCGGGGACTCGAGCGGCGCTCTTCGCCCGTGAGTGAAAGGGGATAGTTTGGTTTGGGGATTTGGTCCGTGATGCCACCCACGGGTTGTGGTGAGGTTGGGCACCACCGCTGCTGGTGACGGGGATCCCGGGAGCGATGGTAGGGAGCAGCTGGGATGTTGTTTTCCCTCTCCGTGGGTAGGGGTTGGTGGTCCCGGGGCCCGGTGAGGTGACGGGGAGGCAGGGTTGGCAGGGTGCAGGGTAACCTGGACTGCGCAGCGCGGTGCCGGATGGCACGGTTGTACTCACTCAGCCACAAATGTACGCAAAGTCTCTGGTAAACCAAACGGCTGGATGGACGGGTCCCGCAGCCGGCTGCTGTGACTTCTCCCGGACGGTTGGTGGTGGCTGCCTTTCCCTGCACCTTTGTGTATGTACGGTCCCGATGGCTTCCCACCGGTAACCCGCTCCCCAGCGTATATATGTGCCGGAGGAGCCCTTTTGCCCGCAGGCTCTGGCCCTTAGAACTCTAGCTGTGGCGGTAGCTGTATTTCCTTTTGTTGGTTGGACGGTTGCCTTCTATTCGGTCTTGGCTGTTAGGAAACCCCTGGGGTTCCGGTCACTGATGGATTTGACCGCTTAACGGCGACTCCAAGCTTGGTCGGGGTCCTCAGGCCCTGCCTGTGTGTGCTGGCTTCACTTCGCTCCCCGGTTCAGTACCGGCGGGCCACCGCCCGTCCCCGGTCCTACGGTTCCGCGTTGATTCGCCTCTCCTGCAGACGGCCACCACCGTCTGCCAACCTTGCTCCTAGTGCCCGGGCCACACACCCGGACACGGTCAGTTTACTCCTCCACCACTACTTCACTCCTCACTCTTGCACCTCCCTAACTGATCTGACTTCCTTGTCCTGCCTCCAGGACTGCGAACCCCTCAGTGGGTGGGGCCAACTGCCTGGCTCCACCCCACCCGGTGTGGACATCAGCCCCTGGAGGGAGGCAACAAGGATTTTGTGTCTGGCTGATGTGCCTGTCTCGGGGTGGGGGTGTGTGTTGCAGTACCTGTGACGACCTGGCTAGTCCAGGGCGCCACATAATGGTACCACATGGAAGAGAAATGCCACCTGATAAAGAAAATCATTTCTTTACACGAGAAATGTGAAGAGTACATAAAGTCAGTAATGTTTAACTTATCAGAAACTGGAGCAAAAATGATAGAAAAAAGGAACAAAGATGGAAATGCAGCATCTCACAGAGTCGTCCAGGCCGACCACAGAAGTTATCACCTAAATAGGAGCATCTTCTGATTGGAAGCTTTGAAGAAAATCGACTTGAAAGTTCATTGCAGTTAGTGAAAGAAGTGGAAAGCCAAACCGTAGTGAGTGTTTTCCGTGACATAATATGGTGTAGACTGCAGAGGAATGACATGCATAGGGGCGTCCATGAAAGAAGCTGCTCCTAAAGCCCAGGCACAGAAAAGCCGTCTACAATGTGCCAGGGCCCAGGCTGAAAAATAGGAACACAAGTAGGACTCTGCACTCTGGAGTGATGAGACCATGATAATGGTTTATGGAACTGATGACTTAAAAACTGTACAGTGCCGCAAAGGTGAGGAGGAAAAAGAAAAATGCCTGGTGCCTGCAGTGAGACCTGATGGTGCTGGTGTCCTTATGTAGCAGACATGAGTGCTGCCGGAGCCCAGGCTACAAGGCACTGATCCGATCAGGAATTCACAGATGTTCTGCTCTACAGACAGAGAAGATATTGCCATCACTCTGTGCTCTTGGTAGACGTGCACTTTTCCAAAATGACAATGTTACAAAACACACATTTGTCACAATTCTGAAGAACAGGTGGAAAGTGATTCAGTAACCAAGTGTCTCCTGATCTATGGGGAGGTCTGAGGAGACAAGTTGTCCTCACTCTCCATCCAGAATCCCAGATCTAGAAAACCTCTATATGAAGATGGAAAAAGATCGGTTACAATATGTCACCAACTTGTTCTTTCCAGGCCTCAAAGACTTGGTGCCGTCCTTATACATCATGGGGGTCATTCAAAATACTAGATGGAGTAGTTATTGATGTGGGGTGTACTCATTTTTGCATCAGATAATTTGAGTAAAACTGAAGATTTTGTAATGAAAGTTCTGCTTTTAACCTGACTGTCATGTTATGGGATAAAAAACAGTTCAATGAAAATCAGTGTTTTCCATGATGTCTTGGTGTCCTCGTATGTCCAGGAGATGTCATAAGACAATGTGGTAAGAAGGAGAATACGAAACTTCTAGGCCGTTTTAGGCACTACATGTGGCAATGCATATCGGAGGCAGTTTCCTCTGGACGTAACACTCCTAGGATTGGGTATCTCCAATGCGGCACCTAATGGAGCATGCCACCAGTTTTCCACCATTTGTTTTCAGGTCAGAGGTGTAGTATGGCCGCCTTCGGGGACTAGTTTTCTGCTTTCTATATGTTGAGGCTTGTAGTCTCAATGTTTCCATTGGATTCCTCAGGAGGGAACAGAAGGGACAGATGACAAAAACAAAAAACACCACACGAAGGAAAAGAGGAGAGCCATGTCCAGCAGTGCCGGACAGTCATGGCCATTTGGCCCCAGACCATTTTGCTATGGAAGTCCTGTTATACTGGTTTACATCCTTTGAAACCAGAATGGAGGACAGTAAGGTGAAAGGTCCTGATGTAGGAGCAGAAAGATGAGTTATCACTGGTCAGGATCTGTATGCAGCCTTGTCAGCTCTGGTGCATCTGCGCTCATCACCCCGCATTGCAGATAACAAAGCTCCTCCAGAAGCGTCTAATGCCGCCAGAGCGAGATGGGAGGGGGGGCACTCCTGAGGCTTCAGTTGCCACAGGGTACTGCACCTCACTTAACCACCAGTGTTTCCACATTTCACCTTACATACAGCTTAGGTACCTTCTCACTGGAGACTGGACTAGTGTAGACTGGGGGTGGTCATCATGATGCATGGGACTTTCCCGTTCACTAGGACAACCACCTAGGAGGCGGGTACCACTTGGGGTAGAAGTAGGAGCAACCTGGGCACAATCTTCAGTCAAGTCGAGATTACAGTTCTGGCAGCACTACACCACTTTCTTCTTCTTTCTTTCTTCACGGTACCCGAGGATTGGAGCGGGAAGCTCAGTGCGAGTTCCTCACTTCTGAAAGGGCATCCCTTAGGAAAGGACTCTTTCAACACCAGTGGCTACCTCTAACTTATCCGGGATCGGCTGGAGGCCATCATGGCAGAGATTGGTACCCCCTGGCAACCAAAGGACAGTGAGTAAAGACCTGGAACCACAATTGCCATGTCCGTCCTTCATTGCCGGTGCCCCGCGCTTCGGCGCCAACGGCCACTACTACCTCCATCATCCTCACTGGGGCCTAGCTTCACCTGCGGGAAGCTGAACTATCATAGCTGCGACACCATCCGCCCCAGAGGACAGCGACTGCAGCGGCAGCTACTCCCTGGCCACGTACTGCAGGTGGAGTCATGAGACAACTACCCCCATCATCCCATCCCCCACTCATGGACACCTCGAGGTCACGAAACCGGGCAGGGCCACCTGTGACGTCCTCTGACCCTTCACCGGCCCAGCAACGAGTATTTCCCCAGGCCCCGTGGGGTTCTCCAAGGGAAATCAGCAAAGAGCCACTTATACCAGACAAACAAGAAGTGAACTCAACAAGTTACAATGTAACAATCTCATTAATATTCTTCCTCGGCCCCAGAAACGTCCTGCAACAAAATGAGCCGGTGATTGATTACTATGAAGGCAATCGTTAGAGGAGCAGAACGTGTCTGGATGTAGCAGAGCTGGGATTAATGAAGAAAGAAAACGTGAACCTGCGATACTGATCTAGGTAGGAGTAGGGAGACAACATCAACATCATCATCAGTCATCACCATCACTATTATCATCATCATCATCATCCTTGCCATCATCAGCACTATCATCATCATCATCCTTGCCATCATCAGCACTATCATCATTATAATCCTTGCCATCATCAGCACTATCATCATTATCATCCTTGCCATCATCAGCACTATCATCATTATCATCCTTGCCATCATCAGCACTATCATCATTATCATTATCATCATTATCATCATTTCAACAACATCATCACCATCACCATTATTATTTATTTATATAGCACCATTGATTCCCGGTGCTGAAGGGGTTACATACAAAATACAGATATAAATTACAGCAAATAAACTAATAGTGTCAGACTGGGACAGAGGAGAGAAGACCCGGCCCTCGGGGGCTTACATTCATCATCATCATCATCATCATCATCATCATACAGAGGGCGTAACATATACATGACATGGAGAAACTTTCCTGTACATGAAATCCACAATCTATGATATGAAGCATAGTATAAATCTTCATTGTTGCTTCCGACTTTGCCTGAATTAGACCTACTGAGTTCTCCACTTTCCTCTTCGCAGTTAGTGATGAGTTTAAGCAGCGCCCGATGTCTGGTGACCGTCTGATGAGTCATTGTGCAATAATGTCCTGGAAAGGGCAAAGCGGTGTGGGCAGAGCGCTGCAGAGGGCAGAGCGGTGCAGGCAGAGAGTGGAGCAGTTAGGACTGAGGGCAGAGCGGTGCGGGCAGAGTGGTGAGGGCAGGGGGCAGAGTAGTGCGGGTGTAGTGACCCAGAGTAGACACTACTAGAATGTCCCCTGGTGGCCCATGTGCTTCTCTATAATGTTGGACATTATCTGTGCCTTCTGAAGCTTTGCTCTGAGAGTTGTAGTATCTACACTGACCTCTGCTGGCCGTTCTCAAAACTACCTGTACCTTATTCAGTATGGTAAAAGGAAGTGAAGCAGCAGTGAGGAAATTTCCGGGTCCTTTTCTTACAAGAAAAATGAGAAAGATGTCTGTGGCTGAGGACTCAGGAGGTGAGGACTCACGAGGTGAGGACTAAGGAGGTGAGGACTCAGGAGGTGAGGACTAAGGAGGTGAGGACTGAGGAGGAGAGGGCTGAAGAGGTGAAGTCTGAGGAGGTGAGAGCTTAGGAAGTGAGGGCTGAGGAGGTGAGGGTTAAGGAGGTGAGGACTGAGGAGGTGAGGAATGAGGAGGTGGGGGCTGAGGAGGTGAGGACTGAGGAGGTGAGGAATGAGGAGGTGAGGATTGAGGAGGTGAGGGCTGAGGAGGTGAGGACTGAGGAGGTGAGGGCTGAGCAGGTGAGGGCTGAGGAGGTGAGGGCTGAGGAGGTGAGGGCTGAGGAGGTGAGGACTGAGGAGGTGAGGACTGAGGAGGTGAGGGCTGAGGAGGTGAGGACTGAGGAGGTGAGGACTAAGGAGGTGAGGGCTGAGGAAGTGAGGGCTGAGGAGGTAAGGACTAAGGAGGTGAGGGCTGAGGAAGTGAGGGCTGAGGAGGTGAGGACTAAGGAGGTGAGGGCTGAGGAGGTGAGGGCTGAGGAGGTGAAGGTTAAGGAAGTGAGGGCTGAGGAGGTGAGGGCTGAGGAGGAGAGGGCTGAGGAGGAGAGGGTTGAGGAAGTGAGTGCTTAGGAGCTGAGGGTTAAGGAGGTGAGGACTGAGTAGGTGAGGACTGAGAAGGTGAGGGCTGAGGAGGTGAGGACTGAGGAGGTGAGGACTGAGGAGGTGAGGGCTGAAGAGGTGAGGGCTGAGGAGGTGAGGACTGAGGAGGTGAGGACTGAGGAGGTGAGGGCTGAGGAGGAGAGGGTTAAGGAAGTGAGGACTGAGGAGGTGAGGATTGAGGGAGGAGGTGAGGGCTGAGGAGGTGAGGACTGAGGAGGTTAGGACTGAAGAGGTGAGGACTAAGGAGGTGAGGGCTGAGGAAGTGAGGGCTGAGGAGGTGAGGGCTGAGGAGGTGAGGACTGAGGAGGTGAGGGCTGAGGAGGTGAGGGCTGAGGAGGTGAGGACTGAGGAGGTGAGGACTAAGGAGGTGAGGGCTGAGGAAGTGAGGGCTGAGGAGGTAAGGACTAAGGAGGTGAGGGCTGAGGAAGTGAGGGCTGAGGAGGTGAGGACTAAGGAGGTGAGGGCTGAGGAGGTGAGGGCTGAGGAGGTGAAGGTTAAGGAAGTGAGGACTGAGGAGGAGAGGGCTGAGGAGGAGAGGGCTGAGGAGGAGAGGGTTGAGGAAGTGAGTGCTTAGGAGCTGAGGGTTAAGGAGGTGAGGACTGAGGAGGTGAGGACTGAGAAGGTGAGGGCTGAGGAGGTGAGGACTGAGGAGGTGAGGGCTGAAGAGGTGAGGGCTGAGGAGGTGAGGACTGAGGAGGTGAGGGCTGAGGAGGAGAGGGTTAAGGAAGTGAGGACTGGGGAGGTGAGGATTGAGGGAGGAGGTGAGGGCTGAGGAGGTGAGGACTGAGGAGGTTAGGACTGAAGAGGTGAGGACTAAGGAGGTGAGGGCTGAGGAAGTGAGGGCTGAGGAGGTGAGGGTTAAGGAGGTAAGGAGTGAGGAGGTGAGGGCTGAGGAGGTGAGGACTGAGGAAGTGAAGGCTGAGGAGGAGAGGGTTAAGGAGGTGAGAACTGAGGAGGTGAGGACTGAGGAGGTGAGGACTGAGGAGGAGAGGGTTAAGGAAGTGAGGACTGAGGAGGTGAGGATTGAGGGAGGAGGTGAGGGCTGAGGAGGTGAGGGCTGAGGAGGTGAGGGCTGAGGAGGAGAGGGTTAAGGAAGTGAGGACTGAGGAGGTGAGGATTGAGGGAGGAGGTGAGGGCTGAGGAGGTGAGGGCTGAGGAGGTGAGGGCTGAGGAGGTGAGGCCTGAGGAGGAGAGGGCTGAGGAGGTGAGGATTGAGGGAGGAGGTGAGGGTTAAGGAGGTGAGGACTGAGGAGGTGAGGACTGAGGAGGTGAGGACTGAAGAGGTGAGGACTAAGGAGGTGAGGGCTGAGGAAGTGAGGACTGAGGAGGTGAGGGCTGAGGAGGTGAGGGGCTGAGGAGGTGAGGACTAAGGAGGTGAGGACTAAGGAGGTGGGGGCTGAGGAAGTGAGGACTGAGGAGGTGAGGACTGAGGAGGTTAGGACTGAAGAGGTGAGGACTAAGGAGGTGAGGGCTGAGTAAGTGAGGGCTGAGGAGGTGAGGACTGAGGAAGTGAGGACTGAGGAGGTGAGGACTGAGGAGGTGAGGACTGAGGAGGTGAGGACTAAGGATGTGAGGGTTAAGGAGGTGAGGGCTGAGGAGGTGAGGGCTGAGGAGGTGAGGGCTGAGGAGGTGAGGACTGAGGAGGTGAGGGCTGAGGAGGTGAGGACTGAGGAGGTGAGGACTGAGGAGGTGAGGGCTGAGGAGGTGAGGACTGAGGAGGTGAGGACTGAGGAGGTGAGGGCTGAGGAGGTGAGGACTCAGGAGGTGAGGGCTGAGGAGGTGAGGGCTGAGGAGGTGAGGGCTGAGGAGGTGAGGACTGAGGAGGTGAGGGCTGAGGAGGTGAGGACTGAGGAGGTGAGGACTGAGGAGGTGAGGGCTGAGGAGGTGAGGACTGAGGAGGTGAGGACTGAGGAGGTGAGGGCTGAGGAGGTGAGGACTCAGGAGGTGAGGACTGAGGAAGTGAGGACTGAGGAGGTGAGGACTGAGGAGGTGAGGACTGAGGAGGTGAGGACTGAGGAGGTGAGGGCTGAGGAGGTGAGGACTGAGGAGGTGAGGACTGAGGAGGTGAGGGCTGAGGAGGTGAGGACTCAGGAGGTGAGGACTGAGGAAGTGAGGACTGAGGAGGTGAGGACTGAGGAGGTGAGGGCTGAGGAGGTGAGGACTGAGGAAGTGAGGACTGAGGAGGTGAGGACTGAGGAAGTGAGGACTGAGGAGGTGAGGACTGAGGAGGTGAGGACTGAGGAGGTGAGGGCTGAGGAGGTGAGGACTGAGGAAGTGAGGACTGAGGAAGTGAGGACTGAGGAGGTGAGGACTGAGGAGGTGAGGACTGAGGAGGTGAGGGCTGAGGAGGTGAGGACTGAGGAGGTGAGGGCTGAGGAGGTGAGGACTCAGGAGGTGAGGACTGAGGAAGTGAGGACTGAGGAGGTGAGGACTGAGGAGGTGAGGACTGAGGAGGTGAGGGCTGAGGAGGTGAGGACTCAGGAGGTGAGGACTGAGGAAGTGAGGACTGAGGAGGTGAGGACTGAGGAGGTAAGGACTCAGGAGGTGAGGACTCAGGAGGTGAGGGCTGAGGAGGTGAGGGCTGAGGAGGTGAGGACTCAGGAGGTGAGGACTGAGGAAGTGAGGACTGAGGAGGTGAGGACTGAGGAGGTGAGGAGTCAGGAGGTGAGGACTCAGGAGGTGAGGACTGAGGAGGTGAGGGCTGAGGAGGTGAGGACTGAGGAGGTGAGGACTGAGGAGGTGAGGACTGAGGAGGTGAGGGCTGAGGAGGTGAGGACTGAGGAGGTGAGGGCTGAGGAGGTGAGGGCTGAGGAGGTGAAGGCAGAGTCTGGTAGGAAGGTGTATGCACGGTGGAGGCGGTGGGCTACTTTCAGTCACTTCTATCCTCTAGTGAGTGTGTCTGGTAAGGAGGAAATTGTGGAAAGGGAAAATCCAGGCTGTCATTTATTCTTTGATAGGCCCCAAACATAGATAGATCCAGAAAGCCACAAACTGCTCAAAGCCAAGACAGGTATAGATGCCAAGATACTAAAACACTCTAAAGCCAGTTTTACACGTTGCAATTAGTTGTACAATCGCATTTGCGATGTGACACGCCCAGGTTGCATACGGGATCTTATGAGATTGCACGTAGGTCGTTCATTTGCTGTCACACGAGCCTTAGTAGTCTATGTTAAAGGGAACCAATCATCAGGATTTTGGTGTATAAGCTGCAGCCAGTGCAGTACTGGCACTATCAGGCACATTGTGTACATACCATCAGGGGGCAGCTCGGGTGTTTAGGCAGTGAAATTCATCTTTATAAAGTTTGAAATTTCGTGCACTTTTTGATTGACGTGTGCACCTCTGCAGATAATGTCCGGGCGGGTTATGCAGGAGTTCCCCGCCCCCCCACCAGCCTGTTCCTCCCTCTCTCCTGATGTCCAGGCGTGTTATGCACGTGTTCCCCGCCCCCCCGCGCCGCCTGTTCCTCCCTCCCTCCCTCTGGCTGTATGTAAAATGCTAATCTTCAGAAACATGGCGCCGGAGTGGGCCTCTGCGCATAGCGCTTATCTCCGGCGCCATGTTTCTGAAGCCCCCGCATTACACAACTTGGTGTCTGAGAGGGCGGTGCCACAGCGATGTCACACCGGGTGGTGTGTTGGCCCGGTGTCCTGGGGCGGCACGATACAGGAGCAGCAGGTAATCGCGTCCTCCGGTCAGCTGTTCTGCAGTCCTGTTGTGATCGCGCTCGCTCCTGCGGTCACAACGGGATCTGAAGGAGCGAGGGCGCATGCGCCGCCCTCTAACACCAAGCTGTGTGATGCAGGCGTCAGAAACATGGCGCCGGAGATAAGCGCTATGCGCAGAGGCCCACTCCGGCGCCATGTTTCTGAAGATTAGATATTTACATACAGCCAGAGGCAGTGAGGGAGGAACAGGCGGCGCGGGGGGGCGGGGAACACGTGCATAACCCGCCCGGACATCAGGAGGGAGGGAGGAACAGGCGGCGCGGGGGGGGGCGGGGAACACGTGCATAACCCGCCCGGACATCAGGAGAGAGGGAGGAACAGGCTGGTGGGGGGGCGGGGAACTCCTGCATAACCCGCCCGGACATCAGGGGAGAGGGAGGAACAGGCTGGTGGGGGGGCGGGGAACTCCTGCATAACCCGCCCGGACATTATCTGCAGAGGTGCACACGTCAATCAAAACGTGCACGAAATTTCAAACTTTATAAAGATGAATTTCACTGCCTAAACACCCGAGCTGCCCCCTGATGGTATGTACACACTGTGCCTGATAGTGCCAGCACTGCACTGGCTGCAGCTTATACACCAAAATCCTGATGATTGGTTCCCTTTAAATTGATCAATTTTGTGTGCGATCCTTTAGATCATGTGTTCTGTGACGTATGCATTGGGCACCTTTTTTTTTTTTTTATTTATTGACTTGACAAGCGTGTGTAATGTGTAGGGAATCGGGATGCGTTTTTACTATGTCATCTGCCATTCAGCTCTGCTACATGGCCGCTGACAGCAGACACAGACAGCCATGTAGCAGAGCTGAATGGCAGATGACAGCAGACACAGACAGCCATGTAGCAGAGCTGAATGGCAGATGACAGCAGACACAGACAGCCATGTAGCAGCGGTGAATGGTAGTTGACAGCAGACACAGACAGCCATGTAGCAGCGGTGAATGGTAGTTGACAGCAGACACAGACAGCCATGTAGCAGTGGTGAATGGCAGATGACAGCAGACACAGACAGCCGTGTAGCAGCGGTGAATGGTAGTTGACAGCAGACACAGACAGCCATGTAGCAGTGGTGAATGGCAGATGACAGCAGACACAGACAGCCATGTAGCAGAGCTGAATGGCAGATGACAGCAGACACAGACAGCCGTGTAGCAGAGCTGAATGGCAGATGACAGCAGACACAGACAGCCATGTAGCAGAGCTGAATGGCCGCTGACAGCAGACACAGACAGCCATGTAGCAGTGGTGAATGGCAGATGACAGCAGACACAGACAGCCATGCAGCAGAGCTGAATGGCAGATGACAGCAGACACAGACAGCCGTGTAGCAGAGCTGAATGGCAGATGACAGCAGACACAGACAGCCATGTAGCAGAGCTGAATGGCCGCTGACAGCAGACACAGACAGCCATGTAGCAGTGGTGAATGGCAGATGACAGCAGACACAGACAGCCATGTAGCAGAGCTGAATGGCCGCTGACAGCAGACACAGACAGCCATGTAGCAGTGGTGAATGGCAGATGACAGCAGACACAGACAGCCATGTAGCAGAGCTGAATGGCCGCTGACAGCAGACACAGACAGCCATGTAGCAGTGGTGAATGGCAGATGACAGCAGACACAGACAGCCGTGTAGCAGAGCTGAATGGCAGATGACAGCAGACACAGACAGCCATGTAGCAGAGCTGAATGGCAGATGACAGCAGACACAGACAGAGCCGCACTGTCAGAATGAACTCGGGTGAACTTCACCCGACTTCATAGTCATGCTGTGGCTCTGTCTGTGTCGCGCCCTGATTAGCGGTCACCTGTGAAATACTCACCGGTGACCGCTAAACTCCTGAGTGACTGAAGTTAGCAGCCCTCTCTCATACTCACCGATCCCCGATGGGGCGCTGCACGGCGTTCACACTGCTGCGGCAGCTTTTACTATTTTGAGGAAGTGAGGGCTGAGGAGGTGAGGTGTTTATTTACTGTAATTTACAGATTAATCATGGAGGGTGTCTCATAGACGCCTGACATGATTAATCTAGGATTTAGTGGCAGCTATGGGCTGCCAATAACTCCTTATTACCCCGATTTGCCAACTCACCAGGGTAAATCGGGAAGAGCCCAGAACTGTTGCATCTAATGTATGCGGCAATTCTGGGCGGCTGCTGACTGATATTGTTAGGGTGGGGGGCTCCCCATAACGTGGAGCTCCCCATCCTGAGAATACCAGCCTTCAGCCGTATGGCTTTATCTGGCTGGTTTTAAAATTTGGGGGGACCGCACAGCGGTTTTTTTAATTATTTAATTATTTATTTCACTGCACAGTATAGACACGCCCACCGGCTGCTGTGATTGGGTGCAGTGTGACACCTGTCACTCAGCGTGGGGGCGTATCTCACTGTAACCAATCATAGGCGCCGGTGGGCGGGGAAAGCAGGGAATACGAGATTGTTTAATGGGCGGCCGGCTTTTTCAAAACAGTAAAAGCCGCCGCAGCAGTGTGAATGCCGTGCAGCGCCGGGGATCGGTGAGTATGAGAGAGGGGGATAGACTGACATGGACAGAGAGTGAGGGACAGAGATAGTGACCGACTGACAGAGATTAGTGAATGACAGGCATTGTGAGGCTTTTCAGCTGCGCTCTGAAGCGGACCTTTTTTAAGCTGCGGTGCAGAGCGCACACCTGCGCACATAGCCTCAGACACCAAAATCGTATGAGGGATGTCACACGTTACAATTGACTAGGTTCGTGCAACAAAACGCTCAATTCTAGACAAAGATACGATGTGTTTGCGATCAACGGTTTTGCGTTCAATCCTGATCGCACGTAGATGTCACACGCAGATACCTCACAAACGATGCCGGATGTGCGTCACTTACAACTGGACCCCAACGACGGATTGTGAGATATATTGAAGCGTGTAAAGCGGGCTTTAGAGGTTGGATGAAGAAGAGTTTGTTTAGTTTCTTTCCTGCAAAGGAAAGAACTGAAATATACACTATAGAGATTGTTATATGGACCGGCTTACAGCGTGCATTGTCACCACTGCAGGTTATATGGACCGGCTTACAGTGTGCATTGTCACCACTGCAGGTTATATGGACCGGCTTATAGCGTGCATTGTCTACACTGCAGGTTATATGGACCGGCTTACAGCGTGCATTGTCTACACTGCAGGTTATATGGACCGGCTTATAGCGTACATTGTCTACACTGCAGGTTATATGGACCGGCTTACAGCGTGCATTGTCTACACTGCAGGTTATATGGACCGCCATACAGCGTGCATTGTCTACACTGCAGGTTATATGGACCGGCTTACAGCGTGCATTGTCTACACTGCAGGTTATATGGACCGGCTTACAGTGTGCATTGTCACCACTGCAGGTTATATGGACCGGCTTACAGCGTGCATTGTCACCACTGCAGGTTATATGGACCGGCTTATAGCGTGCATTGTCTACACTGCAGGTTATATGGACCGGCTTACAGCGTGCATTGTCTACACTGCAGGTTATATGGAGCGGCTTACAGTGTGCATTGTCACCACTGCAGGTTATATGGACTGGCTTACAGCATGCATTGTCTACACTGCAGGTTATATGGACTGGCTTATAGCGTGCATTGTCTACACTGCAGGTTATATGGACCGGCTTACAGCGTGCATTGTCTACACTGCAGGTTATATGGACCGGCTTACAGCGTGCATTGTCTAAACTGCAGGTTATATGGACCGGCTTATAGCGTGCATTGTCTACACTGCAGGTTATATGGACCGGCTTACAGCGTGCATTGTATACACTGCAGGTTATATGGACCGGTTTACAGCGTGCATTGTCTACACTGCAGGTTATATGGACCGGCTTACAGCGGGCACTGTCTACACTGCAGGTTATATGGACCGGCTTACAGCGGGCACTGTCTACACTGCAGGTTATATGGACTGGCTTACAGTGTGCATTGTCTAAACTGCAGGTTATATGGACCGGCTTACAGTGTGCATTGTCACCACTGCAGGTTATATGGACCGGCTTACAGCGTGCATTGTCACCACTGCAGGTTATATGGACCGGCTTACAACAAGCATTGTCTAAACTGCAGGTTATATGGACCGGCTTACAGCGTGCATTGTCTACACTGCAGGTTATATGGACCGGTTTACAGCGTGCATTGTCTACACTGCAGGTTATATGGACCGGCTTACAGCGTGCATTGTCTACACTGCAGATTATATGGACCAGCTTACAGTGTGCATTGTCTACACTGCAGATTATATGGACCAGCTTACAGTGTGCATTGTCTACACTGCAGATTATATGGACCGGCTTACAGCGTGCATTGTCTACACTGCAGATTATATGGACCGGCTTACAGCATGCATTGTCTACACTGCAGGTTATATGGACCGGCTTACAGCGTGCATTGTCTACACTGCAGGTTATATAAACCAGCTTACAGCGTGCATTGTCTACACTGCAGGTTATATGGACCGGTTTACAGCGTGCATTGTCTACACTGCAGGTTATATGGACCGGCTTACAGCGTGTATTGTCACCACTGCAGGTTATATGGACCGGCTTACAGCGTGCATTGTCTACACTGCAGATTATATGGACCGGCTTACAGCGTGCATTGTCTACACTGCAGGTTATATGGACCGGTTTACAGCGTGCATTGTCTACACTGCAGGTTATATGGACCGGCTTACAGCGTGCATTGTCTACACTGCAGGTTATATGGACCGGCTTACAGCGTGCATTGTCTACACTGCAGGTTATATGGACCGGCTTACAGCGTGCATTGTCTACACTGCAGGTTATATGGACCGGTTTACAGCGTGCATTGTCTACACTGCAGGTTATATGGACCGGCTTACAGCGTGCATTGTCTACACTGCAGGTTATATGGACCGGCTTACAGCAAGCATTGTCTAAACTGCAGGTTATATGGACCGGCTTACAGCAAGCATTGTCTAAACTGCAGGTTATATGGACCAGCTTACAGCGTGCATTGTCTACTCTGCAGGTTATATGGACCGGTTTACAGCGTGCATTGTCTACACTGCAGGTTATATGGACCGGTTACAGCGTGCATTGTCTACACTGCAGGTTATATGGACCGGCTTACAGCGTGCATTGTCTACACTGCAGGTTATATGGACCGGCTTACAGCGTGCATTGTCACCACTGCAGGTTATATGGACCAGCTTACAGTGTGCATTGTCTACACTGCAGGTTATATGGACCGGTTTACAGCGTGCATTGTCTACACTGCAGGTTATATGGACCGGCTTACAGCGTGCATTGTCTACACTGCAGGTTATATGGACCGGCTTACAGCGTGCATTGTCTACACTGCAGGTTATATGGACCGGCTTACAGCGTGCATTGTCTACACTGCAGGTTATATGGACCGGCTTACAGCGTGCATTGTCACCACTGCAGGTTATATGGACCGGCTTACAGCGTGCATTGTCTACACTGCAGGTTATATGGACCGGCTTACAGCGTGCATTGTCTACACTGCAGGTTATATGGACCGGCTTACAGCGTGCATTGTCACCACTGCAGGTTATATGGACCGGCTTACAGCGTGCATTGTCTACACTGCAGGTTATATGGACCGGTTTACAGCGTGCATTGTCTACACTGCAGGTTATATGGACCGGCTTACAGCGTGCATTGTCTACACTGCAGGTTATATGGACCGGCTTACAGCGTGCATTGTCTACACTGCAGGTTATATGGAGCGGCTTACAGCGTGCATTGTCTACACTGCAGGTTATATGGACCGGCTTACAGCGTGCATTGTCTACACTGCAGGTTATATGGACCGGCTTACAGCGTGCATTGTCTACACTGCAGGTTATATGGACCGGCTTACAGCGTGCATTGTCACCACTGCAGGTTATATGGACCGGCTTACAGCGTGCATTGTCTACACTGCAGGTTATATGGACCGGCTTACAGCGTGCATTGTCTACACTGCAGGTTATATGGACCGGTTTACAGCGTGCATTGTCTACACTGCAGGTTATATGGACCGGCTTACAGCGTGCATTGTCTACACTGCAGGGTATATGGACCGGCTTACAGCGTGCATTGTCTACACTGCAGGTTATATGGACCGGCTTACAGCGTGCATTGTCTACACTGCAGGTTATATGGACCGGCTTACAGCGTGCATTGTCTACACTGCAGGTTATATGGACCGGCTTACAGCGTGCATTGTCTACACTGCAGGTTATATGGACCGGCTTACAGCGTGCATTGTCACCACTGCAGGTTATATGGACCGGCTTACAGCGTGCATTGTCTACACTGCAGGTTATATGGACCGGCTTACAGCGTGCATTGTCTACACTGCAGGTTATATGGACCGGCTTACAGCGTGCATTGTCTACACTGCAGGTTATATGGACCGGCTTACAGCGTGCATTGTCTACACTGCAGGTTATATGGACCGGCTTATAGCGTGCATTGTCTACACTGCAGGTTATATGGACCGGCTTACAGCGTGCATTGTCACCACTGCAGGTTATATGGACCGGCTTACAGCGTGTATTGTCTACACTGCAGGTTATATGGACCGGCTTACAGCGTGCATTGTCTACACTGCAGGTTATATGGACCGGCTTACAGCGTGCATTGTCTACACTGCAGGTTATATGGACCGGCTTACAGCAAGCATTGTCTAAACTGCAGGTTATATGGACCAGCTTACAGCGTGCATTGTCTACACTGCAGGTTATATGGACCGGTTTACAGCGTGCATTGCCTACACTGCAGGTTATATGGACCGGTTACAGCGTGCATTGTCTACACTGCAGGTTATATGGACCGGCTTACAGCGTGCATTGTCTACACTGCAGGTTATATGGACCGGCTTACAGCGTGCATTGTCACCACTGCAGGTTATATGGACCGGTTTACAGCGTGCATTGTCTACACTGCAGGTTATATGGACCGGCTTACAGCGTGCATTGTCTACACTGCAGGTTATATGGACCGGTTTACAGCGTGCATTGTCACCACTGCAGGTTATATGGACCGGCTTACAGCGTGCATTGTCTACACTGCAGGTTATATGGACCGGCCTACAGCGTGCATTGTCTACACTGCAGGTTATATGGACCGGTTTACAGCGTGCATTGTCTACACTGCAGGTTATATGGACCGGTTACAGCGTGCATTGTCTACACTGCAGGTTATATGGACCGGCTTACAGCGTGCATTGTCTACACTGCAGGTTATATGGACCGGCTTACAGCGTGCATTGTCACCACTGCAGGTTATATGGACCGGCTTACAGTGTGCATTGTCTACACTGCAGGTTATATGGACCGGTTTACAGCGTGCATTGTCTACACTGCAGGTTATATGGACCGGCTTACAGCGTGCATTGTCTACACTGCAGGTTATATGGACCGGCTTACAGCGTGCATTGTCTACACTGCAGGTTATATGGACCGGCTTACAGCGTGCATTGTCTACACTGCAGGTTATATGGACCGGCTTACAGCGTGCATTGTCACCACTGCAGGTTATATGGACCGGCTTACAGCGTGCATTGTCTACACTGCAGGTTATATGGACCGGCTTACAGCGTGCATTGTCTACACTGCAAGTTATATGGACCGGTTTACAGCGTGCATTGTCTACACTGCAGGTTATATGGACCGGCTTACAGCGTGCATTGTCTACACTGCAGGGTATATGGACCGGCTTACAGCGTGCATTGTCTACACTGCAGGTTATATGGACCGGCTTACAGCGTGCATTGTCTACACTGCAGGTTATATGGACCGGCTTACAGCGTGCATTGTCTACACTGCAGGTTATATGGACCGGCTTACAGCGTGCATTGTCTACACTGCAGGTTATATGGACCGGCTTACAGCGTGCATTGTCACCACTGCAGGTTATATGGACCGGCTTACAGCGTGCATTGTCTAAACTGCAGGTTATATGGACCGGCTTACAGCGTGCATTGTCTACACTGCAGGTTATATGGACCGGCTTACAGCGTGCATTGTCTACACTGCAGGTTATATGGACCGGCTTACAGCGTGCATTGTCTACACTGCAGGTTATATGGACCGGCTTACAGCGTGCATTGTCTACACTGCAGGTTATATGGACCGGCTTACAGCGTGCATTGTCACCACTGCAGGTTATATGGACCGGCTTACAGCGTGCATTGTCTACACTGCAGGTTATATGGACCGGCTTACAGTGTGCATTGTCTACACTGCAGGTTATATGGACCGGTTTACAGCGTGCATTGTCTACACTGCAGGTTATATGGACCGGCTTACAGCGTGCATTGTCTACACTGCAGGGTATATGGACCGGCTTACAGCGTGCATTGTCTACACTGCAGGTTATATGGACCGGCTTACAGCGTGCATTGTCTACACTGCAGGTTATATGGACCGGCTTACAGCGTGCATTGTCTACACTGCAGGTTATATGGACCGGCTTACAGCGTGCATTGTCTACACTGCAGATTATATGGACCAGCTTACAGTGTGCATTGTCTACACTGCAGATTATATGGACCAGTTTACAGTGTGCATTGTCTACACTGCAGATTATATGGACCGGCTTACAGCGTGCATTGTCTACACTGCAGATTATATGGACCGGCTTACAGCATGCATTGTCTACACTGCAGGTTATATGGACCGGCTTACAGCGTGCATTGTCACCACTGCAGGTTATATGGACCGGCTTACAGCGTGCATTGTCACCACTGCAGGTTATATGGACCGGCTTACAACAAGCATTGTCTAAACTGCAGGTTATATGGACCGGCTTACAGCGTGCATTGTCTACACTGCAGGTTATATGGACCGGTTTACAGCGTGCATTGTCTACACTGCAGGTTATATGGACCGGCTTACAGCGTGCATTGTCTACACTGCAGATTATATGGACCAGCTTACAGTGTGCATTGTCTACACTGCAGATTATATGGACCAGCTTACAGTGTGCATTGTCTACACTGCAGATTATATGGACCGGCTTACAGCGTGCATTGTCTACACTGCAGATTATATGGACCGGCTTACAGCATGCATTGTCTACACTGCAGGTTATATGGACCGGCTTACAGCGTGCATTGTCTACACTGCAGGTTATATGGACCAGCTTACAGCGTGCATTGTCTACACTGCAGGTTATATGGACCGGTTTACAGCGTGCATTGTCTACACTGCAGGTTATATGGACCGGCTTACAGCGTGTATTGTCTACACTGCAGGTTATATGGACCGGCTTACAGCGTGCATTGTCTACACTGCAGGTTATATGGACCGGCTTACAGCAAGCATTGTCTAAACTGCAGGTTATATGGACCAGCTTACAGCGTGCATTGTCTACACTGCAGGTTATATGGACCGGTTTACAGCGTGCATTGTCTACACTGCAGGTTATATGGACCGGTTACAGCGTGCATTGTCTACACTGCAGGTTATATGAACCGGCTTACAGCGTGCATTGTCTACACTGCAGGTTATATGGACCGGCTTACAGCGTGCATTGTCACCACTGCAGGTTATATGGACCGGCTTACAGTGTGCATTGTCTACACTGCAGGTTATATGGACCGGTTTACAGCGTGCATTGTCTACACTGCAGGTTATATGGACCGGCTTACAGCGTGCATTGTCTACACTGCAGGTTATATGGACCGGCTTACAGCGTGCATTGTCTACACTGCAGGTTATATGGACCGGTTTACAGCGTGCATTGTCTACACTGCAGGTTATATGGACCGGCTTACAGCGTGCATTGTCTACACTGCAGGTTATATGGACCGGCTTACAGCGTGCATTGTCTACACTGCAGGTTATATGGACCGGCTTACAGCGTGCATTGTCTACACTGCAGGTTATATGGACCGGCTTACAGCGTGCATTGTCACCACTGCAGGTTATATGGACCGGCTTACAGCGTGCATTGTCTACACTGCAGGTTATATGGACCGGCTTACAGCGTGCATTGTCTACACTGCAGGTTATATGGACCGGCTTACAGCGTGCATTGTCACCACTGCAGGTTATATGGACCGGCTTACAGCGTGCATTGTCTACACTGCAGGTTATATGGAGCGGCTTACAGCGTGCATTGTCTACACTGCAGGTTATATGGACCGGCTTACAGCGTGCATTGTCACCACTGCAGGTTATATGGACCGGCTTACATTGTGCATTGTCTACACTGCAGGTTATATGGACCGGCATACAGCGTGCATTGTCTACACTGCAGGTTATATGGACCGGCTTACAGCGTGCATTGTTTACACTGCAGGTTATATGGACCGGCTTACAGCGTGCATTGTCACCACTGCAGGTTATATGGACCGGCTTACAGCGTGCATTGTCTACACTGCAGGTTATATGGACCGGCTTACAGCGTGCATTGTCTACACTGCAGGTTATATGGACCGGTTTACAGCGTGCATTGTCTACACTGCAGGTTATATGGACCGGCTTACAGCGTGCATTGTCTACACTGCAGGGTATATGGACCGGCTTACAGCGTGCATTGTCTACACTGCAGGTTATATGGACCGGCTTACAGCGTGCATTGTCTACACTGCAGGTTATATGGACCGGCTTACAGCGTGCATTGTCTACACTGCAGGTTATATGGACCGGCTTACAGCGTGCATTGTCTACACTGCAGGTTATATGGACCGGCTTACAGCGTGCATTGTCACCACTGCAGGTTATATGGACCGGCTTACAGCGTGCATTGTCACCACTGCAGGTTATATGGACCGGCTTACAGCGTGCATTGTCTACACTGCAGGTTATATGGACCGGCTTACAGCGTGCATTGTCACCACTGCAGGTTATATGGACCGGCTTACAGCGTGCATTGTCTACACTGCAGGTTATATGGAGCGGCTTACAGCGTGCATTGTCTACACTGCAGGTTATATGGACCGGCTTACAGCGTGCATTGTCACCACTGCAGGTTATATGGACCGGCTTACATTGTGAATTGTCTACACTGCAGGTTATATGGACCGGCTTACAGCGTGCATTGTCTACACTGCAGGTTATATGGACCGGCTTACAGCGTGCATTGTTTACACTGCAGGTTATATGGACCGGCTTACAGCGTGCATTGTCACCACTGCAGGTTATATGGACCGGCTTACAGCGTGCATTGTCTACACTGCAGGTTATATGGACCGGCTTACAGCGTGCATTGTCTACACTGCAGGTTATATGGACCGGCTTACAGCGTGCATTGTCTACACTGCAGGTTATATGGACCGGTTTACAGCGTGCATTGTCTACACTGCAGGTTATATGGACCGGCTTACAGCGTGCATTGTCTACACTGCAGGGTATATGGACCGGCTTACAGCGTGCATTGCCTACACTGCAGGTTATATGGACCGGTTACAGCGTGCATTGTCTACACTGCAGGTTATATGGACCGGCTTACAGCGTGCATTGTCTACACTGCAGGTTATATGGACCGGCTTACAGCGTGCATTGTCACCACTGCAGGTTATATGGACCGGTTTACAGCGTGCATTGTCTACACTGCAGGTTATATGGACCGGCTTACAGCGTGCATTGTCTACACTGCAGGTTATATGGACCGGTTTACAGCGTGCATTGTCACCACTGCAGGTTATATGGACCGGCTTACAGCGTGCATTGTCTACACTGCAGGTTATATGGACCGGCCTACAGCGTGCATTGTCTACACTGCAGGTTATATGGACCGGTTTACAGCGTGCATTGTCTACACTGCAGGTTATATGGACCGGTTACAGCGTGCATTGTCTACACTGCAGGTTATATGGACCGGCTTACAGCGTGCATTGTCTACACTGCAGGTTATATGGACCGGCTTACAGCGTGCATTCTCACCACTGCAGGTTATATGGACCGGCTTACAGTGTGCATTGTCTACACTGCAGGTTATATGGACCGGTTTACAGCGTGCATTGTCTACACTGGAGGTTATATGGACCGGCTTACAGCGTGCATTGTCTACACTGCAGGTTATATGGACCGGCTTACAGCGTGCATTGTCTACACTGCAGGTTATATGGACCGGCTTACAGCGTGCATTGTCTACACTGCAGGTTATATGGACCGGCTTACAGCGTGCATTGTCACCACTGCAGGTTATATGGACCGGCTTACAGCGTGCATTGTCTACACTGCAGGTTATATGGACCGGCTTACAGCGTGCATTGTCTACACTGCAAGTTATATGGACCGGTTTACAGCGTGCATTGTCTACACTGCAGGTTATATGGACCGGCTTACAGCGTGCATTGTCTACACTGCAGGTTATATGGACCGGCTTACAGCGTGCATTGTCTACACTGCAGGTTATATGGACCGGCTTACAGCGTGCATTGTCTACACTGCAGGTTATATGGACCGGCTTACAGCGTGCATTGTCACCACTGCAGGTTATATGGACCGGCTTACAGCGTGCATTGTCTACACTGCAGGTTATATGGACCGGCTTACAGTGTGCATTGTCTACACTGCAGGTTATATGGACCGGTTTACAGCGTGCATTGTCTACACTGCAGGTTATATGGACCGGCTTACAGCGTGCATTGTCTACACTGCAGGGTATATGGACCGGCTTACAGCGTGCATTGTCTACACTGCAGGTTATATGGACCGGCTTACAGCGTGCATTGTCTACACTGCAGGTTATATGGACCGGCTTACAGCGTGCATTGTCTACACTGCAGGTTATATGGACCGGCTTACAGCGTGCATTGTCTACACTGCAGATTATATGGACCAGCTTACAGTGTGCATTGTCTACACTGCAGATTATATGGACCAGTTTACAGTGTGCATTGTCTACACTGCAGATTATATGGACCGGCTTACAGCGTGCATTGTCTACACTGCAGATTATATGGACCGGCTTACAGCATGCATTGTCTACACTGCAGGTTATATGGACCGGCTTACAGCGTGCATTGTCACCACTGCAGGTTATATGGACCGGCTTACAGCGTGCATTGTCACCACTGCAGGTTATATGGACCGGCTTACAACAAGCATTGTCTAAACTGCAGGTTATATGGACCGGCTTACAGCGTGCATTGTCTACACTGCAGGTTATATGGACCGGTTTACAGCGTGCATTGTCTACACTGCAGGTTATATGGACCGGCTTACAGCGTGCATTGTCTACACTGCAGATTATATGGACCAGCTTACAGTGTGCATTGTCTACACTGCAGATTATATGGACCAGCTTACAGTGTGCATTGTCTACACTGCAGATTATATGGACCGGCTTACAGCGTGCATTGTCTACACTGCAGATTATATGGACCGGCTTACAGCATGCATTGTCTACACTGCAGGTTATATGGACCGGCTTACAGCGTGCATTGTCTACACTGCAGGTTATATGGACCAGCTTACAGCGTGCATTGTCTACACTGCAGGTTATATGGACCGGTTTACAGCGTGCATTGTCTACACTGCAGGTTATATGGACCGGCTTACAGCGTGTATTGTCTACACTGCAGGTTATATGGACCGGCTTACAGCGTGCATTGTCTACACTGCAGGTTATATGGACCGGCTTACAGCAAGCATTGTCTAAACTGCAGGTTATATGGACCAGCTTACAGCGTGCATTGTCTACACTGCAGGTTATATGGACCGGTTTACAGCGTGCATTGTCTACACTGCAGGTTATATGGACCGGTTACAGCGTGCATTGTCTACACTGCAGGTTATATGGACCGGCTTACAGCGTGCATTGTCTACACTGCAGGTTATATGGACCGGCTTACAGCGTGCATTGTCACCACTGCAGGTTATATGGACCGGCTTACAGTGTGCATTGTCTACACTGCAGGTTATATGGACCGGTTTACAGCGTGCATTGTCTACACTGCAGGTTATATGGACCGGCTTACAGCGTGCATTGTCTACACTGCAGGTTATATGGACCGGCTTACAGCGTGCATTGTCTACACTGCAGGTTATATGGACCGGTTTACAGCGTGCATTGTCTACACTGCAGGTTATATGGACCGGCTTACAGCGTGCATTGTCTACACTGCAGGTTATATGGACCGGCTTACAGCGTGCATTGTCTACACTGCAGGTTATATGGACCGGCTTACAGCGTGCATTGTCTACACTGCAGGTTATATGGACCGGCTTACAGCGTGCATTGTCACCACTGCAGGTTATATGGACCGGCTTACAGCGTGCATTGTCTACACTGCAGGTTATATGGACCGGCTTACAGCGTGCATTGTCTACACTGCAGGTTATATGGACCGGCTTACAGCGTGCATTATCACCACTGCAGGTTATATGGACCGGCTTACAGCGTGCATTGTCTACACTGCAGGTTATATGGAGCGGCTTACAGCGTGCATTGTCTACACTGCAGGTTATATGGACCGGCTTACAGCGTGCATTGTCACCACTGCAGGTTATATGGACCGGCTTACATTGTGCATTGTCTACACTGCAGGTTATATGGACCGGCTTACAGCGTGCATTGTCTACACTGCAGGTTATATGGACCGGCTTACAGCGTGCATTGTTTACACTGCAGGTTATATGGACCGGCTTACAGCGTGCATTGTCACCACTGCAGGTTATATGGACCGGCTTACAGCGTGCATTGTCTACACTGCAGGTTATATGGACCGGCTTACAGCGTGCATTGTCTACACTGCAGGTTATATGGACTGGTTTACAGCGTGCATTGTCTACACTGCAGGTTATATGGACCGGCTTACAGCGTGCATTGTCTACACTGCAGGGTATATGGACCGGCTTACAGCGTGCATTGTCTACACTGCAGGTTATATGGACCGGCTTACAGCGTGCATTGTCTACACTGCAGGTTATATGGACCGGCTTACAGCGTGCATTGTCTACACTGCAGGTTATATGGACCGGCTTACAGCGTGCATTGTCTACACTGCAGGTTATATGGACCGGCTTACAGCGTGCATTGTCACCACTGCAGGTTATATGGACCGGCTTACAGCGTGCATTGTCTACACTGCAGGTTATATGGACCGGCTTACAGCGTGCATTGTCTACACTGCAGGTTATATGGACCGGCTTACAGCGTGCATTGTCACCACTGCAGGTTATATGGACCGGCTTACAGCGTGCATTGTCTACACTGCAGGTTATATGGAGCGGCTTACAGCGTGCATTGTCTACACTGCAGGTTATATGGACCGGCTTACAGCGTGCATTGTCACCACTGCAGGTTATATGGACCGGCTTACATTGTGAATTGTCTACACTGCAGGTTATATGGACCGGCTTACAGCGTGCATTGTCTACACTGCAGGTTATATGGACCGGCTTACAGCGTGCATTGTTTACACTGCAGGTTATATGGACCGGCTTACAGCGTGCATTGTCACCACTGCAGGTTATATGGACCGGCTTACAGCGTGCATTGTCTACACTGCAGGTTATATGGACCGGCTTACAGCGTGCATTGTCTACACTGCAGGTTATATGGACCGGCTTACAGCGTGCATTGTCTACACTGCAGGTTATATGGACCGGTTTACAGCGTGCATTGTCTACACTGCAGGTTATATGGACCGGCTTACAGCGTGCATTGTCTACACTGCAGGGTATATGGACCGGCTTACAGCGTGCATTGTCTACACTGCAGGTTATATGGACCGGCTTACAGCGTGCATTGTCTACACTGCAGGTTATATGGACCGGCTTACAGCGTGCATTGTCTACACTGCAGGTTATATGGACCGGCTTACAGCGTGCATTGTCTACACTGCAGGTTATATGGACCGGCTTACAGCGTGCATTGTCACCACTGCAGGTTATATGGACCGGCTTACAGCGTGCATTGTCTACACTGCAGGTTATATGGACCGGCTTACAGCGTGCATTGTCTACACTGCAGGTTATATGGACCGGCTTACAGCGTGCATTGTCTACACTGCAGGTTATATGGACCGGCTTACAGCGTGCATTGTCTACACTGCAGGTTATATGGACCGGCTTACAGCGTGCATTGTCTACACTGCAGGTTATATGGACCGGCTTACAGCGTGCATTGTCACCACTGCAGGTTATATGGACCGGCTTACAGCGTGCATTGTCACCACTGCAGGTTATATGGACCGGCTTACAGTGTGCATTGTCTACACTGCAGGTTATATGGACCGGTTTACAGCGTGCATTGTCTACACTGCAGGTTATATGGACCGGCTTACATCGTGCATTGTCTACACTGCAGGTTATATGGACCGGCTTACAGCGTGCATTGTCTACACTGCAGGTTATATGGACCGGCTTACAGCGTGCATTGTCTACACTGCAGGGTATATGGACCGGCTTACAGCGTGCATTGTCACCACTGCAGGTTATATGGACCGGCTTACAGCGTGCATTGTCTACACTGCAGGTTATATGGACCGGCTTACAGCGTGCATTGTCTACACTGCAGGTTATATGGACCGGCTTACAGCGTGCATTGTCACCACTGCAGGTTATATGGACCGGCTTACAGTGTGCATTGTCTACACTGCAGGTTATATGGACCGGTTTACAGCGTGCATTGTCTACACTGCAGGTTATATGGACCGGCTTACAGCGTGCATTGTCTACACTGCAGGTTATATGGACCGGCTTACAGCGTGCATTGTCTACACTGCAGGTTATATGGAGCGGCTTACAGCGTGGATTGTCTACACTGCAGGTTATATGGACCGGCTTACAGCGTGCATTGTCACCACTGCAGGTTATATGGACCGGCTTACAGCATGCATTGTCTACACTGCAGGTTATATGGACCGGTTTACAGCGTGCATTTTCTACACTGCAGGTTATATGGACCGGCTTACAGCGTGCATTGTCTACACTGCAGGTTATATGGACCGGCTTACAGCGTGCATTGTCTACACTGCAGGTTATATGGACCGGCTTACAGCGTGCATTGTCTACACTGCAGGTTATATGGACCGGCTTACAGCGTGCATTGTCACCACTGCAGGTTATATGGACCGGCTTACAGCGTGCATTGTCTACACTGCAGGTTATATGGACCGGCTTACAGCGTGCATTGTCTACACTGCAGGTTATATGGACCGGCTTACAGCGTGCATTGTCACCACTGCAGGTTATATGGACCGGCTTACAGCGTGCATTGTCTACACTGCAGGTTATATGGAGCGGCTTACAGCGTGCATTGTCTACACTGCAGGTTATATGGACCGGCTTACAGCGTGCATTGTCACCACTGCAGGTTATATGGACCGGCTTACAGCGTGCATTGTCTACACTGCAGGTTATATGGACCGGCTTACAGCGTGCATTGTCTACACTGCAGGTTATATGGACCGGCTTACAGCGTGCATTGTCTACACTGCAGGTTATATGGACCGGCTTACAGCGTGCATTGTCACCACTGCAGGTTATATGGACCGGCTTACAGCGTGCATTGTCTACACTGCAGGTTATATGGACCGGCTTACAGCGTGCATTGTCTACACTGCAGGTTATATGGACCGGTTTACAGCGTTCATTGTCTACACTGCAGGGTATATGGACCAGCTTACAGCGTGCATTGTCTACACTGCAGGTTATATGGACCGGCTTACAGCGTGCATTGTCTACACTGCAGGTTATATGGACCGGCTTACAGCGTGCATTGTCTACACTGCAGGTTATATGGACCGGCTTACAGCGTGCATTGTCTACACTGCAGGTTATATGGACCGGCTTACAGCGTGCATTGTCTACACTGCAGCTTATATGGACCGGCTTACAGCGTGCATTGTCACCACTGCAGGTTATATGGACCGGCTTACAGCGTGCATTGTCTACACTGCAGGTTATATGGACCGGCTTACAGCGTGCATTGTCTACACTGCAGGTTATATGGACCGGCTTACAGCGTGCATTGTCTACACTGCAGGTTATATGGACCGGCTTACAGCGTGCATTGTCTACACTGCAGGTTATATGGACCGGCTTACAGCGTGCATTGTCTACACTGCAGGTTATATGGACCGGCTTACAGCGTGCATTGTCACCACTGCAGGTTATATGGACCGGCTTACAGCGTGCATTGTCTACACTGCAGGTTATATGGACCGGCTTACAGTGTGCATTGTCTACACTGCAGGTTATATGGACCGGTTTACAGCGTGCATTGTCTACACTGCAGGTTATATGGACCGGCTTACATCGTGCATTGTCTACACTGCAGGTTATATGGACCGGCTTACAGCGTGCATTGTCTACACTGCAGGTTATATGGACCGGCTTACAGCGTGCATTGTCTACACTGCAGGTTATATGGACCGGCTTACAGCGTGCATTGTCACCACTGCAGGTTATATGGACCGGCTTACAGCGTGCATTGTCTACACTGCAGGTTATATGGACCGGCTTACAGCGTGCATTGTCTACACTGCAGGTTATATGGACCGGCTTACAGCGTGCATTGTCACCACTGCAGGTTATATGGACCGGCTTACAGCGTGCATTGTCTACACTGCAGGTTATATGGACCGGTTTACAGCGTGCATTGTCTACACTGCAGGTTATATGGACCGGCTTACAGCGTGCATTGTCTACACTGCAGGTTATATGGACCGGCTTACAGCGTGCATTGTCTACACTGCAGGTTATATGGAGCGGCTTACAGCGTGGATTGTCTACACTGCAGGTTATATGGACCGGCTTACAGCGTGCATTGTCACCACTGCAGGTTATATGGACCGGCTTACAGCATGCATTGTCTACACTGCAGGTTATATGGACCGGCTTACAGCGTGTATTGTCTACACTGCAGGGTATATGGACCGGCTTACAGCGTGCATTGTCTACACTGCAGGTTATATGGACCGGCTTACAGCGTGCATTGTCACCACTGCAGGTTATATGGACCGGCTTACAGCGTGCATTGTCTACACTGCAGGTTATATGGACCGGCTTACAGTGTGCATTGTCTACACTGCAGGTTATATGGACCGGTTTACAGCGTGCATTGTCTACACTGCAGGTTATATGGACCGGCTTACATCGTGCATTGTCTACACTGCAGGTTATATGGACCGGCTTACAGCGTGCATTGTCTACACTGCAGGTTATATGGACCGGCTTACAGCGTGCATTGTCTACACTGCAGGTTATATGGACCGGCTTACAGCGTGCATTGTCACCACTGCAGGTTATATGGACCGGCTTACAGCGTGCATTGTCTACACTGCAGGTTATATGGACCGGCTTACAGCGTGCATTGTCTACACTGCAGGTTATATGGACCGGCTTACAGCGTGCATTGTCACCACTGCAGGTTATATGGACCGGCTTACAGCGTGCATTGTCTACACTGCAGGTTATATGGACCGGTTTACAGCGTGCATTGTCTACACTGCAGGTTATATGGACCGGCTTACAGCGTGCATTGTCTACACTGCAGGTTATATGGACCGGCTTACAGCGTGCATTGTCTACACTGCAGGTTATATGGAGCGGCTTACAGCGTGGATTGTCTACACTGCAGGTTATATGGACCGGCTTACAGCGTGCATTGTCACCACTGCAGGTTATATGGACCGGCTTACAGCATGCATTGTCTACACTGCAGGTTATATGGACCGGCTTACAGCGTGTATTGTCTACACTGCAGGGTATATGGACCGGCTTACAGCGTGCATTGTCTACACTGCAGGTTATATGGACCGGCTTACAGCGTGCATTGTCTACACTGCAGGTTATATGGACCGGCTTACAGCGTGCATTGTCTACACTGCAGGTTATATGGACCGGCTTACAGCGTGCATTGTCACCACTGCAGGTTATATGGCCTGGCTTACAGCGTGCATTGTCTACACTGCAGGTTATATGGACCGGCTTACAGCGTGCATTGTCTACACTGCAGGTTATATGGACCGGTTTACAACGTGCATTGTCTACACTGCAGGTTATATGGACCGGCTTACAGCGTGCATTGTCTACACTGCAGGTTATATGGACCGGCTTACAGCGTGCATTGTCTACACTGCAGGTTATATGGACCGGCTTACAGCGTGCATTGTCTACACTGCAGGTTATATGGACCGGCTTACAGCGTGCATTGTCACCACTGCAGGTTATATGGACCGGCTTACAGCGTGCATTGTCTACACTGCAGGTTATATGGACCGGCTTACAGCGTGCATTGTCTACACTGCAGGTTATATGGACCGGCTTACAGCGTGCATTGTCTACACTGCAGGTTATATGGACCGGCTTACAGCGTGCATTGTCTACACTGCAGGTTATATGGACCGGCTTACAGCGTGCATTGTCTACACTGCAGGTTATATGGACCGGCTTACAGCGTGCATTGTCACCACTGCAGGTTATATGGACCGGCTTACAGCGTGCATTGTCTACACTGCAGGTTATATGGACCGGCTTACAGTGTGCATTGTCTACACTGCAGGTTATATGGACCGGTTTACAGCGTGCATTGTCTACACTGCAGGTTATATGGACCGGCTTACAGCGTGCATTGTCTACACTGCAGGGTATATGGACCGGCTTACAGCGTGCATTGTCTACACTGCAGGTTATATGGACCGGCTTACAGCGTGCATTGTCTACACTGCAGGTTATATGGACCGGCTTACAGCGTGCATTGTCTACACTGCAGGTTATATGGACCGGCTTACAGCGTGCATTGTCTACACTGCAGATTATATGGACCAGCTTACAGTGTGCATTGTCTACACTGCAGATTATATGGACCAGTTTACAGTGTGCATTGTCTACACTGCAGATTATATGGACCGGCTTACAGCGTGCATTGTCTACACTGCAGATTATATGGACCGGCTTACAGCATGCATTGTCTACACTGCAGGTTATATGGACCGGCTTACAGCGTGCATTGTCACCACTGCAGGTTATATGGACCGGCTTACAGCGTGCATTGTCACCACTGCAGGTTATATGGACCGGCTTACAACAAGCATTGTCTAAACTGCAGGTTATATGGACCGGCTTACAGCGTGCATTGTCTACACTGCAGGTTATATGGACCGGTTTACAGCGTGCATTGTCTACACTGCAGGTTATATGGACCGGCTTACAGCGTGCATTGTCTACACTGCAGATTATATGGACCAGCTTACAGTGTGCATTGTCTACACTGCAGATTATATGGACCAGCTTACAGTGTGCATTGTCTACACTGCAGATTATATGGACCGGCTTACAGCGTGCATTGTCTACACTGCAGATTATATGGACCGGCTTACAGCATGCATTGTCTACACTGCAGGTTATATGGACCGGCTTACAGCGTGCATTGTCTACACTGCAGGTTATATGGACCAGCTTACAGCGTGCATTGTCTACACTGCAGGTTATATGGACCGGTTTACAGCGTGCATTGTCTACACTGCAGGTTATATGGACCGGCTTACAGCGTGTATTGTCTACACTGCAGGTTATATGGACCGGCTTACAGCGTGCATTGTCTACACTGCAGGTTATATGGACCGGCTTACAGCAAGCATTGTCTAAACTGCAGGTTATATGGACCAGCTTACAGCGTGCATTGTCTACACTGCAGGTTATATGGACCGGTTTACAGCGTGCATTGTCTACACTGCAGGTTATATGGACCGGTTACAGCGTGCATTGTCTACACTGCAGGTTATATGGACCGGCTTACAGCGTGCATTGTCTACACTGCAGGTTATATGGACCGGCTTACAGCGTGCATTGTCACCACTGCAGGTTATATGGACCGGCTTACAGTGTGCATTGTCTACACTGCAGGTTATATGGACCGGTTTACAGCGTGCATTGTCTACACTGCAGGTTATATGGACCGGCTTACAGCGTGCATTGTCTACACTGCAGGTTATATGGACCGGCTTACAGCGTGCATTGTCTACACTGCAGGTTATATGGACCGGTTTACAGCGTGCATTGTCTACACTGCAGGTTATATGGACCGGCTTACAGCGTGCATTGTCTACACTGCAGGTTATATGGACCGGCTTACAGCGTGCATTGTCTACACTGCAGGTTATATGGACCGGCTTACAGCGTGCATTGTCTACACTGCAGGTTATATGGACCGGCTTACAGCGTGCATTGTCACCACTGCAGGTTATATGGACCGGCTTACAGCGTGCATTGTCTACACTGCAGGTTATATGGACCGGCTTACAGCGTGCATTGTCTACACTGCAGGTTATATGGACCGGCTTACAGCGTGCATTATCACCACTGCAGGTTATATGGACCGGCTTACAGCGTGCATTGTCTACACTGCAGGTTATATGGAGCGGCTTACAGCGTGCATTGTCTACACTGCAGGTTATATGGACCGGCTTACAGCGTGCATTGTCACCACTGCAGGTTATATGGACCGGCTTACATTGTGCATTGTCTACACTGCAGGTTATATGGACCGGCTTACAGCGTGCATTGTCTACACTGCAGGTTATATGGACCGGCTTACAGCGTGCATTGTTTACACTGCAGGTTATATGGACCGGCTTACAGCGTGCATTGTCACCACTGCAGGTTATATGGACCGGCTTACAGCGTGCATTGTCTACACTGCAGGTTATATGGACCGGCTTACAGCGTGCATTGTCTACACTGCAGGTTATATGGACCGGTTTACAGCGTGCATTGTCTACACTGCAGGTTATATGGACCGGCTTACAGCGTGCATTGTCTACACTGCAGGGTATATGGACCGGCTTACAGCGTGCATTGTCTACACTGCAGGTTATATGGACCGGCTTACAGCGTGCATTGTCTACACTGCAGGTTATATGGACCGGCTTACAGCGTGCATTGTCTACACTGCAGGTTATATGGACCGGCTTACAGCGTGCATTGTCTACACTGCAGGTTATATGGACCGGCTTACAGCGTGCATTGTCACCACTGCAGGTTATATGGACCGGCTTACAGCGTGCATTGTCTACACTGCAGGTTATATGGACCGGCTTACAGCGTGCATTGTCTACACTGCAGGTTATATGGACCGGCTTACAGCGTGCATTGTCACCACTGCAGGTTATATGGACCGGCTTACAGCGTGCATTGTCTACACTGCAGGTTATATGGAGCGGCTTACAGCGTGCATTGTCTACACTGCAGGTTATATGGACCGGCTTACAGCGTGCATTGTCACCACTGCAGGTTATATGGACCGGCTTACATTGTGAATTGTCTACACTGCAGGTTATATGGACCGGCTTACAGCGTGCATTGTCTACACTGCAGGTTATATGGACCGGCTTACAGCGTGCATTGTTTACACTGCAGGTTATATGGACCGGCTTACAGCGTGCATTGTCACCACTGCAGGTTATATGGACCGGCTTACAGCGTGCATTGTCTACACTGCAGGTTATATGGACCGGCTTACAGCGTGCATTGTCTACACTGCAGGTTATATGGACCGGCTTACAGCGTGCATTGTCTACACTGCAGGTTATATGGACCGGTTTACAGCGTGCATTGTCTACACTGCAGGTTATATGGACCGGCTTACAGCGTGCATTGTCTACACTGCAGGGTATATGGACCGGCTTACAGCGTGCATTGTCTACACTGCAGGTTATATGGACCGGCTTACAGCGTGCATTGTCTACACTGCAGGTTATATGGACCGGCTTACAGCGTGCATTGTCTACACTGCAGGTTATATGGACCGGCTTACAGCGTGCATTGTCTACACTGCAGGTTATATGGACCGGCTTACAGCGTGCATTGTCACCACTGCAGGTTATATGGACCGGCTTACAGCGTGCATTGTCTACACTGCAGGTTATATGGACCGGCTTACAGCGTGCATTGTCTACACTGCAGGTTATATGGACCGGCTTACAGCGTGCATTGTCTACACTGCAGGTTATATGGACCGGCTTACAGCGTGCATTGTCTACACTGCAGGTTATATGGACCGGCTTACAGCGTGCATTGTCTACACTGCAGGTTATATGGACCGGCTTACAGCGTGCATTGTCACCACTGCAGGTTATATGGACCGGCTTACAGCGTGCATTGTCACCACTGCAGGTTATATGGACCGGCTTACAGTGTGCATTGTCTACACTGCAGGTTATATGGACCGGTTTACAGCGTGCATTGTCTACACTGCAGGTTATATGGACCGGCTTACATCGTGCATTGTCTACACTGCAGGTTATATGGACCGGCTTACAGCGTGCATTGTCTACACTGCAGGTTATATGGACCGGCTTACAGCGTGCATTGTCTACACTGCAGGGTATATGGACCGGCTTACAGCGTGCATTGTCACCACTGCAGGTTATATGGACCGGCTTACAGCGTGCATTGTCTACACTGCAGGTTATATGGACCGGCTTACAGCGTGCATTGTCTACACTGCAGGTTATATGGACCGGCTTACAGCGTGCATTGTCACCACTGCAGGTTATATGGACCGGCTTACAGTGTGCATTGTCTACACTGCAGGTTATATGGACCGGTTTACAGCGTGCATTGTCTACACTGCAGGTTATATGGACCGGCTTACAGCGTGCATTGTCTACACTGCAGGTTATATGGACCGGCTTACAGCGTGCATTGTCTACACTGCAGGTTATATGGAGCGGCTTACAGCGTGGATTGTCTACACTGCAGGTTATATGGACCGGCTTACAGCGTGCATTGTCACCACTGCAGGTTATATGGACCGGCTTACAGCATGCATTGTCTACACTGCAGGTTATATGGACCGGTTTACAGCGTGCATTTTCTACACTGCAGGTTATATGGACCGGCTTACAGCGTGCATTGTCTACACTGCAGGTTATATGGACCGGCTTACAGCGTGCATTGTCTACACTGCAGGTTATATGGACCGGCTTACAGCGTGCATTGTCTACACTGCAGGTTATATGGACCGGCTTACAGCGTGCATTGTCACCACTGCAGGTTATATGGACCGGCTTACAGCGTGCATTGTCTACACTGCAGGTTATATGGACCGGCTTACAGCGTGCATTGTCTACACTGCAGGTTATATGGACCGGCTTACAGCGTGCATTGTCACCACTGCAGGTTATATGGACCGGCTTACAGCGTGCATTGTCTACACTGCAGGTTATATGGAGCGGCTTACAGCGTGCATTGTCTACACTGCAGGTTATATGGACCGGCTTACAGCGTGCATTGTCACCACTGCAGGTTATATGGACCGGCTTACAGCGTGCATTGTCTACACTGCAGGTTATATGGACCGGCTTACAGCGTGCATTGTCTACACTGCAGGTTATATGGACCGGCTTACAGCGTGCATTGTCTACACTGCAGGTTATATGGACCGGCTTACAGCGTGCATTGTCACCACTGCAGGTTATATGGACCGGCTTACAGCGTGCATTGTCTACACTGCAGGTTATATGGACCGGCTTACAGCGTGCATTGTCTACACTGCAGGTTATATGGACCGGTTTACAGCGTTCATTGTCTACACTGCAGGGTATATGGACCAGCTTACAGCGTGCATTGTCTACACTGCAGGTTATATGGACCGGCTTACAGCGTGCATTGTCTACACTGCAGGTTATATGGACCGGCTTACAGCGTGCATTGTCTACACTGCAGGTTATATGGACCGGCTTACAGCGTGCATTGTCTACACTGCAGGTTATATGGACCGGCTTACAGCGTGCATTGTCTACACTGCAGCTTATATGGACCGGCTTACAGCGTGCATTGTCACCACTGCAGGTTATATGGACCGGCTTACAGCGTGCATTGTCTACACTGCAGGTTATATGGACCGGCTTACAGCGTGCATTGTCTACACTGCAGGTTATATGGACCGGCTTACAGCGTGCATTGTCTACACTGCAGGTTATATGGACCGGCTTACAGCGTGCATTGTCTACACTGCAGGTTATATGGACCGGCTTACAGCGTGCATTGTCTACACTGCAGGTTATATGGACCGGCTTACAGCGTGCATTGTCACCACTGCAGGTTATATGGACCGGCTTACAGCGTGCATTGTCTACACTGCAGGTTATATGGACCGGCTTACAGTGTGCATTGTCTACACTGCAGGTTATATGGACCGGTTTACAGCGTGCATTGTCTACACTGCAGGTTATATGGACCGGCTTACATCGTGCATTGTCTACACTGCAGGTTATATGGACCGGCTTACAGCGTGCATTGTCTACACTGCAGGTTATATGGACCGGCTTACAGCGTGCATTGTCTACACTGCAGGTTATATGGACCGGCTTACAGCGTGCATTGTCACCACTGCAGGTTATATGGACCGGCTTACAGCGTGCATTGTCTACACTGCAGGTTATATGGACCGGCTTACAGCGTGCATTGTCTACACTGCAGGTTATATGGACCGGCTTACAGCGTGCATTGTCACCACTGCAGGTTATATGGACCGGCTTACAGCGTGCATTGTCTACACTGCAGGTTATATGGACCGGTTTACAGCGTGCATTGTCTACACTGCAGGTTATATGGACCGGCTTACAGCGTGCATTGTCTACACTGCAGGTTATATGGAGCGGCTTACAGCGTGGATTGTCTACACTGCAGGTTATATGGACCGGCTTACAGCGTGCATTGTCACCACTGCAGGTTATATGGACCGGCTTACAGCATGCATTGTCTACACTGCAGGTTATATGGACCGGCTTACAGCGTGTATTGTCTACACTGCAGGGTATATGGACCGGCTTACAGCGTGCATTGTCTACACTGCAGGTTATATGGACCGGCTTACAGCGTGCATTGTCTACACTGCAGGTTATATGGACCGGCTTACAGCGTGCATTGTCTACACTGCAGGTTATATGGACCGGCTTACAGCGTGCATTGTCTACACTGCAGGTTATATGGACCGGCTTACAGCGTGCATTGTCACCACTGCAGGTTATATGGACCGGCTTACAGCGTGCATTGTCTACACTGCAGGTTATATGGACCGGCTTACAGCGTGCATTGTCTACACTGCAGGTTATATGGACCGGCTTACAGCGTGCATTGTCACCACTGCAGGTTATATGGACCGGCTTACAGCGTGCATTGTCTACACTGCAGGTTATATGGACCGGTTTACAGCGTGCATTGTCTACACTGCAGGTTATATGGACCGGCTTACAGCGTGCATTGTCTACACTGCAGGTTATATGGAGCGGCTTACAGCGTGGATTGTCTACACTGCAGGTTATATGGACCGGCTTACAGCGTGCATTGTCACCACTGCAGGTTATATGGACCGGCTTACAGCATGCATTGTCTACACTGCAGGTTATATGGACCGGCTTACAGCGTGTATTGTCTACACTGCAGGGTATATGGACCGGCTTACAGCGTGCATTGTCTACACTGCAGGTTATATGGACCGGCTTACAGCGTGCATTGTCTACACTGCAGGTTATATGGACCGGCTTACAGCGTGCATTGTCTACACTGCAGGTTATATGGACCGGCTTACAGCGTGCATTGTCACCACTGCAGGTTATATGGCCTGGCTTACAGCGTGCATTGTCTACACTGCAGGTTATATGGACCGGCTTACAGCGTGCATTGTCTACACTGCAGGTTATATGGACCGGTTTACAACGTGCATTGTCTACACTGCAGGTTATATGGACCGGCTTACAGCGTGCATTGTCTACACTGCAGGTTATATGGACCGGTTTACAGCGTGCATTGTCTACACTGCAGGTTATATGGACCGGCTTACAGCGTGCATTGTCTACACTGCAGGTTATATGGACCGGCTTACAGCGTGCATTGTCTACACTGCAGGTTATATGGACCGGCTTACAGCGTGCATTGTCTACACTGCAGGTTATATGGACCGGCTTACAGCGTGCATTGTCTACACTGCAGGTTATATGGACCGGCTTACAGCGTGCATTGTCACCACTGCAGGTTATATGGACCGGCTTACAGCGTGCATTGTCTACACTGCAGGTTATATGGACCGGCTTACAGCGTGCATTGTCACCACTGCAGGTTATATGGACCGGCTTACAGCGTGCATTGTCTACACTGCAGGTTATATGGACCGGTTTACAGCGTGCATTGTCTACACTGCAGGTTATATGGACCGGCTTACAGCGTGCATTGTCTACACTGCAGGTTATATGGACCGGCTTACAGCGTGCATTGTCTACACTGCAGGTTATATGGACCGGCTTACAGCGTGCATTGTCACCACTGCAGGTTATATGGACCGGCTTACAGCGTGCATTGTCTACACTGCAGGTTATATGGACCGGCTTACAGCGTGCATTGTCACCACTGCAGGTTATATGGACCGGCTTACAGCGTGCATTGTCTACACTGCAGGTTATATGGACCGGCTTACAGTGTGCATTGTCTACACTGCAGGTTATATGGACCGGTTTACAGCGTGCATTGTCTACACTGCAGGTTATATGGACCGGCTTACAGCGTGCATTGTCTACACTGCAGGTTATATGGACCGGCTTACAGCGTGCATTGTCTACACTGCAGGTTATATGGACCGGCTTACAGCGTGCATTGTCTACACTGCAGGTTATATGGACCGGCTTACAGCGTGCATTGTCACCACTGCAGGTTATATGGACCGGCTTACAGCGTGCATTGTCTACACTGCAGGTTATATGGACCGGCTTACAGCGTGCATTGTCTACACTGCAGGTTATATGGACCGGCTTACAGCGTGCATTGTCACCACTGCAGGTTATATGGACCGGCTTACAGCGTGCATTGTCTACACTGCAGGTTATATGGACCGGTTTACAGCGTGCATTGTCACCACTGCAGGTTATATGGACCTTCTTACAGCGTGCATTGTCTACACTGCAGGTTATATGGACCGGCTTACAGCGTGCATTGTCTACACTGCAGGTTATATGGACCGGCTTACAGCGTGCATTGTCTACACTGCAGGTTATATGGACCGGTTTACAACGTGCATTGTCTACACTGCAGGTTATATGGACCGGCTTACAGCGTGCATTGTCTACACTGCAGGTTATATGGACCGGCTTACAGCGTGCATTGTCTACACTGCAGGTTATATGGACCGGCTTACAGCGTGCATTGTCACCACTGCAGGTTATATGGACCGGCTTACAGCGTGCATTGTCTACACTGCAGGTTATATGGACCGGCTTACAGCGTGCATTGTCACCACTGCAGGTTATATGGACCGGCTTACAGCGTGCATTGTCTACACTGCAGGTTATATGGACCGGTTTACAGCGTGCATTGTCTACACTGCAGGTTATATGGACTGGCTTACAGCGTGCATTGTCTACACTGCAGCTTATATGGACCGGCTTACAGTGTGCATTGTCTACACTGCAGGTTATATGGACCGGCTTACAGCGTGCATTGTCACCACTGCAGGTTATATGGACCGGCTTACAGCGTGCATTGTCTACACTGCAGGTTATATGGACCGGCTTACAGCGTGCATTGTCACCACTGCAGGTTATATGGACTGGCTTACAGCGTGCATTGTCTACACTGCAGGTTATATGGACCGGCTTACAACGTGCATTGTCTACACTGCAGGTTATATGGACCGGCTTACAGCGTGCATTGTCTACACTGCAGGTTATATGGACCGGCTTACAGCGTGCATTGTCTACACTGCAGGTTATATGGACCGGCTTACAGCGTGCATTGTCTACACTGCAGGTTATATGGACCGGTTTACAGCGTGCATTGTCTACACTGCTGGTTATATGGACCGGCTTACAGCGTGCATTGTCTACACTGCAGGTTATATGGACCAGCTTACAACGTGCATTGTCTACACTGCAGGTTATATGGACCGGCTTACAACGTGCATTGTCTACACTGCAGGTTATATGGACCGGCTTACAACGTGCATTGTCTACACTGCAGGTTATATGGACCGGCTTACAGCGTGCATTGTCACCACTGCAGGTTATATGGACCGGCTTACAGCGTGCATTTGTGACGCCCTGACAGAACCAAGTGGTCACACAAAAGGCCCCTGCATAACACCTTCCCTCACAGGGTTACACCCAGCCGACCTGAAACCCTAGCCACCGCCCTCAGGGCAAGACAGGCACACCAGTGGGCGGGATCAGGCGGATGAAGAACGCCCACCTAGGGGTCTACACAGCCCGTGGTGGGAAAAACGTCAGATAAAGTCTAGAGTTCAAGTTGAGAGGAGTGGAAGCTGGGGCTAGGTGTAGCTCCAGCGGAGGTGAAGCTCAAGTTGACTGGCGCCAGGGTTTGAGCCCTGGTGCATTGGTTAGGTGGCAGATGGTTGTCTCTGTCAGCAGGCGACGGGAAGACGGCAGCCGGAGATCTGAGGTGGACCGGGACAGGGTTTCAGCCCGCCGGTACCGACACCGGAGAACCGACCCGGAAACCGTGCACAGAGGGGGTACTTGGACCCTGAAGCCAGGACCGGAACCAACGGCCTAGCTAATTAACCAATTGAAGGCAGGATTTTAGGTCCAGTCCCAACCAAAGTCCCAAAAGCAGACAACCACCCACAGAGAGAGGGATAGGGCATCCGCCAGGGCCCGGTAGATCCAACGGGTCAGGGTCAGCGTCAGCGGGCACGGCTCCTCAGGTACATAATACACCGGGAGCGGACTCTCGCGTTTCACACTGGAAAGTCTACATAAACAGTGCAGAGGGAAAATACGGCGACCACCAGCCCGGGTGGGGGACCAGAGTACAACCGGCCGCAGCGACCGACCACCACCACCTTGGTTTACCAAAAGACTCGTGTGACTTATTCAACTGTGAGTAACCAAACATCCCCTGGTACGTCTGGGCGTGCAGGCCGCTGCCATCACCATCCCTTGCTCCAACCCACCGGGTCCCGGGGCAACCATCCCTACCCACGGAGGGGTTAATATCCAGCTGCCATCACACCTCCCCTGGGTATCCCGCAACAGTAGCGGTGGTGTCACACTTCACCACACACCGTGGGTGCTGTCACGAACTGATCAAGCCCGTACAACTATGTCCCCCTTTTCATTTGGCGTGTCCGCGTGACCCCCGGGTCCGGAGGATCCCTAGAGCCACACAGCGGGTCCGGATCCGAGCAGCTCGGCTGCTACAGGCGTGGGGGCGGCACACATTAGTGGTGCCCTGAGGCTTCAGTCGCCACAGAAATACTGCACCTCATCCAGAGGTGTGGTATTCCATCTCGGGTAAGGAGGAGGTCAGCACCGGTTCACACAGAAGCACGACACCCAGGCTCAGCAACACCTCATCAGACATGGCAAGGGCGTGATTATACCCAGAGCCAGACTGGGGAGTGGAGTTTTAGGAGGGAGAACACATAGTACAAGTGGGAACACAGTGTGAAGTGTGGAGTTTCAGTCAGAGCAGTGGAGGAGGTAAGATCCGCGGCCTGGAGCAGGTACCGCTCGGCCCGGGCACAGACAGAAGGGGTCCTAGAGACCATGGCAGCTAACCTTCCTTGGCCTTGTTCCACATATAATCTACAGCTGGAAGGACTTGGCTGCAACAGGGGACTGGTCCCTAGGCCAGGGGAGTATAACCTATGGGCTTCACTAGCAAAACCAGTGGCTGAGGAGCCCATTGCGGTGAATCCCGATGTGACACCCCACGGAGCACAAGATAGGAGCTTACCTCCGTACCTTGTATACCCGTCGCTGGGTAGAAGTCGTGGCCTGACCCGGTTTTCTGGCCCCGTGGTGCACAGTAAAGGGAGGCTAGCAAAGATTGTTCCTGGAGAAGCTGTAACCGGTTAAGCTGGTGACTGGGGTCCCGGCCTTCTCCGCTGCGGACCCTTCCTCCGACCTTTCCTCCTCCAGGAGTAGAACGGATGATGTTGACTATGCCACCTGTGGTGTGCGGCCAGGGATAAAACCACCGCTGCAGGGTACTTCGCCGGGGGAGATATTGGGGTGCAGCTGGGATGATATCGCCCCCCACAGGTGGAGCGGCCCCCAGGAGGGAGAGTGGGGAAGTGGGAATCGCCGGAGCACAAGGCGACGGCAGAGTCAGAGTCACTGGGTTGCGGGTTTCAGATCTTGTTTACTCACAGTTCTTTCATATTCTGTAATGACTCCGTTCATTCCCAGGCACAGGGCAGAGGTTAAGTCCTGTAGAGCAGCCTGTGGGCTTTCTCCCCCTGTGCTCTCGTGTGGTGGTCCCCTCCTTATCTCTGGAGCTCTTGGGAACCATTATTCTGCCACCCGAAGCTGCAGGGCTCTGTACTTCATCCCAGCTAGCCACCTCTCCCATTCCAGGTCTCTGCCGGCTAATGGACCTGGAGCCTCCTAACAGGCGCTGTCTGCTCTCAGCATAGGGGTCTTCCGCCATACGCTCGCCCAGTCCCAGGTAAGGAAAGGGTGTATGAATTGGCCTGGACTTGGTGGTTCCTCTAATTCTGGCTCCCTGAGAGAGAGAGCTCTTAGAGAACTGATCACAGCATGTTCTCTCTCTGCTTCCCCAAGGCGTTCTGACTAAAGTGAAACCAAACTGTTCCCTTTGTAACTTTCCCCTGCACGTGCCCCCACCTCAGGAATGTTCGCTCCGCCTGCGTGTGCGAGGCTGCGTGTGTGAAGCAGGAAGCAGGACTTAACCTCTTCCTGCCTAGAGACAGATATTATAAAATACATATATAAAATGCATAAAAATACAATACCCTGTAGCATCCAGTCTCAGGGGCGCTACACTGGCACTCCAAAGGTGGTCCCTGGCATGTGAAAAACTCTTCTGGTAATTCTTTTCACTCCTCTGTCTGAAACCTTGCTGGGAGCACCTGGTCGTGGCCACTTTATGGTGAAATGATATTTTCCCCACTTACAGATTATGGCCCCAACAGAGCTCACTGGAACCTTCAGCTCTTTAGAATTTCTTCTGTAACTAATGACATCAGCATATTTTGCAACAATAAGGTTGTGAGTCTTGAGACAGCTCACTGGTTTTACCCATCATGAGATGTTTCTTTTGTCTCACTTTGGTAATGGCATCTCTGTTATTGGCTATCAGTAGAACCAGCTGATATTATTTGTCACTAAGTGGTACTATTATTTTCTAATTACTAATAGACTTCAGTTGGTCTCATGACTTTCCAGGGCTTTTTGCAGCTCTCTTTCTTCTTGTGTTCAATACTTTCTCCCTGTGTTATTTCTCATTACACATCACTTAATTTATGGACATTGATGGGTTGTTGTAGTTGCCTGTGTGGATTGGATGGGCTGCTACCAACATCTGATGAGAAATTAATGTCAATAGCACCTTTAGAAATATATTAACCATTTTTTTTACATTTATTAAATTGGTGATGTCTTCAATACTTTTTTCAGTTGCTGTATAATTGTGTTATTTAGCCACAGTATAGTTGTATTATCTGGGTGCTGTATAGTTGTGTTATTTGGGTATTGTATGTTTTATCTGGGTACAGTATGGGTGTATTATTTGGGCACTGTATGCTTCCAATATATTTTGTGGGCACTGTATACTTGAACTATCTGGGCACTATATGGTTAAATTATTTAGACACTGTGATTGTTTTACTTGGGCATTGTATGGATATAATATTTAGGCAGTGTATTTTTCTATTATTTGTGTACTCTATTATTTGGGCACTCTATGATTTTAGCACAGTGCACAGTATGGTTGCATAATATGGGCACTGTATGGTTGTATTATTATGGGGACTGTATGGTTGTATTATTGAATAGTGTATTTTTGTATTATATGGGCACTGTATGGTTGTATTATTATGGGCACTGTATGGTTGTATTATTGAATAGTGTATTTTTGTATTATATGGGCACTGTATGGTTGTATTATTATGGGTACTGTATGGTTGTATTATTGAAGAGTGTATTTTTGTATTATTATGGGTACTGTATGGTTGTATTATTATGGGCACTGTATGGTTGTATTATTGAAGAGTGTATTTTTGTATTATCTGGACACTGTATGGTTGTATTTTTCAGTCTATGTAATATTGGATTATTTAGGCATCTTATTTAGTACTCTTTGGACACTGTATAGTTGTATTATATGGGCACTGTATGGATGTATTATATGGGCACTGTATGGTTGTATTATATGGGCACTATATGGATGTATTATATGGGCACTGTATGGTTGTATTATATGGGCACTGTATGGTTGTATTATATGGACACTGTATGGTAGTATTATTATGGGCACTGTATGGTTGCATTATTATGGGCACTGTATGGTAGTATTATGGGCACTGTATGGTTGCATTATTATGGGCACTGTATGGTAGTATTTTTATGGAAACTGTATGGTTGCATTATTATGGGCACTGTATGGTTGTATTATTGAGGAGTGTATTTTTGTATTATATGGGCACTGCATGGTTGTATTTTTTAATCTCTGTAATGTTGAATTATTTAGGCATCTTATTTTGTACTATTTGGGCACGCCATGGCTATGTTAATTGGTCAGTGTATTTTTGTATTGTTTTGGCCATACATAGTAGTTCATCATAAAGGAAGGTATCAGAATGCATAGAATATATGGCACAAGGAACTCACCAACCAAGGTTGAAGATGATCCAATATGCCCTGACTGCCAATATTTTCCTTTATGAACCAGGAGGATCAGGATGAACAGCCCCAGAAGGCAGATTAATAAATGAAATAAACCGAAATGTCATTACTATCAGACATCAGCATCTCTGGGTTATCATCAATATCCCTCCAGCTGAAATGTATTATCCGGGGTGTAATTAATACAAGCATCCGGATGATTGCGTCCTCTATTATCAGGTATTTGCTTGATGGAATGAGTAAATTTTAATTGGGCTAAATCGCTATCACTGCAGAAAAATAATGATAATTGCAAAAAAATAAGTGAATATGAGGCTGATGAGCGGTCCCTGCGAGGACTAATCCACGCCAATCACCCCCGTCCTCCCGCCATCAGAAACCTCACACATTGTTTATTCCTTCTACAAGTGTAGGATCTGTCGGGAGGTCTGTGTGAGTCACCACCGAGCTTCACATGGAGGACTCCGCTAATAATACGCGGCCATGTCACAATCCGCTCCGCACTCAGTGAGTCACCGCTCCTGACATTTCACAATCAGGTGTTTACATTCAGTCCCGGAATTACGCCGCACTCATACGACTAAGGAGAGCCAAATAATGTGCGACTCAATCACTGATTACCAGCTAGGATTCACTAGAGGTCTAACACAGCGAGGGACAGACAAAGCTGAGAGTGTCAGAGCAACAGGCAGGAGGTTTACATAGGACTGCTGGAAAAGGCAACAAATTGTCTTAAAGGGGATGTCCACTTTTGATAAAAAGATTTTTCTAGAGTGCAAAGCTGTTACAGAGGAGGTGGAGGGTCTTCCTAATTATTGCAGGAGGCAACGTATAATGCTATACAATAGTGCCTCTGCAGGAACCTAATGGAAGTGCACCCTCCGGATTACCTGGTCTTTATGCCTCAATTTGGGTGGAAATTACTGATGTTCACAGCGTAAGATATAAATGTTATAAATGATCTCTCTTCTTCTATCATATGACAAATTTAAAGTATAAACAGCCAGCCTTGTGATAAATAGTTCTATATATTATAGTGCCCATGAATCGGAGACAGAAGGGACATTATACTGTAAGTGAAGGGCACTGGGGACATCATACTGTGTGTGGGGGAATGTACTGTGGGGACATCATACTGTGTGTGGGGGAATGTACTGTGGGGACATCATACTGTGTGTGGGGGAATGTACTGTGGGGACATCATACTGTGTGTGGGGGAATCTACTGTGAGGACATCATACTGTGTGTGGGGGAATGTACTGTGGGGACATCATACTGTGTGTGGGGGAATGTACTGTGAGGACATCATACTGTGTGTGGGGGAATGTACTGTGGGGACATCATACTGTGTGTGGGGGAATGTACTGTGGGGACATCATACTGTGTGTGGGGGAATGTACTGTAAGGACATAATACTGTGTGTGGGGGGAATGTACTGTGAGGACATCATACTGTGTGTGGGGGAATGTACTGTGAGGACATCATACTGTGTGTGGGGGAATGTACTGTGGGGACATCATACTGTGTGTGGGGGAATGTACTGTGGGGACATCATACTGTGTGTGGGGGAATGTACTGTGGGGACATCATACTGTGTGTGGGGGAATCTACTGTGAGGACATCATACTGTGTGTGGGGGAATGTACTGTGGGGACATCATACTGTGTGTGGGGGAATGTACTGTGAGGACATCATACTGTGTGTGGGGGAATGTACTGTGGGGACATCATACTGTGTGTGGGGGAATGTACTGTGGGGACATCATACTGTGTGTGGGGGAATGTACTGTGGGGACATCATACTGTGTGTGGGGGAATCTACTGTGAGGACATCATACTGTGTGTGGGGGAATGTACTGTGGGGACATCATACTGTATGTGGGGGGAATGTACTGTGAGGACATCATACTGTGTGTGGGGGAATGTACTGTGGGGACATCATACTGTGTGTGGGGGAATGTACTGTGGGGACATCATACTGTGTGTGGGGGAATGTACTGTAAGGACATAATACTGTGTGTGGGGGGAATGTACTGTGAGGACATCATACTGTGTGTGGGGGAATGTACTGTGAGGACATAATACTGTGTGTGGGGGAATGTACTGTAGGGACATTATACTGTGTGTGGGGGAATGTACTGTGGGGACATCATATTGTGTGTGGGGGGAATGTACTGTGGGGACATCATACTGTGTGTGGGGGAATGTACTGTGAGGACATAATACTGTGTGTGGGGGAATGTACTGTAGGGACATTATACTGTGTGTGGGGGAATGTACTGTGAGGACATCATACTGTGTGTGGGGGGAATGTACTGTGGGGACATCATACTGTGTGTGGATAATGTACTGTGCGGACATTATACTGTGTGTGGGGGTAATGTACTGTGGGGACATCCTACAGTGTGTGGAGGAATGTACTGTGGGGACATCATACTGTGTGTGGGGGTAATGTACTGTGGGGACATCCTACTGTGTGTGGGGGGAATGTACTGTGGAGACGTCATACTGGGTGTGGGGGAATGTACTGTGAGGACATCATACTGTGTGTGGGGGAATGTAATGTGAGGACATCATACTGTGTGTGGGGGGAATGTACTGTGGGGACATCATACTGTGTGTGGGGGAATGTACTGTGAGGACATCATACTGTGTGTGGGGGAATGTACTGTGAGGACATCATACTATGTGTGGGGGAATGTAATGTGAGGACATCATACTGTGTGTTGGGGAATGTACTGTGGGGACATCATACTGTGTGTAGGGGAATGTACTGTAAGGACATCATACTGTGTGTGGGGGAATGTACTGTGAGGACAACATACTGTGTGTGGGGGAATGTACTGTGAGGACATCATACTGTGTGTGGGGGAATGTACTGTGGGGACATCATACTGTGTGTGGGGGAATGTACTGTGGGGACATCATACTATGTGTGGGGGAATGTACTGTGGGGACATCATACTGTGTGTGGGGGGAATGAATTGTGGGGACATCATACTGTATGTCGGGGAATGTACTGTGAGGACATCATACTGTGTGTGGGGGAATGTACTGTGGGGACATCATACTGTGTGTGGGGGAATGTACTGTGAGGACATCATACTGTGTGTGTGTGGGGGGAATGTACTGTGAGGACATTATACTGTGTGTGTGGGGGGGAATGTACTGTGAGGACATCATACTGTGTGTGTGTGGGGGGAATGTACTGTGAGGACATTATACTGTGTGTGTGTGGGGGGAATGTACTGTGAGGACATCATACTGTGTGTGTGTGGGGGGAATGTACTGTGAGGACATTATACTGTGTGTGTGTGGGGGGAATGTACTGTGGGGACATCATACTGTGTGTGGGGGGAATGTACTGTGAGGACATCATACTGTGTGTGGGGGAATGCACTGTGAGGACATCATACTGTGTGTGGGGGAATGTAATGTGAGGACATCATACTGTGTGTGGGGGAATGTAATGTGAGGACATCATACTGTGTGTGGGGGAATGTACTGTGAGGACATCATACTGTGTGTGGGGGAATGCACTGTGAGGACATCATACTGTGTGTGGGGGAATGTACTGTGAGGACATCATACTGTGTGTGGGGGAATGCACTGTGAGGACATCATACTGTGTGTGGGGGAATGCACTGTGAGGACATCATACTGTGTGTGGGGGAATGTACTGTGAGGATATCATACTGTGTGTGGGGGAATGTAATGTAAGGACATCATACTGTGTGTGGGGGAATGTACTGTGAGGACAACATACTGTGTGTGGGGGAATGTACTGTGAGGACATCATACTGTGTGTGGGGGAATGTACTGTGGGGACATCATACTGTGTGTGGGGGAATGTACTGTGGGGACATCATACTGTGTGTGGGGGAATGTACTGTGGGGACATCATACTGTGTGTGGGGGGAATGAATTGTGGGGACATCATACTGTATGTCGGGGAATGTACTGTGAGGACATCATACTGTGTGTGGGGGAATGTACTGTGGGGACATCATACTGTGTGTGGGGGAATGTACTGTGAGGACATCATACTGTGTGTGTGTGGGGGGAATGTACTGTGAGGACATTATACTGTGTGTGTGGGGGGGAATGTACTGTGAGGACATCATACTGTGTGTGTGTGGGGGGAATGTACTGTGAGGACATTATACTGTGTGTGTGTGGGGGGAATGTACTGTGAGGACATCATACTGTGTGTGTGTGGGGGGAATGTACTGTGAGGACATTATACTGTGTGTGTGTGGGGGGAATGTACTGTGGGGACATCATACTGTGTGTGGGGGGAATGTACTGTGAGGACATCATACTGTGTGTGGGGGAATGCACTGTGAGGACATCATACTGTGTGTGGGGGAATGTAATGTGAGGACATCATACTGTGTGTGGGGGAATGTAATGTGAGGACATCATACTGTGTGTGGGGGAATGTACTGTGAGGACATCATACTGTGTGTGGGGGAATGCACTGTGAGGACATCATACTGTGTGTGGGGGAATGTACTGTGAGGACATCATACTGTGTGTGGGGGAATGCACTGTAAGGACATCATACTGTGTGTGGGGGAATGCACTGTGAGGACATCATACTGTGTGTGGGGGAATGTACTGTGAGGACATTATACTGTGTGTGGGGAATGTACTCAAATTGAAGGAAGGACTCTAACATCAGAATTGTTTCATGTTCTTCGTTCCTGTCAGCAACATTGCAATAAAATGCAATAACAGACGATCAAAACATCGTTTCTACAAAAAAAGAGGGTCGCATGGATTCAACTCAGTATCAGCAGATTCTTGACAATAATGTGCAGGAATCAGTGACGAAGGTGAAGTTACGCAGGGAATGGATATTTCAGGAAGACAATGATCCAAAACACCGCTCCAAATCTACTCAGGCATTCATGCAGAGGAACAATTACAATGTTCTGGAATGGCCATCCCAGTCCCCAGACCTGAATATCATTGAAAATCTGTGGGATGATGTGAAGCGGCTGTCCATGCTCGGCGACCATCAAACTTACCTGAACTGGAATTGTTTTGTAAACAGGAATGGTCAAATCTACCTTCATCCAGGATCCAGGAACTCATTAAAAGCTACAGGAAGCGACTAGAGGCTGTGATTTCTGCAAAAGGAGGATCTACAAAATATTAATGTCACTTTTATGTTGAGGTGCCCATACTTTTGCACCGGTCAAATTTTGTTTAAATGCGGATTGCACATTTTCTGTTAGTACAATAAACCTCATTTCAACCCAGAAATATTACTCAGTCCATCAGTTATTAGATATATGACACTGAAATAGCAAAAACCCAAATTGTTATAAAGAAAAAAGACTAACATTAATAGGGGTGCCCAAACTTTTTCATATGACTGAATGTGGCAGAATGAATGTGATTGTTCAAAAGTACAACTCGTGTGATAAATATCTGGAAGATGGTTGAAGGGAGTCTTTTGGTTGCTAGTATTTAGTAAAAAGGAGCAAACTGCACACGCAGAATGGTTCCTGTCCAGAATGGTGGTGCAGTTTCTGTGGTTGTCCTATAAAATATATGGCTTAAAGTGGCCTCTCGGAAATTTGCTCCCAAATTTGTAGGTTCTTACAGAATTACTGAAGTTTTGAATCCAGTAATGGTTAAGCTTTAGCTCCCGGTAGCTTGAAAAATCAACAACTTGTTCTATTCCTCCGTTCTATAGAGATTTTTGGGCATGTCTGGTTCTCGAGACATTATTGAGGTGGATCTGGAGGAGAATCTAGAGTATGAAGTGGAGTGAGTCCAGATGCCGTCAACAGTATCTGGTGAAGTGGAAAGGTTCTTGTCCTGAGAAGAGTTCCTGATTGCCTGATAAGAGAGAAGAGTTCCATCAATGTTGCCTGAGATTGGTGGTTTCTGAGGGTCCTGTGGCCCCTTGTAGTATGGTAGTGTCATGGCTCCACTCCAGGGTTCAAGCTGGTGATCTCTGGTTGTTGGTCAGTTTTTGGTTAGACCACAGCCTGTTTTGCGTTGGCCCAACTGCTGAAGGATCTGCTGTCTTTCTTTCTTATAACAGAGAGTGATAGAGGAAGGGTCTTAATTCCGCGACGACTCAATGGATCCAGGAAGAGATTAATGTTTCTTTAATAACATGCACAAGTCTTCGCGTTTCTGGAGACACCGCTCCCTTCATCAGGACATTGGCAAGAGAACATCAAATCTGGTTTCAAGTGAGATGGTGAAGTATAAAAGCATGCAATGATGTCATAGGAAACACCCATCCTGAAAAAAAACTTTGAAAGCGGGCGGGATCCAGATCATTCTAGAAATCTGTATGTTCCAACAGTTCCCTGAATAATGAATTATGATCAAAAACAGTTATATACACTTCTACTAACATACAGTAAATATGTACAATAATCCTGACAAAGGAAAAAACAAAATAGATATATAATAGATATACTGAACGACCTACACGGGGTTAGAACCTGGTGTAAAAGGAAGAAAAACAGCGCGATGTCATGGAGGAGCAGAGACATCAACCACAGGACCACCGCCCCGAGCCGTAATCTACCATAGTCCTAAGGTGGTTTCTTATTAGGCAGGCAGCCTAAGGGTATAATGATGGAGCTCAAATTGCTGTCAAGGAATTGCTAGAAGAGAGCGGATGGCTGAGGGCTATGTGTGGAGTATATTGTGGAGCCTTCAATGAAATGCAGTACGGAGCTAGTGTCAGAGAGGTGAACAAAGTTCAAGAGGCGTGGGGGAAAAAAACAAAAGTACGCCTGCGCAGACTGGTGCGCAGAAAAAACGGGCAAAAATCAGAGAGACACAGTGTCTAACATATAGAAACGTGGGGGATATATATTCACTGGGGGAAAAACTTTATATTAGATGGACCACGGTCAAAAAAACAGCTCATCCAAAAAAAAAAAAAAAATTCTCATAGTGCAAGAAGGAAAAGTGGTTAAAAAAATATATATTCATTTTTATTACAACATTAAAAAACTAGGAAGCATCTATCTCTGTGTTTAAAAGCAAATTACCCTAAAAAATTATTGAAAAAAAAATAAATAAATATATATATATATATATATATATATATATATATATATATATAAAAAAATCTGGTTTAAGACATATATAAAAAATGTAGTGGAATCATTAATAAATAAGTGAAAATTGAGAAAAATTATTATTACGGGTATATAACCCTTCTTCTATCACTCTCTGTTATCAGTACCCTTCTTCTATCACTCTGTTATCATCACCCTTCTTCTATCACTCTCTGTTATCAGCCAACTTTGTACCCTTCTTCTATCACTCTCTGTTATCAGCCAACTTTGTACCCTTCTTCTATCACTCTCTGTTATCAGCCAACTTTGGGACACCTGCCTGGACCTGGATCTTATATATGCCTGTATAGTGGTTGTGACTGGCACAGCCATTATAGGTGAGTGTGTTTTTATTACATATCTTCCTCCCCTTTTTTGAGGTAAGACCCTATTGCGCTTTTCTTTCCACAGTTTCTCATTGTCTTTCTTTCTTATGCAGGCATCACACAAGACGATCTGTCGTGCGATATGTGATTGGGGTCACGGTTTTCGTGACGCCCATCCGGCATCGCTTGCGTCGTCGTCCCGTGTGACACCTATAAGCGTCTGTAAACAATTGCAAATCGGTTACGAATCGCGAATTGTATACAGGTCGCTCATTTTTAAAAAATCGTTTATTCTTCTGCGCGCCGATTGTTCATCGTACCCGGGGCAGCACACGACGCTCCGTGTGACACCCCAGGAACTATGAACTCAGCTTACCTCCGTCCCGCAGCTCCCGCCAGCTATGCGGAAGGAAGGAGGTGGGCGGGATGTTTACGTCCCGGTCATCTCCGCCCCTTCGCTTCTATTGGCCGGCTGCTGTGTGAAGTCGCTGTGACGCCGAAAGTCCCTCCCCCTTCAGGAAGAGGATGTTCGCTGCCCACAGCGACATCGTCTGGGAGGTAAGTGCGTGTGATGGGGGATAACGACTTTGTGCACCATGGGCAACTAATTGCCCGTGACGCACAAATGACGGGGGCGGGTACGATCACTTGTGCAATCGCACGATAGATCGTAGTGTGTGAAGCCCGCATTATTCTCTGCCTTCCCGTTTTGTTCAGTTGTGTGCACTTTCTCGTTTGGTTTGCCCAGTCACATTTTGGGAGGGTCTTTTTACTCTTACTACTCACATGCTTCAGTGCTGGCTATATTTCTGGATGGATGGATTTCTGGAGTCCCAGCTCTAACCACTTCTATGGAGAGCAGGCCTGGTATCCATCACTGTGCGATCACTGTATGGGGGCGACGTTCATCTTTTATTGTAGGGTTTTATTTATTTTTTATTTAGTGACAGTTTATTGGTGCAGTTCAGTCCTCGTGTAGTGTTAGGTGTATGGTGCCATTACTGGTAATAGCGGTGTTGTGTTCAGTACACGTATGGTAATATTTTTATCTATTTAGTGATGCCATGGCCTGGGCTGTGCAGGGAGCTGCACGCAGCCAATCCCAGCCTCTTCTGGACTCAGTGTCACTCTTCTAAACATTACATAGGTCCCTATAGTGAGTCACAAGGGGCTCAAGGTGACTGGCCACGTTTAGTGATTTCTCTGGAAGAGTGGTGTGAGCATGCTCTCTGACCTGTGCAGAGGTCATTGTGCAGGGAGGGTAGAAATGACCTATGACGTCACTTCTATGATGGATTGTTGTGGGCATGCTCTCTAACCTGTGCAGAGGTCAATGTTCAGGGACGGAAAGAATGACCTGAAACATCACATCTATGACAGTGTTGTGGCCGTTCTCTCTGACCTGTGCAGAGGTCATTGTACAGGGAGGGTGGAAATGACCTATGACATCACTGCTATGATGGATTGTTGTGGGCATGCTCTCTAACCTGTGCAGAGGTCATTGTTCAGGGACGGAAAGAATGACCTGGGACATCACTTATATGACGGAGTGTTGTGGGCATTCTCTGTGACCTGTGCAGAGGTCTTAGTGCAGAGAGGAGTAAAAATAACCTGGGACATCACTTCCATGACAGAGTGTTGTGGTCTTGCGTTTTGACCTGTGCAGAGGTCATAGTGCAGAGACGAATAAAAACGACCTGGACATCTCTTCTTTGCAGAGTGTTGTACTCTTGCATTCTGATCTGTGCAGAGGTCACTATGCAGAGAGGTGTAGAAATTATCTGGAACATCTGTTCTATGACACAGTGTTGTGGTTTTGCTCTCTGACCTGTGCAGAGGTCATTGTTCAAGGACGGTACGTATAACCTGGGACATTGCTCTATGACGGAGTGACCTGTGCAGAGGTCATTGTGTAGGAAGGGGTAGAAATTACGTGGGACGTCATTTTTATGACAGAGTGTTATGAGTGTTCTCTGTAACCATGCAGGGAGTGGAGAAGTGACCTAGGACATCACTTCTATGATGGATTGTTGTGGGCATGTTCTCTGATCTGTGCAGAGGTCACTGTACAGGGAGGTTAGAAATGACCTGGGACATCACTTCTATGATGGAGTGTTGTGGGCATGCTCTCTCACCTGTGCAGAAGTCCCTGTGCAGCGAGGGGAAGAAAGAAATGGGACATCACTTCTATAATAGAGTGTTGCGAGCATGCTCTCTGACCCCTGCAGAGGTCATTGTACAGAGAGGAGTAAAAATGACCTGTGACATCACTTCTATGACTTAGAGTTGTGGGCATGCTCTGTGACCTGTGCAGAGGTCATTGTGCAGGGAGGGTTAGATATGACCTGGGGCATCACTTCTATGATGGAGTGTTGTGGGCATGCTCTGTGACCTGTGCAGAGGTCATTGTGCAGGGAGGAGTAAAAATGACCTGTGACATCACTTCTATGACTTAGAGTTGTGGGCATGCTCTGTGACCTGTGCAGAGGTCATTGTGCAGGGAGGAGTAGATATGACTTGAGAAAAGTCCTAAAATCATTTTCACTTTTATTTATTTTTTACAATGTTTATTTTTTTCATTATTTGTTTATAGATAAAATAAAAATAGCCAAACAATTTCATTTAAAAAAAATCTATCATTTTTTGTTATCTCGTTCCCTTTTAATCATTTTTTCATGGGTCCTGTGATATTTTTGTTACATATTGGTAATTGAGACAATTGGACCTGATTTTTTTTAGCAGTTCCTCCATGGTAAACAGATTTAGTGATACCCCACCCCCTCCAGCCCCCCACTCCACCACCTCCCGGTCATCACTTTTGACCTTTTGTAGGTGACAATCAAATCTGAGACGGAGGCGCCTCGGCCGCCCTTCCATTTAATCACACGGAATTGAAAGTGAAGCTCAAATTTTTGTTTTCGATAAAAACAAAAAAAATACAAACAAATAGCAAAAAAATACATAAAAAAAGTAATAAAGAAAATAAGGAAATATAAAAATGAACATAATATAAATATAAGAAGTGAATAATCATTTGCACTTTTTTTTTTACTTGCGCAGAAATATTTTACTTTATTTCAATTGTTGAAAGAAATGTTTTTTGATATTTTATGAGACTTTTTTTTTATAAAGATTTATGTAAATGGATTTCTGAACTGACCAACCCCCATAATGATGGAGCCAGGAGGACTGATGTTGCAGTGTGGGGGTCCCGGGAGTGTTGGGGGTGTCTCGGTGCAGGATGAGCGTGGCTCCGGAGGACGGGTCCAGATGTTCAGGTGAAGAATGATCCACTCCTGTTCCTGGGTGAGAGGCTCCTGCATCTGGAGGATTTATGGAAATGTCGTCCTGCGGTGATCAATCATATTAATTAGCATAAAACGTCCAAGCGTGAAAATATCAATGCAAACGTGAACATAAATGTTACAGGTAAGAAAGCATCATCCAGTCAACACAAATACGGAACGCCGAGAAGTCAGAGCGATGGCCTGCATAGCTTTACTAATTGTGCTCAGGTATGTACACCAGCAGAATAGTGAGTGCAGCTCTGGAGTATAATACAGGAGGTAACTCAGGATCAGTAATGTATGTACACAGTGACTGCACCAGCAGAAGAGTGAGTGCAGCTCTGGAGTATAATACAGGAGGTAACTCAGGATCAGTAATGTATGTACACAGTGACTGCACCAGCAGAAGAGTGAGTGCAGCTCTGGAGTATAATACAGGAGGTAACTCAGGATCAGTAATGTAATGTATGTACACAGTGACTGCACCAGCAGAATAGTGAGTGCAGCTCTGGAGTATAATACAGGATGTAACTCAAGATCAGTAATGTAATGTATGTACACAGTGACTGCACCAGCAGAATAGTGAGTGCAGCTCTGGAATATAATGCAGGATGTTACTCAGGATCAGTAATGTAATGTATGTACACAGTGACTGCACCAGCAGAATAGTGAGTGCAGCTCTGGAGTATAATACAGGAGGTAACTCAGGATCAGTAATGTAATGTATGTACACAGTGACTGCACCAGCAGAATAGTGAGTGCAGCTCTGGAGTATAATACAGGATGTAACTCAAGATCAGTAATGTAATGTATGTACACAGTGACTGCACCAGCAGAATAGTGAGTGCAGCTCTGGAATATAATGCAGGATGTTACTCAGGATCAGTAATGTAATGTATGTACACAGTGACTGCACCAGCAGAATAGTGAGTGCAGCTCTGGAGTATAATACAGGAGGTAACTCAGGATCAGTAATGTAATGTATGTACACAGTGGCTGCACCAGCAGAATAGTGAGTGCAGCTCTGGAGTATAATACAGGATGTAACTCAGGATCAGTAATGTATGTACACAGTGACTGCATCAGCAGAATAGTGAGTGCAGCTCTGGAGTATAATACAGAAGGTAACTCAGGATCAGTAATGTATGTACACAGTGACCGCACCAGCAGAATAGTGAGTGCAGCTCTGCAGTATAATACAGGATGTAACTCAGGATCAGTAATGTAATGTATGTACACAGTGACTGCACCAGCAGAATAGTGAGTGCAGCTCTGGAGTATAATACAGGATGTAACTCAGGATCAGTACAGGATAAGTAATGTATGTACACAGTGACTGCACCAGCAGAATAGTGAGTGCAGCTCTGGAGTATAATACAGGATGTAACTCAGGATCAGTACAGGATAAGTAATGTATGTACACAGTGACTGCACCAGCAGAATAGTGAGTGCAGCTCTGGAGTATAATACAGGAGGTATCTCAGGATCAGTACAGGATAAGTAATGTATGTACACAGTGACTGCACCAGAAGAATAGTGAGTGCAGCTCTGGAGTATAATACAGGAGGTCACTCAGGATCAGTAATGTAATGTATGTACACAGTGACTGCACCAGCAGAATAGTGAGTGCATTTCATGATGATTATTTCAGGGTGGACATTAGCTTCTATAAAGAGTTGCTACAAAAAAACAGCTTACTGACACTCCTAACAGCAGGCGATTCCGGCAGCTAAATAGGAAAGGGTTCTATACAGTTAGAGCAGTCAGACTGTGGAATGCCCTAGTAGTAATGGCTGACACTATAATAACTTTCTATCAGGGCTGGATGATTTCCTCAGTGAGCAACATTGTCTGTTATAGTTAATTTAGTGCCAAAATATATAATTGGTGGAAGGTTGAACTAGATGGACGGGGGCTTTTTTCAGCCTATGTAACAATGTAACAAAGTAAAGCCTGTATGAACATGTGCAAACTGGTGGGCCAATCTGTGCGCTAAGTACCTTCATTTTATAAGTATACTCTATATAACAGTAAAGCAGTCCGAATCTCATATATGGAGATGGGTGAATAGTACCAGTTATTGTTCAGATAAATACTGAATACTGGGTACTATTCCACTATTCGTCATGATAAGAACAATGCCCCGGTTCCCCATTGTTTTGCATTAAGTTTGTTATTGATGATGAATACCGGACTAGAACTTTGGAATTCGTTACGAGTAATCCGAACACGAACAGTTACTATTTGCCCATCACTAGTCATTTATTTACTGTTTTTTTATATCTTACCACTTACAGAGCTGTGAGACATGATAAATATTAGGTTTAGGGTCCCATCAAAGGCAGGTGGTCTTGTCGTGCCTGGTGGGCTCTCATAAATTGGCCATATTGTGCACTAAGTATGTGGCGCCCTGGACAAGCCAGGTCGTCACAGGTACTATACCAACACATCCCACACCCCGGCTAGGCACACCTAAGCCAAACACAAATCCTTGTTGCCTTCCTCCAGGGGCTGATGTCCACACCAGGGGGTGGAGCCAGGCAGTTGGTCCCGCCCACCAAGGAGTTCACAGTCCTGGAGGCGAGAAAAGGAGTCAGTTCAGTTTTGGAGAGGAAAGTAGCAGTAGAGGAGACTGACCATGTCCGGGTGTGTGGCCCGGGCACTCAGCAAGGTTGGCAGACGGTGGTGACCGTCTGCAGGAGAGGCCGATTGGAGTGAACCGTACGGACTGGGGACGGGCGGTGGCCCGCCGGTACCGGATCGGGGAGTGAAGAGATGCCAGCACCATCTGGCAGGGCCTACGGACCCCGACCAGGCTAGGAGTCGCCGTAAAACCGGTCAAATCCGTTAGCAAAGGGAACCTCCGGGGTTTCCCAGCAGTCAAGACCCGATTGAAGGCAACAGCTCACACCGTATAGGGAAACACAGTCACCGCCAAGGCTACAGTTCCCAGGGCCAGAGCCTGCGGGCAAAGGGGGCTCCCTCAGCATCCATCCAAGCTGGGGAGCGGGTTACCGGTGGGAAGCCATTGGAACAATGAACATAACACAGGTGCAGGGAAAGGTAGTCACCATCAACCTACCGGGAGGAGAACAACCGCAGCCGTCTGTGGGACCCGTCCATCCAGCCGTTTGTTTGACCAGAGACTCTGTGTGAATTACTGGCTGAGTGAGTACCACCGTGCCGTGTGGCACAGCGCTGCCCCCGCAACCCTGCACCTCACCAGGCCCCGTAACCCGCCTGCCATCCCTAACCCTCACTCGGGCCCCGGGACAACCAACCCCCTACCCACGGAGGGGAGAACCAACATCCAAGCTGCTCCCTGTCATCACTCCCGGGATCCCCGTCCAGAGCAGCGATGGTGTCACAACCTCACCACAACCGTGGGTGGCGTCACGGACAATATCCCCCAAACCACACACCAAATTCCCCTTTCACTCACGGGCGAGGAACGCCACTCGAGTCCCCGGGATCCGGGCCACCGCTCGAGCCACCACCGAGCAGCAGCAGCAGCAGCCGGACCTGAGCAGTGGGTGAGCGCAGCGTCCCCTCCTCCGCCCGCGACAAGTACCGTTATTATATAAGTATATTCTGCATAGCAGTAATGCGGCGTATATCACATATTCCATGTTTGCTTGTCTCAGCGGATACTTTGGTTGCTGATACAGATCTGCGCGGTTTTCCTATTTATAGTTCTGTGTGTAATATATCCGGTTGATTTATTTTCGGCTTTCATATATTGTGAGATAGCGGAGCATTATGGCGGGGGCAGGGCGGGCGGTGGAGCTGAGGCCGGGCTCGTGTGTTTGCTCGGCGCTCGCTGTTTGTCTATGTTTGTGCCACTCGGGTAAGTATATTTTCTCCACTCTGTGTCTGCAGGAGTAGATTGTGTGACAGAAGCATAAAGCGGAGCCAGCTGTGCGATGTACCAGTAAACGCTGCGCCCGCTCCGCTCACTGCTGGGACCGCCGGATGCTGGAGGCCGAGCGGACAGCTCCATAAACAACGCCATTAACTTTGCCAAAACTGCAGACACATTTCCACTGTCCTAGCCGCACATCATTATCATTTTTATCAGGGAAGTTGTTTATTTTTTTTCCTTCCGCAGCAAGATTTGTAAATGTATTCATAAATATCCAGAGAAAGGAAACAATCCTCAGCAGAAGACAATAGACTTGGGATTGATACATATTGCAGTGTATGGAAAAGAGGCGTCCTCCGAAATAAGAAAATGGGAATAAACATTGTTCGGGTCACTGGCTGATCCCCTTCACCTGTGTACCTCTATGTGAGTACGCTACCATGTGCCAGCCGTAGGTAACATAGATCGACCGCCCTGGTTGAATACCCGCCACATTAGTTGTCCTTCATCTTCACTCTCCCAAGTCTCACAAGCTCGTTGCCTTGGAGTAACCCTCGACTCTGCTCTATCCTTCAAGCCACACATCCAAGCCCTCTTCACCTCATGCCGACTACAACTCAAAAATATCTCCCGGATCCGTGATTTCCTTAACCAAGAATCAGCAAAAACATTAGTGCATGCCCTCATCATCTCCCGCCTCGACTACTGCAACCTCCTGCTCTCTGGCCTCCCTTCCAACACTCTTGCACCCCTCCAATCTATCCTAAACTCTGCGGCCCTCTTAATCCACCTCTCCCCTCGCTATTCCCCAGCCTCGCCACTCTGCCAATCCCTTCACTGGCTTCCCATTACCCAAAGACTCCAGTCCAAAATGTGACGCCCTGGACCCCAGGGGTCACAGTACAGTAACAACACCACACACACACCCCCTCCCCTGGTTAGATACACCAGTCAAACAAAATCCTTGTTGCCTCCCTCCAGGCTTGATGTCCACACCAGGTGGGGCGGAGCCAGGTGGTTGACCCCGCCCACCGAGGAGTTCACAGACCTGGAGGCGGGAAAAAGCCAGTTAGTGGAAGTTGAAGTTGAAATGGAGAGGTGAAGTGAGAGGAGTTAAGACTGTGTGTGTCTGGGTCGGAGCCTAGGCACAATCAGCAAGGTCGCCAGACGGTGGTGGCCGTCTGCAGGAGTTGGTGGAGGTCAGCGGAACCATGGGACCGGGGTCGGGCGGTGGCCCGCCGGTACCGAACCGGGGAGCAGATTGAAGCCAGGCACCAAGGCAGGGTACTCAGACCCCGACCAGGCTAGGAGCCGCCGTAAAGGTCAAATTCTCTGATTGTGGTCTGGACCTCAGGGGTTCATTCCCAACCAAGTCCCGTCAGAAGGCAACAGCCCAACCCGTCCGGATAAGAGCCACCGCCAAGGGCCAGAGATCAAAGGGCCAGCGCCTGCAGGCAAAACAGGCTCTCCCGACACGTACACGCCGGGGAGCGGACTACCCGTGGGAAGCCATAGGAGTCAAACACACATACAGGTGCAGGAAACGACAGCCACCATCAACCCATCCGGGGAGAGTGAGAACACCGCAGCCGGCTGCGGGCCCCGTCCATCCAGCCATTTGGTTTACCAGAGACTCTGTTCTTCTGTGTCTGAGTGAATACAACAGTGCCATCCGGCACCGCGCTGCACTGCAACGTTGCACCCGCACCCACGCTGCCTCCCCGCATCGGCACGTGCACCTATACCTCCACCCTTCTCCCCAACCGGGGCCTTGGGACCAACAGCCCCTACCCACGGAGGGGTCAACACCTTAGCTGCTCTCCGCCATCACTCCCGGGATCCCCGTCACCAGCAGCGGTGGTGCCCACCATCACCACAACCCGTGGGTGGCGTCACGACCGACATCCCACCACAAACCTCCCCTTTTCACTCATGGGCGAGGAGGTGCTGCTCGAGCCCCCGGGTCCGGCCCCGTGCTCAAGCCACCGAGGAGCAGAAGCACCCAGGCGAGCGGCGTTCCCGACCCCCCTCCGCCCGCGACAAAAACATTAACCATGACATAGAAAGCCATCCACAACCTGTCTCCTCCTTACATCTGTGACCTAGTCTCCCGGTACCTACCTACACGCAACCTCAGATCCTCACAAGATCTCCTTCTCTGCTCCTCTCTTATCTCCTCTTCCCACAATCGCGTACAATATTTTTCCCGTGCATCCACCATACTCTGGAACGCTCTACCTCAGCACATCAGACTCTCCCCTACCGTGGAAAGCTTCAAGAGGAACCTCAAGACCCACCTCTTCCAACAAGCCTACAACCTACAATAGCCCTCAGTCCAGTAGACCACTGCGCAACCAGCTCTGTCCTCACCTATTATACCATCACCCATCCCCTGTAGACTGTGAGCCGTCGCGGGCAGGATCCTCTCTCCTCCTGTAGACTGTGAGCCCTCGCGGGCAGGGTCCTCTCTCCTCCTATACCAGTGTGTTTTGTACTGTTAATGATTGTTGTACTAGTTTTCATGTATACCCTTTCTCACTTGTAAATTGCCATGGAATTATTGGCGCTATAATAATAATAAAGAATAATAATAATCTTTTCCAAAACCAGTCACAGTGTGTCCACACGGATAAACGTTGTGCCCACATGGCACAAGTACCAACAAGTCCTATCCTTTATCCCAAAGTATTTTACACTTATGTAATTTTTAATTAGGTCTTCAGTATTTTGGGCATAGTTACGGTTGTCCAATGGGCTGAGAGAAAACTTGCTATAGCATTGGCATCCCTGGAGAGATACCAACTTACTCACCGTCCCAGCCAGGTCGCGTCCTTCCCCAGCCATCCATGTGTGCTGCTGCCTCCTTTTCCAAGAGCCTGTGCACGCCACACAGGCTCCCCAGGAATGCACTTAGGGTGCATGCACGCACACTGACCCTCCTCTTTAAAGGCCGGCATGCTATTTCCAGGAAATGGCTCTCAGCCTATGGCTAAGAAGCAATGTGTATTTAAGGCACTCTCCAATTAGGGGAGGTGCCTGTGCAAAACTCCTTATTAATCAGTGTCTCAGTCTGCTAGCTTGTTGTCAGGTCCTGTTACCCCTATGTCCGTCACCTGTACTTGTCTTCCCATACCTATCTGTCCTTGCTGTGCCCACCCTACCTGTCCATACCCACCTGCCTGTATGCCCCTGTCATTCCACCTGTACCTGCCTGCACCTGTGTCCTAGGGTCAGCTGCCACAGTCATGGTCACTGCTTTTAGTTAAGCCCTTCCCACTAAAGGTTAAGCCCGTGTCCAACCTGTGGTCCATGGGTCCACTAATCCCGCTCTCTGCCCCTACATCGGCCTCTATACCTGGACTTTGAATTGGGTTGAGGATCTTCTGATTAGGTTTTAGGAAGTGACCATGATAGCTAATCCCCAGATTGCCACTCGATGTGAGGTTTCTCATGTGCAGTGTCACTGGAAAGTCATTGCTCTGAGGTTGAAAAGAAATTAGACAGTAGAGGAACTGATCGCCCATTGTGATGGGTTTATGTGAGCACACAGAGATGGAGACACTGTGTAGAGCAGTTGCATGTTATCCTTTAGAGAGTACCACTGACCCTGTGCTACTCGGAGTTTTGCTCAAAACTCTCCGGCAGTCATGGCAGCATCAGATACTGTTCACATTAGAGATTCTGACAATCCACCCTAAGTTGTCTCTGGTGCTTCTGAGCTTCACAGGCAGGCTCGGGCGTCGACCAGCTGTATGCTCATTTTATTTTTGGTCAGGCTAGCAAGAGTTGAACTCTGCTAGCCTGCTTGTTGCTTCTGGGATCACATGTTATTGGAGACCTATCACATTTGCTCTCTTCTTTTATAAGATGGTGGAATCTGTCTGCCCATGCCGACTATAGTTGTGTGCTGTTGTGTCCCAGTTTGTTAGTGATTGTATTGCTTCATGCTTGGAGTTGTTGAGGAATTGTCCCGTTGTCTTGTTGTTTCCTCCCTTCTCTTATTTTCTTCCTTATATTGCTTTGTGCTTGGAGTTGAGGAATTCTCCTGTCATCCTGTTGTTTCCTCCCTTCTCTTATTTTCTTCCTTATATTGCTATGTGCTTGGAGTTGTTGAGGAATTCTCCCGTCTTCTTGTTGTTTCCTCCCTTCTTTATTTTCTTCCTTATATTGTTTCGTGCTTGGAGTTGTTGAGGAATTCTCCCGTCGTCTTGTTGTTTATTCCCTGCTTTTATTTTCCTCCTTAGATTGCTTCTTGCTTTGAGTTGTTGAGGAATTCTCCTGTTTTCTTGTTGTTTTCTCCCTGCTATTATTTTCCTTCTTATCACGGATTGTCTTATACCTTTGTATGAGCGTGCTGCATGGTAAAGTTTTGGTTTCTTCTGTCTATTTCTGAGGGTTTATCCACTCCTTTCCTGGCTCTCTCCTGGGGTAGGGGAAATGGGGTAATAGATTAGGACTGGCCAGGAGCAGGCTTAGGAAGGCGGCCCAGACATCCTCACCTTCAGAGGTATCTCTGAGGGCAAGTCTAGCAGCCCCGGTGCCCTGTTATCTCCATACACATAGTCACTCTCTGGGTTGGGGAAGTAGGAATTCCCCAAAGCCTAAAGTGTTGTCTTGTTTCCTCCCTGCTCCTATTTTCCTCCTTATCATGAATTGTCTTTGTATGAGCATGCTGCATGATAAAGTTTTGGTTTCCTCTTTTTGTCCATTTCTGTGCGTTTAACCACTTCTTTCCTGGCCCTCTCCTGGAGTAGGAGAGATGGAGTAATAGATCAGGGATGGGCAGAAGCAGGGCCAGGAAGGTGGCCCAGACATTCTTACCTTCAGAGGTATCTCTGAGGGTCAGTCTAGGAGCCCTGGTGCCCTGTTATGTCCATACTCATAGTGACACTCTGGGCGGGTGAAGTAGGAATTCCCCAAAGTCTAAAGTGTTGTCTTGTTGTTTCCTCTCTGCTCCTATTTTCCTCCTTATCACGAATTGTCTTTTGTAAGAGCATGCTGCATGATAAAGTTTTGGTTTCCTCTGTTTGTCTATTTCTGTGGGTTTAGCCACTCCTTTCCTGGCCCTCTCCTGGGGTAGGGGAGAGAGGGTAATAGATCAGGGCTGGCCAGGATCAGGGCCAGGAAGGCGGACCAGACATCCTCACCCTCAGAGGTATCTCTGAGGTCCAGTCTAGGAGCCCCGGTAACCTGTTATCTCCATACTCATAGTGACTCTCTGAGTGGGTGAAGTAGAAATTCCCCAAAGCCTAAAGTACAGCTGACACTGACCTCGCCAACTATTTAAAAGAGAACCTGTCGTCTGATTCATGAACCATGAGGAGGATGAGACAGAGTCTGGCTGCATTATTCTGAAACACTCTGACATTTTAGAGAAAACACATTAGAAGCCGTCCAGGGACTATGTGCATCTGATGACTAGTCCAAGAGGCGCTAGAAAAAAACTGCACTCACCGATGTTCATAGAAGGATAGAAAATATCTCTTTATTCCACCCCCAACGTTTCCACCTGCATGAGGTCCATATCAGGTCCAAGAGCCTGGTCTGCAGCTGCATCTCCCCACCCTGCTCACCATGATGGTGTAACGGGGTGCCGGGGGTCCCTCGGGGGGTGTAGTCGTGGCCCCTTTGGGCGACAGGCTAACCCCCGGCCCCGCCGTCACTATTGGGACAGGGGAATGTTGTGTGGGGCAGAGTGTGGCTGGCAGGAGCACGCTGGCAGACTCAGGAAAACTCCGCAGACAGGCATCAGCTGAACCAAACGACATTTTATTACACATATCTTCAAAACAGTCTCGGTACACAAATCTTGCAGTGTCAAATCACAATTCCTGCCGGGGAAACTGTTCCTGTTTTCTCTGTTCAGGGGCCTTGCCCGGCTACTCTCGTTTGCCTAAGCTCACACTCCGGTTACTGCAGAATTGACCCACACACTTCTGCTTCGCCGGCTAAGCCTCTTCGGGTCCCACCTGTACACTGCTGGTTCCCGATCCGGTCACTTTCCTTTTCCTTTCTTTTGCTAACTGCCACAATCGACCCCACACTCTGCCCCCATTGCTTCTTCTCCCCCGTCCCAGCAGAAACTCACTTCTCACCACAGCAACCTCTCACCCTCCCCCTATACTGTCCGGCTCCTCCTCTCTCCTGTACTGTTCCTATGGGGACAGCCGTCCCACCCTGACATCTAGGGAGAGGAAACCCATTAACACTGTAAAACACAATTAACATTTTTAACTACCCCAGCGTGGGGTATCTTCAGGGGGGAAACTGCGCCTCCGTGTAAGGGGTCCGTCCACCCCTTACATTCCTCCCCTCTTTTTGCCTTAGCCTCCCGGCAAGGCTCGCATCTGTAAGACAAAATCCTAACCAGCAAGGCAATCTCTTTATAAAACTTTAAAACCTTCACGTAAAAACACAACCAATGGGCACACAAGTCCGGCGCCCGGAGTCCCTCCAAGGGAGCTCCCGGTTTTTGTAGCATATTTGCCCGGAGGCCCTCAACAGGCGCTCCCAGTCTTAGCTGGTTTTCTGCCCGAAGGCTCTCTCAGCACTCCCGGTCTTTGTAGGCAGGAAGCAACAGACAATAAAAATCTCCGTCACAATCACGGAGGGAGTCCTTGCACAGTCCGGTATCAGGCTCCTTCCGGGCTCGGTAACTTGAACATTGCTGCAACTATAAATCTTCACCGGTTCTTCCAACAATACCGATTCTCAACACAGATATGTCCATCACCTCCGATCGCTATGGTTCACGCGGGGTGGTAGTCGCGCAGCCATTCAGCCTGCTGGGCCCTCACATATTTGGAGAGGGATTGGCCTGGCAAGCGGCGCAGCCTTCGGAACGGTTCATAATCGGCCGGTGACTCTGATTCCTCTGTCTCCGGTTTTGGCTCCTCGGCCCCCGACGGGGGTGACGGGGTAGCTGGACGGGACGGCTGGGGACTACCAACAACGACCACCGGGTGCATCACCATACTCTGGCGAATCGCTAATAACGCCGGTGTTCCCTTTTCCATTTTGGCTACCGGTCCTGTGACTATTTCTGGCGACACCGCCAGAGTGTTTCTTGGCCGACGAGCTTCAGCCAGCACCGGTCTTTGCTGCGTACGTCTCCGGTACTGACATTCCTCCCACTCGATCTCCTGTTGCCACTGCGCGGCCTCCTGGGCAGTGGGCATCCGGGTCACCCCTACGGCAAATAGGTCCCGGCATCCCACTTCTCTCCGGAACTTCACTTTCTCCCCCGGGTACAGAGTATGGAGACGTTGGGGTAACCCCTCAATGTCCAGATTGACCCGATTGTAAAAGAAGTGATCCCGGTCTCATCGTCTTCTATGAACCCGTATCCCTCGGCCTGATTAAACTTGACCACGGTGCCAACGCTACACTGCCGGTCAAATTCTTCACTAAGGGGTCCGGCCATCATCTCCCTGGCCACGGTCTCGGCCAAAAGCCTTTCTTGCACCGGATCTATCTCAGGCGGCGGGGACTGTCGTCGGGTTAGGAGCGCCGGCTTCACCGGTTCCCAGAAAAATCCCCACTCATCTTCTTCAAACTCTGGGGCATGTTGCTCTCCCGGGGCCGGAACTTCTGTGGGGGCTGGAGGTCCTACCTTGACTGGCGTAACCACCTCCGGACTCTGGAGGGGTGTTCCCAGTGTCTCGCTTCCCGGCTGTAGTTGCGTCTTGTAAGTGGCCCGGACTTCCGTGGATGTTTCTCCGGTCACGGCATCCCACGAAGTGACCCACGTAACTTTTGTGGGCCGCTCCGGACCTCCTGGCACAGCCGGTAACGTTATGGTAGGTGCCTCCTCTACTAAGCTCTGCCTCGGGCATCCTCTTCCCAGGCTGGTTGTCACCAGCGCGCCCGCTGCAGCTCGCTGCTTTGTCTGCGTCTCCATCTCACTTAGAGTGAGCTGCTGAGTTGGTGTCTCCTGCGGCTCTTCCTGTAATGGCGCCGGGGAAGGTGGAGGCGGGCCTTCTCTTCCCGCTCTTGCATACACTCCACCCCTGGCCTCACTCACCAGGTCGACCCAGCATAGGCGACGCCTCTTCTTTCCTGCAACGCCGCCCACGTCTCTAGTCTTCTGCAGCATCTTGGGGCCAGTACCTCCCCTCTTTGGGCGGCGCACTCTGTACTTCTTTTTCTTCGCCGGCCAGCTCAGGGTTTTCCGTTTGGCGCCAATTTTCCGCGCGCTCACTGTGTTCGTGAAGACGGCGGCCATCTTAGCACCGTCTTGTGCCTGGTCCAACGCCTTAGGCACCACTTGATCTTCACATTCCTGGATCGGGACCCTCCGCGGATAGTCCGTATCCTGCCGACTACGCCACTTGTAACGGGGTGCCGGGGGTGCCTCGGGGGGTGTAGTCGTGGCCCCTTTGGGCGACAGGCTAACCCCCGGCCCCGCCGTCACTATTGGGACAGGGGAATGTTGTGTGGGGCAGAGTGTGGCTGGCAGGAGCATGCTGGCAGACTCAGGAAAACTCCGCAGACAGGCATCAGCTGAACCAAACGACATTTTATTACACATGTCTTCAAAACAGTCTCGATACACAAATCTTGCAGTGTCAAATCACAATTCCTGCCGGGGAAACTGTTCCTGTTTTCTCTGTTCAGGGGCCTTGTCCGGCTACTCTCGTTTGCCTAAGCTCACACTCCGGTTACTGCAGAATTGACCCACACACTTCTGCTTCGCCGGCTAAGCCTCTTCGGGTCCCACCTGTGCACTGCTGGTTCCCGATCCGGACACTCTCCTTTTTCTCTCTCTCTGGCTAACTGCCACAATCGACCCCACACTCTGCCCCCGTTGCTTCTTCTCCCCCGTCCCAGCAGAAACTCACTTCTCACCACAGCAACCTCTCACCCTCCCCCTATACTGTCCGGCTCCTCCTCTCTCCTGTACTGTTCCTATGGGGACAGCCGTCCCACCCTGACATCTAGGGAGAGGAAACCCATTAACACTGTAAAACACAATTAACATTTTTAACTACCCCAGCGTGGGGTATCTTCAGGGGGGAAACTGCGCCTCCGTGTAAGGGGTCCGTCCACCCCTTACATTGGACAAATCTGTGTATACAAAGGGAGTGTAATGCTTGCTTGGATCAACAGACTCAGGGGGGATGTAATGGACAGACTAGAGGGAAGCCACTCACCAAGCAGGACCCCCAGAACCCTGAAACCCTTTAACCCCTATACAGGGATTTGGAATTACACAGGGCCCTGGATATCACTACCTGTGGAAGGCTGCAGTTAGATGAGAGTAGTCGTCAGGCAGGGTCAAACCAGGAATAGCAGAACAGGGACAGAATCGGCAGACAAGGACGTAATCAGAAAACATAGCAGAGGTCAAATCTGGATCGGGCAGCAAGGTACAAAAACAGCAGGCAGGAGAGGTAGTCAGGAAACACGCAGAAGTCAGCACACAGGAATCACAAAACAGAATAGGGCGGACCAGGAGCCAGGAAATCAGAACTATCTCTGGCAGTGGTCATGTGACAGGAGGGGGAATAAGAAGGGTGTGGTGTCTTCCCATTGGCTGTAGCTGAACGCTGGCAACTTCAGCTGGAAGACACACGCCACCTACAGTCAGCCAGCGGTACTGCAGATCCCAAGATAACCCAGTTCAGTGGATGATCGGAGCCTGTGCCCACCGGTGCCGCTGGCATCGACTCCTCTCCCATCACCAGAACCATCCAGGGCAGGAACACGGCGTTGCCTGGCGATCGGAGCAGAAGTCGCTGGAGCAGACTCCGGCGGTGACGTAACAGGGAGACCCTGTCAGTCTAGGGAAGGGGCCATGGGACCTGCCAAGGACTAGTCATCCGAATTGTACATTCCGGATTTTCAAAGTTTTTCTCTCCTGAAAATCCTCAGAGGAAAAACTACACGGCAGCAAAACAATGGACCGATTGTTATTCATTGTTCAGGATTTGGGCAGCACAAATTAGCTGACAGGTTCCTTTCAAATGAGTCAGTGGAAAGTGTTTCCCCGCTGACTGCTTTATATCAGCCCTCGGCTGGCGTCATATGAATATTATACTGGTGGAAGGTCCCGTGGATTCTGTTATTCCGGTCATCAATGCAGATGGGTGGAGATTTTCAGCCCTAATATGGGCTCCAAAATATTCTGCTAGAGGACATCGAGTCCCTTCCCGTCAAAGTACTTACAAAATGCTAAAATAAAAGTAAAATAACAGCAAATGACAAAAATAAAGAATCCTAACGGCCTCTCCGCAGCTTGTCCTAAGCCCCAGCCCTGGCGTAATTCCTCTAAAAAGACAAATACGGGGTTGTATGGATCCCCCAATAGAGCAAGAGTCTTTAAATTACTAAAACACAAAAGAAACAAATAATGAAATAGAAAAATAAAATAAAAAAAATGAAAAAAAAGTAATAGACATTTTACCAGCCGAAAATGACTGTGTAAAAGCGTCCTAGTCCGGTAATACCTGCTACTAAGAGGTTAATCGGAGGCATGAATTGAGCGCAAATCGTTTTCGCCCATGTGTGTTATCAGTCACATTGTGGGGGTCGTTACTCGTATACAGCAGTCTGGGGGTCCCCATCATAGTATGGTCCTGCCATTGTCAGACGGAGATCAGCGTTAGACGTGTCCTCATCCGATCCCGCGGTTATCGCTCGCACTCCGCCTTACGTAGTAATCAGATCACAAGTCGATTTCAGTAAAATTATAGAACAAAACCCAGCCTGACTCCATCGCTTCTGCACAGCGATTATCTGAAAAGACTGCAAAGCCTCCTCCACGGAAGAACAGGCGCTCCACCTGCTGGACAGAAACACATCCGCAGCAACATCCAGTGCAAACATGGACTCCGGAACCAGAAAAAACAATGAAAATGGGAATAAAATACAGTGAAAGCGTCCTCCGGCCCCAGAGAAGGCAGCTGCAAGTGACCATTCATAGTCACTGACGCAAAATTATGTCAGGAACCCCTTCTCTAGCTAAAATTCCCACAACGCACCACAGAACTGAGGACAAGGGCTGTCAGTGTTTGGCGCAATCTAAAGAGTTTGTAGTTAGCGGGATCTGCTGACCGTCTTCTTCACGCCTCCTGCTTGTTCCATCACTGTTTGACCTAGTGGAGAAGACCATCAATGTCTGACACAATCCGCAAACCATACAGAAAGTGGGGAAGGTCTTATTCTTGCCAAAGGATGTTGGGGTGGGACTCTATTCCAGGAAATGTGGAAGGGTCAAGAGGAAGTGGGAGACAGGTCTTTATTCCTGTACAGGAAATGTGGAGGGGTCAACAGGAAGTGGCAGACAGATCTTTTTTCCTGTACAGGAAATGTGGAGGGGTCAACAGGAAGTGGCAGACAGGTCTTTTTTCCTGTACAGGAAATGTGGAAGGGTCCACAGGAAGTGGGAGACAGGTCTTTATTCCTGTACAGGAAATGTGGAGGGGTCAACAGGAAGTGGCAGACAGGTCTTTTTTCCTGTACAGGAAATGTGGAAGGGTCCACAGGAAGTGGGAGACAGGTCTTTATTCCTGTACAGGAAATGTGGAGGGGGTCAACAGGAAGTGACAGACAGGTCTTTTTTCCTGTACAGGAAATGTGGAGGGGTCAACAGGAAGTGGCAGAAAGGTCTTTTTTCCTGTACAGGAAATGTGGAGGGGTCAACAGGAAGTGGCAGAAAGGTCTTTTGTCCTGTACAGGAAATGTAGAAGGGTCCACAGGAAGTGGGAGACAGGTCTTTATTCCTGTACAGTAAATGTGCAGGGGTCCACAGGAAGTGGGAGACAGGTCTTTATTCCTCTACAGGAAATGTAGAAGGGTCCACAGGAAGTGGGAGACTGGTCTTTATTCCTGTACAGGAAATGTGGAGGGGTCAACAGGAAGTGGGAGACAGGTCTTTATTCCTCTACAGGAAGTGGGTCAAGTATTTATCCCTCTACAAGATGTAAGGGCTGGTCTTCATTGTACAGAATTTATTCCTTATCTCCACAGGAAGTATGTGTGTGGGGGGGTGTTTATCTACAGGAAGTGGGGTTGGGTCTTTCTCTTGCTACAGGAAGTGTGAGCAGATCTCTCTCTACAGGAAGTGGGAGCAGATCTCGCTCTACAGGAAGTGGGAGTGTGGCGCCCCTGAATACATCAGGGTGCCACAGGGTACTGCATCCTTACCTAGGGTGCAGGGCCCACCGCTAATGGTTCCAGGTATCCAACCAGCCTATGTCACTCCCATCTGCACTACAAAACCCAATCACCTCACAGCAGTCACCGCCAGACACACCGGGGGGGTGGACAAACTGGAAATGGACCGGCCACTGGGGGTCTGAGCAGACTGTGAGAGGGAGAGGGAGAAGTGACGTAGGCTCCAAAGAGAGCTGGGAGAGTGAGCGCCTGGGAAGCTAGGGACACTGGTTGGGTCGCAAGCGGTGATCCAGGTCCAGAGGAGTCGGACGAGGGACATTGGACAAGGGTGTAACGGACATAGTCTTGGAGGACTGTCGGCACCAGAAGGCCCAAAAGAACGGACCTCCAAGGACTTCCCTACGAGCTCAGAGGTTGAGGGCATCAGCACAACGAGGGGTACAGGGGTGAATCCAGACACAGTAACCCATTAAAGTCCCGTGTGCCAGCCCTCAAGAGCACAGCTACACTACAAATAGTGAGCAGGGCCCCAACAGCTTCAAGCCACGGGGACCACTAACGGACCACAAATTGTGCACGGAGGCAGGCTCCGGATCATTAAGTGACATTGGTGGGACTGGGTGCTTGGACGGACTCCTGGCAGCAGCAGCTGTACACAGAGACTTTGGTTTACCTGCAATGTGTGTGTCTCCTTTCTAAACCTCATCCAGCACCACAACTACTCACATTGAGTACCCTGGTCCCCTGCACCCTGTCCTCCCAAAGCACCAACACCCTGAGTCCGGGGCCTTCCCTACCTGCGGAGGGACTGACACCTTGCTGCCCAACACCATCTGCCCGGTACTCATTCCAGCAGCGGCATCATGAGCTAATCCCCTGTAAATACCCCTTTTTCATGGATCAAAGTGTCCGCCAAGCCGAGTCCGGGCCCCTGGAGCCACCACAATCCCGGATCCGAGCAGCCTGATCAACATCGGGGCGGTACAGGAGCAGATCTCGCTCTACAGGAAGTGGGTGTGATCTTAATCTCTGTACAGGTAATGGGGAAGGGTTTTCTCTTGCAAAAGGAAGTGGGAACAGGTCTTTCTCTACATCACATGGGTTTGTCTCTTTCTTTACAGGAAGTGGTGGACAGTTCTTTATCTGTCTACATGATGTGGTAATGGGTCTTTTTGTACAGGAAGTGGGAGTGATCTTTATCTCTCTACAGGAAGTTGGGGACAGGTCATTCTCTTGCTACATGAAAGTGGAGATGGATAATTTACTACAAGAAGTCTGGATGGGTCTTTCTCCACAGGAAATGGGGTGTATAATTCACTAGAGAAGATGGGGGTGAGATTAGGGTGATCGTACCTCTCTACAAGAAGTGAGGGAAAGGTTTTTATCTTGCTACATGAACTGGGGATGGATTTTTCTCTGGAGGAGGCGGGGTGGGTCTTTATCTTGTTACTGGAAGTGAGTATGGGTATTTATCTTGCTACATGAATTAATGGTAAGTAGGTCTCTATAGAATCTGAATGTCGGTCTTTTTCTTGCCACAGGTAGCGGGGGCGTGTTTATCTCTCTACGGGAAGTGGGGAAGGTTCTTATCTCTTTAGAGAAAGTGGTGATGGGTCTTTGTCTTTCTACAGGAAGTGGGGGCTGGTCCTTACCTCTTTAAAGGAAGTGAGGGCAAGTCCTTATCTCTTTACAGGAAGTCAGGGCAGGTCCTTATCTCATTACAGGAAGTGAGGACAGGTCTTTGTCTCTCTACAGGAAGTGGGGGCAGGTCATTACCTCTTTACAGGAAGTGGAGGCAGTTTGTTATCTATTTACAGGAAGTGGGGACAAGTCCTTATCTCTCTACAGGAATTGGGGTCAAAGCCTAGTGGGAGCAGGTCCTTATCTCTTTACAGCAAGTGGGAGCATGGCTTTATCTCTCTACAGGAAGTGGGGCAGGTCCTTATCTCTCTACAGGAAGTGGGGCAGGTCCTTATCTCTCTACAGGAAGTGGGGCAGGTCCTTATCTCTCTACAGGAAGTGGGGCAGGTCCTTATCTCTCTACAGGAAGTGGGGACAAGTCCTTATTTCTCTACAGGAAGTGGGGTCAAGTCCTAGTGCGAGCAGGTCCTTATCTTTTTATAGAAAGTGGGAGCATGGCTTTATCTCTTTACATGACAGGTCCTGATTTCTTTAACCTTCATCCGGCTGAATAGGTACAATTGTAACTATTCCGTTTTAAAATTGCAATACATTTTTTTTCCAAAAGCCGTAAAGGGCTGAAATTTCGTGACATCTCTGCAGTTTTGGTCCAGAATATATTGGCCAAATTTCAATAAAATATCTCCACCCCCTTCCGAGATAAGGGGTCGCTGTTAACCTTGTAAAATTATGCAGCCTGAAGAAGGTTATAGGAACTATGGGCAGGTCGTTATCTCTTTACAGGAAGTGGGAGCATGGCTTTATCTTTTTACAGGAAGTGGGGCAGGTCCTTATCTCTCTACAGGAAGTGGGCCAGGTCCTTATCTCTCTACAGGAAGTGAGGAGGGTTTTTGACTCTCTACAGGAAGTGGAGCAGGGTCTTTGTAACTCTTCAGGAAGTGGAGGAGGGTCTTTGTCTCTCTACAGGAAGTGGAGCAGGGTCTTTGTAACTCTACAGGAAGTGGGGAGGGTCTTTGTCTCTCTACAGGAAGTGGAGCAGGGTCTTTGTAACTCTACAGGAAGTGGGGAGGGTCTTTGTCTCTCTACAGGAAGTGGAGCAGGGTCTTTGTAACTCTACAGGAAGTGGAGGAGGGTCTTTGTCTCTCTACAGGAAGTGGGGCAGGTCCTTATCTCTACAGGAAGTGGGGCAGGTCCTTATCTCTCTGCAGGAAGTGTGGGCAGGTCCTTATCTCTCTACAGGAAGTGGGGCAGGTCCTTATCTCTCTACAGGAAGTGGGGAGGGTCTTTGTCTCTCCACAGGAAGTGGAGCAGGGTCTTTGTAACTCTACAGGAAGTGGGGCAGGTCCTTATCTCTCTACAGGAAGTGGGGCAGGTCCTTATCTCTCTACAGGACGTGGGGGCTGGTCCTTACCTCTTTACAGGAAGTCAGGGCAGGTCCTTATCTCATTACAGGAAGTGAGGACAGGTCTTTGTCTCTCTACAGGAAGTGGGGGCAGGTCATTACCTCTTTACAGGAAGTGGAGGCAGTTCGTTATCTATTTACAGGAAGTGGGGACAAGTCCTTATCTCTCTACAGGAATTGGGGTCAAATCCTAGTGGGAGCAGGTCCTTATCTCTTTACAGCAAGTGGGAGCATGGCTTTATCTCTCTACAGGAAGTGGGGCAGGTCCTTATCTCTCTACAGGAAGTGGGGCAGGTCCTTATCTCTCTACAGGAAGTGGGGCAGGTCCTTATCTCTCTACAGGAAGTGGGGCAGGTCCTTATCTCTCTACAGGAAGTGGGGCAGGTCCTTATCTCTCTACAGGAAGTGGGGACAAGTCCTTATTTCTCTACAGGAAGTGGGGTCAAGTCCTAGTGCGAGCAGGTCCTTATCTTTTTATAGAAAGTGGGAGCATGGCTTTATCTCTTTACATGACAGGTCCTGATTTCTTTAACCTTCATCCGGCTGAATAGGTACAATTGTAACTATTCCGTTTTAAAATTGCACTACATTTTTTTTTCCAAAAGCCGTAGAGGGCTGAAATTTCGTGACATCTCTGCCGTTTTGGTCCAGAATATATTGGCCAAATTTCAATAAAATATCTCCACCCCCTTCCGAGATAAGGGGTCGCTGTTAACGTTGTAAAATTATGCAGCCTGAAGAAGGTTATAGGAACTATGGGCAGGTCCTTATCTCTTTACAGGAAGTGGGAGAATGGCTTTATCTTTTTACAGGAAGTGGGGAAGGTCCTTATTTCTCTACAGGAAGTGGGGCAGGTCCTTATCTCTACAGGAAGTGGGGCAGGTCCTTATCTCTCTGCAGGAAGTGTGGGCAGGTCCTTATCTCTCTACAGGAAGTGGGGCAGGTCCTTATCTCGCTACAGGAAGTGGGGCAGGTCCTTATCTCTCTACAGGAAGTGTGGGCAGGTCTTTATTTCATTACAGGCAGTGGGGCAGGTCCTTATCTCTCTACAGGAAGTGGGGCAGGTCCTTATCTCTACAGGAAGTGGGTCAGGTCCTTATCTCTCTACAGGAAGTGGGGCAGGTCCTTATCTCTCTACAGGAAGTGGGGAGGGTCTTTGTCTCTCTACAGGAAGTGGAGCAGGGTCTTTGTAACTCTACAGGAAGTGGAGGAGGGTCTTTGTCTCTCTACAGGAAGTGGGACAGGTCCTTATCTCTTATCTCTCTGCAAGAAGTGTGGGCAGGTCTTTATTTCATTACAGGCAGTAGGGGCAAATTGTTTTCTCTCTACAGGATGTGTTTGCAGGTCGTTATCTCTCTACAGGAAGTGTGGGCAGGTCCTTATCTCTCTACAGGAAGTGGGGCAGGTCCTTATCTCTCTACAGGAAGTGTGGGCAGGTCTTTATTTCATTACAGGCAGTAGGGGCAAATTGTTTTCTCTCTACAGGATGTGTTTGCAGGTCGTTATCTCTCTGCAGGAAGTGTGGGCAGGTCTTTATTTCATTACAGGCAGTAGGGGCAAATTGTTTTCTCTCTACAGGAAGTGTTTGCAGGTCGTTATCTCTCTACAGGAAGTGTGGGCAGGTCCTTATCTCTTTATGGGAAGTGAGGGTGGGTCTTTATCCCTCTATAAGGGGTGGATGTTTGGTGTCTCATGTTTTACTCATGTTTCAACCCCATCCAGACTGGATACGATAGTTTGCCTCTTAGCTAAGAAGTGAATACAAAGTATAGTGTTACAGAAAAAAAGCAAAACCCATTTTCCCTCTTGTTCTTCCAATGGGGTCATAGAGACAAGTGGTAGGTGTGAATGTTTTTATTTTAATTTTCAGATCACGGTGGGCCTATTTGCAGCATATAAAATGGTGGACGATCTCTTTGATCTTAAAGGGGTTGTCTTCTGAAGACACCTTCTGTCAATATGTCCTAAAGTTCTAGGGGGTTGTCCCTTGGGGATCCCCTATTAGTATGCATATCTTTGTATTTCATCGATACAATATCTTTACTACATTTTCCCTTAGAGGGACGGTGCAGGAAGATGTCTCACGTACCATGACTTCCCCGGTGGGTTCAGCTGTGGAAGTGGGACATGCAGTGATCAGCCCCAGGAGCTGCAGTATAGTAAGGTTTCTTTTTGCTGAGGCAGCCCCTGTATACAATGCCTTGTGAAAGTATTCAGCCCCTTGAATTTTTCAACCTTTTCCCACATTTCAGGCTTCAAACATAAAGATAAAAATGTTAATGTTCTGGTGAAGAATCAACAACAAGTGACACAATTGTGAAGTTGAATGAAATTTATTGCTTATTTTAAACTTTTGTAAAAAATAATAAACTGAAAATTGTGGCGTGCAATATTATTCATCCCCTTTACTTTCAGTGCAGCAAACTCACTCCAGAAGGTGATTGAGGATCTCTGAATGATCCAATGTTGTCCTAAATGACTGATGGTGATAAATATAAGCCCCTGTGTGTAATCAAGTCTCCGTATAAATGCCCCTGCTCTGTGATAGTCTCAGTGTTCTGTGTAAAGCGCAGATAGCATCATGAAGACCAAGGAACACAACAGGCAGGTCCGTGATACTGTTGTGGAGAAGTTTAAAGCTGGATTTAGTTACAAACAGATTTCCACAACTTTAAACATCCCAAGAAGCACTGTGCAAGTGATCATATTGACATGGAAGGAGGATCATACCACTGCAAATCTACCAAGACCCGGCCTCCATCCAAACTTTCATCTCACACAAGGGGAAGACTGATCAGAGATGCAGCCAAGAGGCCCATGATCCCTCTGGATGATCTGCAGAGATCTACAGCTGAGGTGGGAGAGTCTGTCCATAGCACAACAATTAGCCGTACACTGCACAAATCTGGCCTTTATGGATGAGGGGCAAGAAGAAAGCCATTTCTCAAAGATATCCATAAAAAGTGTTGTGTAAAGTTTGCCACAAGCCACCTGGAGACACCAAACATGTGGAAGAAGGTGCTCTGCTCAGAGGAAACCAAAATCCAACTATTTGGGCACAATGCCAAACGATATGTTTGGCATAAAAGCAACACAGCTCATCACCCTGAACACACCATGCCCACTGTAAAACATGGTGGTGGCAGCATCAAGGGATTGGGTCTGCTTTTCTTCAGCAGGGACAGGGAAGATGGTTACAATTGATGGGAAGATGTATGGATGCAAATACAGGAACATTCTTGAAGAAAACCTATTGGAGTCTGCAAAAGACCTGAGACTGGGACGGAGATTTGTCTTCAAACAAAACAATGATCCCAAACATAAAGCAAAATCTACAATGGAATGGTTCACAAATAAACGTATCCAGGTGTTAGAATGGCCAAGTCACAGTCCAGACCTGAACCCAATCGAGAATCTGTGGAAAGAGCTGAAAACTGCTGTTCACAAACGCCTCCATCCAACCTCACTCAGCTCCAGCTGTTTACAAAGGAAGAATGGGCGAGAATTTCAGCCTCTCCATGTGCAAAACTGATAGACACATACCTCAAGAGACCGCAGCTGTAATCGCAGCAAGAGGGGGCGCTACAAAGTATTCACTTACAGGGGATGAATAATATTGCACGCCCCAATTTTCAGTTATTTATTTTTTATAAAAGTTTAAAATAAGCAATAAATTTCCTTCATCTTCACAATTGTGTCACTTGTTGTTGATTCTTCACCAGAACATTAACATTTTATCTTTATGTTTGAAGCCTGAAATGTGGGGAAAGGTTGAAAAATTCAAGGAGTCTGAATACTTTCGCAAGGCACTGTACATACTTCAGTGGTCCCCCCCATGCTGTATACACCTCATACACTGAGATCTGAAGCGTTACAGTGTATATATTACATCCGGATCTGTTTCACTCTCTGAGTCGCCCGTTCATCTGTGACAGATCCGGGGCTTATCAGGCTCAGGACCTAACAGTCCGTTATATGCATGAACCTCTCTGCGGATCCTCGATTCCTGCTTTATCACATCCCACTTTATACTTTTCTTTCTTGGATATAGTTCAATGTTAGTTTGCTCCTATTAAAGTATATATTCCGCCAAACTGACGGCTACATATACCGCCCATGTAGACGAGTGATCCATTACTGTATATACGTTTTTACCGTTAGCTTTGACACTCTAATATGTACCACCACTAGGGGGAGCTAAATGTTTGGCTCAAACTCATGTTTCAAAGGGATTTTCTCAAGATTAATCTACAGGGCTGCTCCTCTGCCGCCTGATACCCACTTGGCAGGTGCCAGTGCTTTCCTTAGGGTGGCCAACCAGAGACCGCAGCATGGTTACACCACTCAGGAACCGCAGCATGGTTACACCACTCAGGGACCGCAGCATGGTTACACCACTCAGGGACCGCAGCATGGTTACACCACTCAGGGACCGCAGCATGGTTACACCACTCAGGGACCGCAGCATGGTTACACCACTCAGGAACCGCAGCATGGTTACACCACTCAGGGACCGCAGCATGGTTACACCACTCAGGAACCGCAGCATGGTTACACCACTCAGGGACCGCAGCATGGTTACACCACTCAGGGACCGCAGCATGGTTACACCACTCAGGAACCGCAGCATGATTACACCACTCAGGAACCGCAGCATGGTTACACCAAACAGGGACCGCAGCATGGTTACACCACTCAGGGACCGCAGCATGGTTACACCACTCAGGGACCGCAGCATGGTTACACCACTCAGGGACCGCAGCATGGTTACACCACTCAGGGACCGCAGCATGGTTACACCACTCAGGGACCGCAGCATGGTTACACCACTCAGGAACCGCAGCATGGTTACACCACTCAGGAACCGCAGCATGGTTACACCACTCAGGGACCGCAGCATGGTTACACCACTCAGGGACCGCAGCATGGTTACACCACTCAGGGACCGCAGCATGGTTACACCACTCAGGAACCGCAGCATGGTTACACCTCTCAGGGACCGCAGCATGGTTACACCACTCAGGGACCGCAGCATGGTTACACCACTCAGGGACCGCAGCATGGTTACACCACTCAGGGACCGCAGCATGGTTACACCACTCAGGAACCGCAGCATGGTTACACCACTCAGGGACCGCAGCATGGTTACACCACTCAGGGACCGCAGCATGGTTACACCACTCAGGGACCGCAGCATGGTTACACCACTCAGGAACCGCAGCATGGTTACACCACTCAGGGACCGCAGCATGGTTACACCACTCAGGACCCGCAGCATGGTTATGTCGCGGGCGGGGAGGAGGGTGTCAGCACACCGCGCTCACCCCTTCTGCTCGGGTCCGGCAGCTGCTCAGTGGTGGCTCGAGCTGTGGGCCGGATCCCGGGGTTTCTCGAGCGACACTCCTCGCCCGTGAGTGAAAGGGGGTTTTGTGGTTGGGTGTGGGGATTGTTATAGTTCGTGACGCCACCCACGGTTGTGGTGATTTCACCACCGCTGCTCTGTACGGGGCTCCCGGGGATGGTGATGCGGAGCAGCCAGCTGTCGTGTTGCCCCTCCGTGGGTAGGGGTTGGTGATCCCGGGGCCCGGTGATGGAGAAGTAGGTGCGGGGCCTGGTGGGCGCAGGGACGCGGGGGCAGCGCTGTGCCTTGCGGCACTGTGGTACTCACTCAGCCTGAGACTCGGACACAGTTTGTACGGTAAACCAAACGGCTGGTAGGACGGTCCCACAGACGGCTGCACCTGCACTCCCGGTAGGTGACGGTGATGTCCCTCTTCCTTGCACCTATGTTTGACTTGTGGTAGCGGTGGATTCCCTCCGGTTACCCGCTCCCCGACTGCAATCTGGGCCGGAGGAGCTCTACACTTTGCCCGCAGGCGCTGGCCCTGAGAAACTGGTGCCTTGGCGGTGGCGGTGTCTCTCTGCTTCAGGTTGGGCTGTTGCCTTCAATCGGGACTTGGTTGTTGGGGGATCTGCGTCCCCGTCACTGACGGATTCGGCAAATTTGGCGACTCCTAGCCTTGCCGGGGTCCGAGAGGCCCCTGCCCTGGTGCTGACTGTCCTTCGGAACACTGCTCCCGACCACCGGGCACACAGCCAACGGGGTCCTTCCAGGAACTTCCAAACGGTCCCCCTCCAGACAGTCACCGCCGTCGCTGACCTTGCTGATCTGGCCCTACACCAAGCTGGACCCTTCAGGCTTTCTTTCTCTTCTGTCACTTCACTTGCTTTCCTCCTTTTCCACTTTTCTACTTTCACTTTCTTAACTCCTCTACTTAGCTCAACTTCACTCTTGCCCTGCCTGGGCTAATCTGCCTGGTTTTCTCCCGCCTCCAGAGCTGTGACCTCCTTGGTGGGCGGAGCCAACCGCCTGGCCCACCCCCTGGTGTGGATCACCAGCCTCTGGAGGAAGGCAACAAGGATTTCTGGTTAGCATTGATGTGCCTACCTGGAGTGTGGGGTGTGGTGGTGTGTGACCTGTGTCCCCTGGCTTGCCCAGGGCGACACATTCCCCCTTAGCAAAATGCAGACCGTCCGCGGGCTGCCGTCCTACACCGGTTTTATTTTTCTGTAAAAGGGGATAACAGGGTTAAGAAAACATAAATAACATTTTTAATCAAAACTCTTCCCAAGACGGGAGGCACATTTACTTAAACGTTGCAACGGTTTACGGTCACGGTTTCCGCTCTCTCCCACCCAAGCAACCTGGCCCTGATGCTGCCCCTAAAGCCCAGGCAGCACCCCTTGACCCACAGTCCAGCACAAGTTACCCGAGCGGGATCTGTCCTTCCCCTCCAGAGGGTGGCCACCGGTTCCTTTGGTGGCTGGGCCCTAGCCTGCTCTGCTCAGGGCCCTCCCTCCAACCTGCCTCTCCGGAGACGGTATGGCGGAAACGGTAACGGTAACCAACATATTTACAAGCCACTTAACGTTTGTGGTGCCCTGCAAGTTCACGGGCTTGTCCATGGATAGTTCCCATGCAAAACTTTAAACAGTCCCCACGGGGACTACGGTGCCGACTCCTGCCGGTTCAATCACAAAGGCAAATCAGGTTAAACTTCGGTATCATTTTTCTTATCATTTTCAACTTTTCAAACAAACAACAACTTCAGTGGTGGTCCCAACGGGGACTGCTGCGGCGGGCATCCGCTGCCCTACTCCGGTTCTCCAGGCTCCAGTGCTCCTTCCAAGGGAGGGGGCGCGGCGCTTGCGAGGGCCTCCGGGCTGCCCTTCAATCTAGCGTCCAGCGCAAACCACCCTCGCTCCCCAAAGAACCGAGTGTACTGGACAATATCACCCGGCATCAAATTACGGCCAGGATGCTCCTCGGGCAGGTGGGCATTCACATCCCGCCGGGCTACAAAAACTTCGGCCTCCAGGCCCGGCTCGTAGATGAACCCGTAGCCCCGGCGGACATCAAACCGCCTCACCTGCCCCACGTACAACGGTCCTCGGGCACGGGAGGTTGCCCGCCGGAGGTGCTCCTTCTCTCGGATCGCTCTGGCCACCAGTTCGGCCTTTTTCTGCTCCCTCTCGGCGATCTCCAGGCCCAGCGGTACCGGCTCCCTATCCCAGTATGGCGCTGCCGCCAGCGCTGGCGCACGGGTCGGGCCCCGCGGGACATCCAGAACGTTATCCACTGTCAGGAAGGTGGGCGGCGTATCCCGCGGTGTCATGGCCTTGGGCGCTGCCTTGCAGCAACAACCCGGCGCCACCTCAGCCGAGGTGTGGGGGATGGGCATAGGGGCTTTCCGCTGGTGGGCCTTGGGCTCGGAACGGGTCATCGGCTCCGGCTCGGGGAGTTTTTCAAGGGATGCCTCCGGTTCTACTTTCGGCGTCTTCCACGGTAACACCTCCGGTGTGCCGCGGGCTCCGGTTACAGGTCGGCCCGCCTGGGCGGGGACGCTGGGTACTGCTACCGGTTGCGGTGGTAGCAGGCCTAGTGGCGGGGTCACGGCCTCCGGGACGGGTGGCGAGGGAGGCAACGGGGGGAGAGGGCTTGGACCGGGCCCCACAGCCGCGATGACCGGCCCTTCAAGGGCATCGGGACGTGGGTCACTCACCCTCCCTTTCTCCGCCTCCTCCTCGCGTCTCCGCACGGTGGCTACAACGTCCGCCATGTCGGCCTCCCACTCCTCCATGAGGAGCTGCATCCTGACCTGCAGCCTTTGATAGAGCTGCGCGGTTCGGATCTCCACCCACGCCGCGGTTCCAGGCGCGGGGGCTACGGTGTCGCGGGACGGCATCCACATGATGGCTTCTCTGTTTGCTTCCAGGAACGGTATGCTTGCAAGGTCCTGGCGTCCCTGCTTTTATATTCGCGACTACATGCCGCCAGCCGCCATCGCGTCCCCCTTAGCTCTTTTCGGCCCCTCCTCTCTCGGGGCGGGGTCTTGGCCTTCGCGCCTCTACTGCTCGAGAAGACGCTCGAGCGGGAACTTTTCGCGCCAAAGATGGCGGCTTCTGAAATTTTCCTGCCGGATGCCTCCGGCGGTAACAAGGCGCACCTCTACCTGACGGCAGAGCGGTAAGATCCTGTTCGTGACGCCAAGTTGTCGCGGGCGGGGAGGAGGGTGTCAGCACACCGCGCTCACCCCTTCTGCTCGGGTCCGGCAGCTGCTCAGTGGTGGCTCGAGCTGTGGGCCGGATCCCGGGGTTTCTCGAGCGACACTCCTCGCCCGTGAGTGAAAGGGGGTTTTGTGGTTGGGTGTGGGGATTGTTATAGTTCGTGACGCCACCCACGGTTGTGGTGATTTCACCACCGCTGCTCTGTACGGGGCTCCCGGGGATGGTGATGTGGAGCAGCCAGATGTCGTGTTGCCCCTCCGTGGGTAGGGGTTGGTGATCCCGGGGCCCGGTGATGGAGAAGTAGGTGCGGGGCCTGGTGGGTGCAGGGACGCGGGGGCAGCGCTGTGCCTTGCGGCACTGTGGTACTCACTCAGCCTGAGACTCGGACACAGTTTGTACGGTAAACCAAACGGCTGGTAGGACGGTCCCACAGACGGCTGCACCTGCACTCCCGGTAGGTGACGGTGATGTCCCTCTTCCTTGCACCTATGTTTGACTTGTGGTAGCGGTGGATTCCCTCCGGTTACCCGCTCCCCGACTGCAATCTGGGCCGGAGGAGCTCTACACTTTGCCCGCAGGCGCTGGCCCTGAGAAACTGGTGCCTTGGCGGTGGCGGTGTCTCTCTGCTTCAGGTTGGGCTGTTGCCTTCAATCGGGACTTGGTTGTTGGGGGATCTGCGTCCCCGTCACTGACGGATTCGGCAAATTTGGCGACTCCTAGCCTTGCCGGGGTCCGAGAGGCCCCTGCCCTGGTGCTGACTGTCCTTCGGAACACTGCTCCCGACCACCGGGCACACAGCCAACGGGGTCCTTCCAGGAACTTCCAAACGGTCCCCCTCCAGACAGTCACCGCCGTCGCTGACCTTGCTGATCTGGCCCTACACCAAGCTGGACCCTTCAGGCTTTCTTTCTCTTCTGTCACTTCACTTGCTTTCCTCCTTTTCCACTTTTCTACTTTCACTTTCTTAACTCCTCTACTTAGCTCAACTTCACTCTTGCCCTGCCTGGGCTAATCTGCCTGGTTTTCTCCCGCCTCCAGGGCTGTGACCTCCTTGGTGGGCGGAGCCAACCGCCTGGCCCACCCCCTGGTGTGGATCACCAGCCTCTGGAGGAAGGCAACAAGGATTTCTGGTTAGCATTGATGTGCCTACCTGGAGTGTGGGGTGTGGTGGTGTGTGACCTGTGTCCCCTGGCTTGCCCAGGGCGACACAGTTACACCACTCAGGGACCGCAGCATGGTTACACCGCTGGTCCTTGCTGCAAACTCCTCAGTGTTGCTTCTGCAACTTAGGCAAAGTGCAAAAAGTGCTGAAGCGGCCCAGGTCCAGTGATCCCGCGGCTTCAGAGCAGAGCTATTGCAAAGAGCTTGTAAAAGCTGCGCTGCTTGCCTCTTGCTGATAGACTGCAGAGGTGGCAGGTAACCTTGACAATGATCAGTAAACTATAGAGTTAAAATCGCTGTGTTATTGATAATGGATAACAATTAAATTGCACAATTGCTTGTATTTATCATATTGACACAATTCATTTAATCTGCCCAACAACACTGAATTGTAAAGTGCTGCAGAATATGTTGGTGCTATAGAAATAAAGATTATTATTATTATTATTATTATTATTATTATTATTCTGCTGTGCTCAGTCAAAGCCAATACAAGGCAGGAAATATTACAAAACATAAGAATGCAAAGTAATAAAGAGGGAAATTAATTGTACTGCCGAGTCAAGATAAGCAGCATTCACACAAAAAATTGCATCTCTTATTGACACCAAATTAAAGGTGAATTTTAGGGCCTGAGTCAAGATAAGCAAACGTCACTCTGGCAATAGGAAAGAGGACATAGACATATCTGATATCTGTGAGTGCAGAATGAAGGGGGGGTGGATATTTTAGGACATTTCAAATGGAAATGGAGCTACATGTCATGTCACTAAATATGGAAAAAAGGCTGAGATTCCCTAGAGAAGTCTTAAGGGGGTGTTACATGCAGCGATGTCGCTGGTGAAAGCGCCCGCCCCCGTCGTTTGTGAATTACGGGCAAATCGCTGCCCGTGGCGCACAATATCGTTAAGAGCCGTCACACATACTTACCTGCCTAGCAACGTCGCTCTGGCCGGAGATCCGCCTCCTTTCTAAGGGGGCGGTTCGTGCGGCGTCACTAAGCGGCCGCCCAATAGAAGCGGAGGGGCGGAGATGAGCGGGACGTAACATCCCGCCCACCTCCTTCCTTCCGCATTGCTGGCGGCCGCAGGTAAGCTGTACTTCGTCGTTCCCAGGGTGTCACACGTAGCGATGTGTGCTGCCTCGGGAACGACGAACAACCTGCGTCCTCAACAATCAACGATTTTTTAAAAAGGAACGACGTGTCAACGATCAATGATAAGGTGAGTATTTTCAGTCGTTAACAGTCGTTCCTTGCTGTCACAAGCAACGACGTCGCTAACGATGCTGGATGTGCGTCACAGAATCCGTGACCGGGGCGATATATCGTTAGATACGTCGCTGCGTGTGACGGGGCCTTTACTGATCACTGACTACAGAAAAGAAACATGAATACAAACTAATAAAGGGGGAAATTAAGTTTACTGCCGAGTCAAGATAAGCAGCATTCACACAAAAGATTGTAACAGCATAGGAAGTTGCAAAATAGAGCATATGAGGGCAGGGGAATTTTAAGAAGCCTGGTATATCATAGAAAGAAAGGTGCGCGTCACATTAAAAGTCATGTTAGCGTCATTCATCCCAGTCTGGATCTCCATTGCTTCTGCTGAGATTTCACTGAGCGCAGGAAGTGAGAGCGATGTACAGAGTGCTGCATCCCTCCAATGTGATTTACTTAATGGATCCTAAAACAAGTCAGTGTAATCGGTAGAGATAGTCCCTAGTTATATTCACATAAAGAATAATGATGTGTCTAGATTTGGTTCTTAGGGGCACTTTGCACGTTGTGACATTGCTTCTGCGATCTCGTCGGGATCAAATTGAAAGTGACGCACATCCATTGCCGGTAACGACGTCGCAACGTGTAAAGTCTAGAAGCACCGATAAACGATCGCAAAAGCGTTGTGAATCGGTGATCTGTGTAGCGTCGGTCATTTCCATAATTTCGCTGCAGCGACAGGTACGATGTTGTTCCTCGCTCCAGCGGCAGCGCACATCACTGTGTATGAAGCCGCAGGAGCAAGGAACATCTCCTACCTGCGTCCCGGCTGCAATGCGGAAGGAAGGAGGTGGGCGGGATGTTTACGTCCCGCTCATCTCCACCCCTCCGCTTCTATTGGCCGCCTGCTGTGTGACGTCGCTGTGACGCCGCACGACCCGCCCCCTTAGTAAGGAGGCGGGTCGCCGGCCAGAGCGACCTCGCAGGGCAGGTGAGTGCATGTGAAGCTGCCGTAGCGATAATGTCCGCTACGGCAGCTATCACAAGATATCACATGTGCAACGGGGGCGGGGACTATCGCGCTCAGCATCACTACCATCGGCTAGCAATGTCGCAGCATGCAAAGTACCCCTTATTCTATTCCTGCTTTCCGGAATATTCTGTTGTTGCTGTTTGTTTGTTTAGTTGTTTGTTTGTTTGTTTATGTAATCCACCATAATTTTTTGTAAGTTAAGCTGGGTTTACACGCTGCAACATCGCAAAGGACATCGCTGTAACGTCACCGGTTTGGTGACGCAATAGCGATCTCCATAAGTCTCTGCTAAGTCTCTGGTGAGCGTTCAACCCGGCAAACCTGGCCAACAACTTACCAGCGATCCGGACCTGCAGAGCGACCTAGCTGGTTGTTGGGGACGTTGATAAGCAGCCTTTTGAAAGGGAAGTTGCTAACAAAGTCGCTGAAAAGGATTCACACACTGAAACTTCATGCTGCACAGCGGGAAACAAAGGACCTAGGAATGGTCCTGAACGACTTGTAGTGATCAGCAACTTCCAGCAACTTCACAGCAGGGGCCGGGTCGCTGATAGGTTTCACACACTGCAACATCGCAAACAACATCGCTATTGCGTAACAAAACCGGTGACGTTACAGCGATGTCGTTTGAGATGTTGCAGTGTGTAAACCCAGCTTAAATCTCTATAAACCTGGAAAACAAATTTGCTAGCCGATAAGTGATTTATTGCCCCCTCTATTGTCTCAATGACATGGGACGGATGCTGGAATCCCTAATTATCATAGTTATCGGAGATTGGAAAAATCTCTGTTTTTGCATTTTATTTTTTACTCTTTAGACTGTTTCTGCCCCCACCACCCATACGCGGTAAGGAAACCTGCAGAAGACTCCGCTGTTTGATGTGCTCACTTCAGCCGATGCATCTCAGTTACGTCGCAGGAGGCTTTTAACGTTGCGGCATTATTATGAGTCAGGCTTGCTGAACTGGGTTTAAAGGCTCAATTTACTCCAGCAAACTCTGCTCAGCTCTTGTCTAAACTCCTTACAAATCTCAGCAGAGTGACCTATAAGTCTCCACTTCACAGTGCTGCGGAGACTTCCACTAGTAATAGCAAAAATCACCGGCTGCCGTTCAGAGAGTGCGTGATTGGCCCCGGCCATTAGAGCGGAGAATATGCAGCGACTCGTGACCTTTCCGTAAGATAAAACAAATTCTTCTGAATCCGTCTTGCTATGAAAAATAACAAGGTTATTCCTATACATTTAACTGTAATGCCTGCTGCGGCTGCAGGTTGTTAATAATTTATACCGGGTTTCTTAGGTTTGTGTAACAAAAACATCCTTGAAGGGGCAGTGGACACAAAAAATTCCACTCCGCATTCCTTTTTAGAATAAAAGCAAAACTGCAAGGAATATATTAATTTATAAAGACATGGGTTTGTTTGAAGCGAGTTGATTGCTGAGAGTTACTGCTGGGGTAGGGGCAGAGAGAGCCGCCTGGTTACAGGCTGGACACAGAACTGGAAATTGGGATTTAAGAAAAGTTTTAGAAATTCGTGAATGAAACACAAACCACGCTTTGTTTTTCTCCTTCCCTTTCACAAGCCACTTTTTATTTTTCCAGCAACAAAGCCGATGAATTACAACATTCTATTTACCATACAGTGTACTGAAAAACGGAAAAACAATTCCAACTGCGGAGAAATGGAGAAACCTCCCCACAATTCTGATGTAGTGTATATGTATGTATATATATATATATATATATATATATATATGTGTATATATATATATATATATATATATATATATATATATATAGATGATGTTTTGATCACTTTTTATTGGATTTTTAGGGGGGGTAAAGTGACCAAAATAATGCAATTCTGGCATTTTGACTTATTTTCTTTATGGGACGTAAAGAAGATATTTGACAACATTTTTCATATTGAACTGGACAAATGATGTAATAGTGGCAACATAATAACATAATATTCACATAAGTTGAATAAAACTTTTTTTTTTTTTTTTTAAATGTTACCTCTCCATTGCAGAAATATTAGCAATCAAAGTATTTGACACCTAATGAGTTAACATTTATTAAGTCCAAGTGGGTGTTGTCAGACAGTTTTCACTGGAGGCGTGTCCTCCTCCCTCTATGATGCTGACCAATCTCATGCAGGCAGTAACACTTAAAGGGGTAGTCCAAATGCTAAACAAATTTTCAACTGTCATGATCCAGGCCGACTTTTCCCTGCTGCTGGTTACACCAAGCTCTGGCCTGGTCATGTCAGGGGTTAACTTCCCTTGCCTCGCTCTGGATCTCAGGACGCTACATCTTGCCCTCTACCTATGGGTCAGTGCCAGTGATATTTCTGCCTTGCAGATCGTATACTGGCTCTGGTGAGTGTTCCTGATCTGTCCTGCTCCCCTTCTACTGTGTCCTGACTTGTACCCTTCCCCGTTCGTCTGCCGGTCCCAGTCCCTGACTTCCCGCTCCTGTCTGTTGTTTGTGTTTCCCTCTGCATGCCTGATCTCCCAGCTTCCATCTCAGTTCTGTTTTCTGGCTTTGAAATTGATCTTCCCTTTGCAGTGACTTGACTTTCCTGGCTAGACCCTGACTGTTTGACTACTCTTTTGCCCCCTGGTGGTTCACCTGTTAACTGCCTGCTGAAGTTACTTTGCTGTACTTCTGCTGCCTTACTGTTACAGTGTGACTTTCTCTATCCTTCACTACTCTGCTGCCACCTAGTGGGGAATACGCTGTACTACTCTTACTAGCCCTTGGTACATTTTGACATCAACCATATCCCTATCTATTTAATGTAGTAATCTAAACTAATTTCTTATATGCTGGCATTCAAAATTTCCTACTGTTTATGAACTACACTATCTAACTGGTATTGATTTTTTTCCTTACTTCTGGTCTACGACGCTTTGTTTTAGAATCCCAGTGTATGCCAAAGGGACATTAAGGAACAGAGTCTGCGGTCACTGACACAAGTCCTGCAACCACCCTGAAATGAAGCATCATCAGTAATACTAGTTTCAGGGGCTGGACTAGTCCCTGCTCTGTCCATGTGTGATGTGCACAATGACAGTGCACCCTGTTTTGCCGGATAAAATCAGCTGTAATGAGCTGGCAACAGAGCAGAGCAGACAGTCAGGACTCGTTGTCAGAGCTCTGTGGTGGCGACGCTGATCTCTGAACACCGCCAGTCACTCTAACAACGTGCCCTGCACATTGCACAATGAGAGTTGTCGTCATTACCTGGTGCCTGTGAATAGCTGTACTTTACTGCTAATCACAGTCGCCAGAGATGCAGTCCTGGATAATGCACTACATGGGAGCTTCATGGTAATATTTTTTAATTGGTGAATGAAGGTGAGTGTGGTGCAGTCTAAACGTTTTTTTTTCCAGTATGTATGTTTTTAACTTTACACTTACTGGATTAGTAATGAGGGGTCTGATAGACGCCTCTCCATTATTAATCCACAGGGCTTGATGTCAGCTGACAATTCACAACTGACATCAACCTCAAAACTATTACCTTAATTGCCACCACACCTGGGCAATTGGGAAAAGCACCAGAATTCATGCATCTAATAGAATGTGCTAAGTCTAGGGTGGCTGGAGGCTGCTATTTTTAGGCAATAAGCATGGACCTTCCCAGCTTGATAATACAAGCCCCCAGCTGTCTGCTTTATCTTGGCTGGTAATAAAAAATAGGGGGACCCTAAGCCATTTATTTTAGACTAGAAGGTGGCCCGATTCTACGCATCGGGTATTCTAGAATTTACGTATTGTGTAGTTAATATATGATTTTTGTTATATATATAAATGTTGTTGTGTGTAGTTGCCAGTGTTTGTGTAGGGCGCTGTAAATGTTCTGGGTGGGGGGGTGTGAGAGTGGTGTTGTTTGTATGTTGCGTTGTGTGTTGCGTTGTTTGTGGAGCGCTGTGTGTCGGTAGCGTTGTGTGTGTGTGGTGCTGTGTGTGTTGCACGGTTTGTGTGTGTGTGTGTGGTGGGGTGGGTGTGTGTGTGTGGGGTGCGTGTGTGTGTTTTGGGGGCAGGTATGTTTTGTACAATGTGTGTGTTGCGCGGTATGTGCATATATTTGTGTGTGCCGCGGTGTTTGTGTGTTGTGTGTGTGCAGCATTGTCTGTGTGTGTGTGTGGGTGTCTGTGTAGGGCGGTGTTTGTGGTTCCCAGTGTGTGTGTGGTGTGTTGTGTGGTGCGTGTGTGGCGGTGTGTGTGTGTTTTGGGGGGAGGTGTGCACCCCCCATCGTGGTCCACCCCCCATGCTGCACCCCCCATCGTGCTCCTTCCCCCATGCTGCGCATCCCCCATCGTGCTCCATCCCCCATGCTGCGCACCCCCCATCGTGCTCCATCCCCCATGCTGCGCACCCCCCATCGTGCTCCATCACCCATGCTACGCACCACCATCGGGCTCCATCCCCCAAACTGCACACCCCCCATTCTGGGCACCCCCCATCGTGCTCCACCCCCCATGCTGCACCCCCCATCGTGCTCCATCCCCCCATGCTGCACCCCCCATCGTGCTCCATCCCCCATGCTGCACTCCTCATCGTGCTCCATCCCCCATGCTGCGCACCCCCCTTCGTGCTCCATCCCCCATGCTGCGCACCCCCCATCGTGTTTCATCCCCCCATTCTGGGCACCCCCCATCGTGCTCCATCCCCCATGCTGCACCCCCCATCATGCTCCATCCCCCATGCTGCGCACCCCCCCATCGTGTTTCATCCCCCCATTCTGGGAACCCCCCATCGTGGTCCACCCCCCATGCTGCACCCCCCATCGTGCTCCATCCCCCATGCTGCACCCCCCATCGTGCTCCATCCCCCATGCTGCACTCCCCATCGTGCTCCATCCCCCATGCTGCGCACCCCCCATCGTGCTCCATCCCCCATGCTGCGCACCCCCCATCGTGTTTCATCTCCCCATTCTGGGCACCCCCCATCGTGCTCCATCCCCCATCGTGCTCCATCCCCCATGCTGCGCACCCCCCATCGTGGTCCACCCCCCATGCCCCATCCCCCATGCTGCACTCCCCATCGTGCTCCATCCCCCAAACTGCACACCCCCCATTCTGGGAACCCCCCATCCTGCTCCACCCCCCATGCTGCACCCCCCATTGTGCTCCATCCCCCCATGCTGCACCCCCCATCATGCTCCATCCCCCATGCTGCACTCCCCATCGTGCTCCATCCCCCATGCTGCGCACCCCCCTTCGTGCTCCATCCCCCATGCTGCGCACCCCCCATCGTGTTTCATCCCCCCATTCTGGGCACCCCCCATCGTGCTCCATCCCCCATGCTGCACCCCCCATCATGCTCCATCCCCCATGCTGCGCACCCCCCATCGTGTTTCATCCCCCCATTCTGGGAACCCCCCATCGTGGTCCACCCCCCATGCTGCACCCCCCATCGTGCTCCATCCCCCATGCTGCACCCCCCATCGTGCTCCATCCCCCATGCTGCACTCCCCATCGTGCTCCATCCCCCATGCTGCGCACCCCCCATCGTGCTCCATCCCCCATGCTGCGCACCCCCCATCGTGTTTCATCTCCCCATTCTGGGCACCCCCCATCGTGCTCCATCCCCCATCGTGCTCCATCCCCCATGCTGCGCACCCCCCATCGTGGTCCACCCCCCATGCCCCATCCCCCATGCTGCACTCCCCATCGTGCTCCATCCCCCATGCTGCGAACCCCTCAGAGAGGAGTATAATGGGAGTTGTCCTGGGGAAAGAGGAGTATAATGGGAGTTGTCCTGGGGGGGAGGTGTACAGGTGCCCAACGTGTGTGGGGGGCATGGCCGAGCGGGCATAGTGTGAGGGGGCATGGCCTAGCGGGCATAGTGTGAGGGGGCGTGGCCTAGCGGGCATAGTGTGAGGGGGCGTGGCCTAGCGAACAGCGCGTGTGAGGGGGCGTGGCCTAGCGGGCATCACATGCGGGGGTGTGGCCTAGCGGGCATCACGTGCGGGGGGCATGGCCTAGTGGGCATCGCGTGCGGGGGCATGGCCTAGCAGGCATCGCGTGCGGGGGCGTGGCCTAGCAGGCATCGCGTGCGGGGGCGTGGCCTAGCGGGCATCGCGTGCGGGCATCGAGTGCGGGGGACGTGGCCTAGTGGACAGCGCGTGCGGGGGCGTGGCCTAGCGGGCATCGCGTGCGGGGGGCGGGGCCTAGCGGGCATCGTTTGCGGGGGCGGGCCTGGCCAAACGGTTAATCCATGCGAGGGGCGGGGCCAGGCCGAGTGGCCAATCCGTGTGGAGGGGCGGGGCCAGGACGAACCCAGCGGCCAATCCGACGGTTGTCACTGTAAGGACACAATTTTGGAGCAAGACACACAGACAGACAGAATAAGGCAATTATATATATAGATTATTTATATATCATAATAAAAAAACAGATTGAGGTCCCTTCTATTGTTGATAACCAGCCAAAGAAAAGCAGAAAGGTCTTGGGGACACCACAATTTTTTAATTTTTCAATTTTTAACTTTCCAACAGTGACCTGGGATTCAGAGATGCATCCAGGCGTCTTCCCCATGTTGTTCCCATTACCTTTGAGCACTGTTTCTATCCATGTCAGCTATTTTCTGGGCCCTTCAGACCTAGGAGGTCTGCTGGAAAAATACTTGAATCCTCCATACAATTTCAATATCCTTGTTACTCGAATCAGGCGGGTCCAGGCATTGGAGCAACTCGATTTGAGTAATGAGCACTGGAGCACTTTAGTGCTCGCTCATCACTAGATCCTGATCCACTCTCACTGCACAGTGATTATATGTTGAGCTCAACAGACACAAGTGTGGTTACTGACACATCTCCAGACAGTGCTGGAGGAGAAGGAGCAGAGCTGATAGGAGGGTGTGTAATGTAACACAGCTAAACTCAGATGTACTCCTTTTCCCCCACAGAGACATTTAACTGAAAAGTTTGAGTCACCTGTGCGCTAATCTCCCAGCACAGTGTAATCATACAGGAGGTTAGACCATGAGATCAGAGCTGTATTATTGTCAAGGGAGAAATTTGGGTAAGTCTGCTAATGGAGTCTTTGTTCAGGGCACCAGAGGCACGGGGCCAAATTAGGTATCTGCGCAGATATAATGAGACTCAATAATCAATGAACACAGAACATGTTCTCTGATTGAGCCTAGGTTTGCGTCTGAACTCGTGTATTCAATGGATCAGATATTAGTATTACATTTCAACCTTCAGACATGTACAGAAGTATCAATCTGTCTTTTCTCACATATCAAAACAGTACAGGGAGGTGCGTAGGGACATAGAAACCCACATTTCGTCCCACAGATGACACATTCCTCCTTTGTATAAAACTACTGATAAGCATAAATACTTTCTTTGTTCATTGTTTGTACATCTGTTCACTCATTCTTGGTTAACTCTTTCTTGACTATACAGCTTAGAATCATTCTATGGCGTCTGTGCAATTGTCATATAGACACACAGATAATTATACAACTACATCTATATTTTGATTATTTACATACACAGATAATCTTATTACGTTTGAACAAACAACCTATAGCCCAGGCTACCTCCACATTATTACATCTCACTCACTGAGAAACATAAGCTAATGGGGAAATTCTTTTTCTATTGTCTTGTTACTTGCTCATGATTGGGCAACTTAAAACATGAGAAAAGCTAAATGCCCCTTGTGAAAACGGTCTGATTGAAGTAAAAGGGGTTGTCCACTGCTTTAAAATATATTCTTAAAGGACCCAAGATGGTACACCAATACTGGATCACTTGTCAGTGTCTTGGGTTTTTCATTTGGCAGGGAGAGTCATGGGCAGCCTGCAAATAATTGATAACTGCTAATCAGCAGCAGTCTTCACATTGCAACTGAGCTGGAAGAAGGCTTGTTTCTCCTGGCTCTGACAAAAAATGAAGGTGACAATAGATCAGATTGGATGCTGCGGTCATGTGAGGACAGGAGACCGGCAAGGAAGAAATCATAGAGGGCTGTTCTGTGGAAGAAGTAACTGCCTCCATTGGGTTTATAGGTAATTGTTCATACAGTAAATAGGACATAAAGGCATAAACAGATGTAACAGAGCTGAGTTACTAAATAGCGTTACAGTTTTGCCTCGGTTTGTCTCCATGGTATTATGTGACATAGCATCATAATTTTTTCATCTGTGTTTTTTTCCCTATACTACATGAAAAACTACTTCATTATCTTATCTAGGTTATAATAATGCACAATAGAGACATTTACAGAACTGATTCTAGCAGATTCTATACATAATTCTATACTTTGAGCAGCATAATACAAGCCAGAGATGTGCTGCAGGAGAGGCCCAGGAGAGGCTGCAGACTGCAATGACTCCAGGATATTGAGTTCAATACTCTGTAGAAATCTATATACACTGAGCTCCCCTAGTGGTGACTGTAGAAATCCATATTTAGCAATGCAACCAAAGTGTATCCTCTGCAGGGAGACCCCTTTAGTGCTTGGTGTATAAATCTGTATGCAGGAAGTTCCCCCTAGAGATAGCTATATAAATCTGTATGTAGGGAGCTCCCCCTAGTGGTGGCTGTAACAATCTGTATATAGTGAGCTCCCCCTCGTGGTAGCTGTATAAATCTGTATGTAGTGAGCTCCCCCTAGTGGTGGCTGTAACAATCTGTATATAGTGAGCTCCCCCTCGTGGTAGCTGTATAAATCTGTATGTAGTGAGCTCCCTCTAGTGGTGACTGTATAAATCTGTATGTAGTGAGCGCCCTCTAGTGGTGGCTGTATAAATCTGTATGTAGTGAGCTCCCCCTCGTGGTAGCTGTATAAATCTGTATGTAGTGAGCTTCCTCTAGTGGTGGCTGTATAAATCTGTATGTAGTGAGCTCCCTCTAGTGATGGCTGTATAAATCTGTATGTAGTGAGATCCCCCTAGTGGTGGCTGTATAAATCTGTATGTAGTGAGCTCCCTCTAGTTGTGGCTGTATAAATCTGTATGTAGTGAGCTCCCCCTAGTGGTGGCTTTATAAATCTGTATGTAGTGAGCTCCCCCTAGTGGTGACTGTATAAATCTGTATGTAGTGAGCTCCCCCTAGTGGTGGCTGTATAAATCTGTATGTAGTGAGCTCCCCCTAGTGGTGACTGTATAAATCTGTATGTAGTGAGCTCCCCCTAGTGGTGGCTGTATAAATCTGTATGTAGTGAGCTCCCCCTAGTGGTGACTGTATAAATTTGTATGTAGTGAGTTCCCCCTAGTGGTGGCTGTATAAATCTTTATGTAGTGAGCTCCTCCTAGTGGTTGCTGTATAAATCTGTATGCAGTGAGCTCCCCTTAGTGGTGACTGTATAAATCTGTATGTAGTGAGCTCCCCCTAGTGGTGACTGTATAAATCTGTATGTAGTGAGCTCCCCCTAGTGGTGGCTGTATAAATCTGTATGTAGTGAGCTCCCTCTAGTGGTGACTGTATAAATTTGTATGTAGTGAGCTCCCCCTAGTGGTGGCTGTATAAATCTGTATGTAGTGAGCTCCCTCGAGTTGTGGCTGTATAAATTTGTATGTAGTGAGTTCCCCCTAGTGGTGGTTGTATAAATCTGTATGTAGTAAGCTCCCCCTAGTGGTGGCTGTATAAATCTGTATATAGTGAGCTCCCTCTAGTGGTGACTGTATAAATCTGTATGTAGTGAGTTCCCTCTAGTGGTGGCTGTATAAATCTGTATGTAGTGAGCTCCCCCTAGTGGTGGCTGTATAAATCTGTATGTAGTGAGCTCCCCTTAGTAGTGACTGTATAAATCTGTATGCAGTGAGCTCCCTCTAGTGGTGGCTGTATAAATCTGTATGTAGTGAGCTCCCCCTAGTGGTGACTGTATAAATCTGTATTCAGTGAGCTCCCCCTAGTGGTGGCTGTATAAATCTGTATGTAGTGAGCTCCCCCTAGTGGTGACTGTATAAATCTGTATGTAGTGAGCTCCCCCTAGTGGTGGCTGTATAAATCTGTATGTAGTGAGCTCCCCCTAGTGATGACTGTATAAATTTGTATGTAGTGAAATCCCCCTAGTGGTGGCTGTATAAATCTGTATGTAGTTAGCTCCCTCTAGTGGTGGCTGCACAAATCTGTATGTAGTGAGCTCCCTCTAGTGGTGGCTGTATAAATCTGTATGTAGTGAGCTCCCCTTAGTGGTGGCTGTATAAATCTGTATGTAGTTAGCTCCCTCTAGTGGTGGCTGCACAAATCTGTATGTAGTGAGCTCCCTCTAGTGGTGGCTGTATAAATCTGTATGTAGTGAGCTCTCCCTAGTGGTGGATGTATAAATCTGTATGTAGTGAGCTCCCCTTAGTGGTGACTGTATAAATCTGTATGCAGTGAGCTCCCTCTAGTGGTGGCTGTATAAATCTGTATGTAGTGAGCTCCCCCTAGTGGTGACTGTATAAATCTGTATTCAGTGAGCTCCCCCTAGTGGTGGCTGTATAAATCTGTATGTAGTGAGCTCCCCCTAGTGGTGACTGTATAAATCTGTATGTAGTGAGCTCCCCCTAGTGGTGGCTGTATAAATCTGTATGTAGTGAGCTCCCCCTAGTGATGACTGTATAAATTTGTATGTAGTGAGTTCCCCCTAGTGGTGGCTGTATAAATCTGTATGTAGTGAGCTCCCCCTAGTGGTGGCTGTATAAATCTGTATGTAGTGAGCTCCCTCGAGTGGTGGCTGTATAAATTTGTTTGTAGTGAGTTCCCCCTAGTGGTGGCTGTATAAATCTGTATGTAGTGAGCTCCCCCTAGTGGTGGCTGTATAAATCTGTATATAGTGAGCTCCCTCTAGTGGTGACTGTATAAATCTGTATGTAGTGAGCTACCCTTAGTGGTGGCTGTATAAATCTGTATGTGGTTAGCTCCCTCTAGTGGTGGCTGCACAAATCTGTATGTAGTGAGCTCCCTCTAGTGGTGGCTGTATAAATCTGAATGTAGTGAGCTCTCCCTAGTGGTGGCTGTATAAATCTGTATGTAGTGAGCTCCCCTTAGTGGTAACTGTATAAATCTGTATGCAGTGAGCTCCCTCTAGTGCCCTCTAGTGGTGGCTGTATAAATCTGTATGTAGTGAGCTCCCCCTAGTGGTGACTGTATAAATTTGTATGTAGTGAGTTCCCCCTAGTGGTGGCTGTATAAATCTGTATGTAGTGAGCTCCCCCTAGTGGTGGCTGTATAAATCTGTATGTAGTGAGCTCCCTCGAGTGGTGGCTGTATAAATTTGTATGTAGTGAGTTCCCCCTAGTGGTGGCTGTATAAGTCTGTATGTAGTTAGCTCCCTCTAGTGGTGGCTGCACAAATCTGTATGTAGTGAGCTCCCTCGAGTGGTGGCTGTATAAATTTGTATGTAGTGAGTTCCCCCTAGTGGTGGCTGTATAAATCTGTATGCAGTGAGCTCCCTCTAGTGGTGGCTGTATAAATCTGTATGTAGTGAGCTCCCCGTAGTGGTGACTGTATAAATCTGTATGTAGTGAGCTCCCCCTAGTGGTGGCTGTATAAATCTGTATGTAGTGAGCTCCCCGTAGTGGTGGCTGTATAAATCTGTATGTAGTGAGCTCCCCCTAGTGGTGGCTGTATAAATCTGTATGTAGTGAGCTCCCTCGAGTGGTGGCTGTATAAATTTGTATGTAGTGAGTTCCCCCTAGGGATGGCTGTATAAATCTGTATGTAGTTAGCTCCCTCTAGTGGTGGCTGCACAAATCTGTATGTAGTGAGCTCCCTCGAGTGGTGGCTGTATAAATTTGTATGTAGTGAGTTCCCCCTAGTGGTGGCTGTATAAATCTGTATGCAGTGAGCTCCCTCTAGTGGTGGCTGTATAAATCTGTATGTAGTGAGCTCCCCGTAGTGGTGGCTGTATAAATCTGTATGTAGTGAGCTCCCTCTAGTGGTGGCTGTATAAATCTGTATGTAGTGAGCTCCTCCTAGTGGTGACTGTATAAATCTATATGTAGTGAGCTCCCCCTAGTGGTCACTGTATAAATCTGTATGTAGTGAGCTCCCCCTAGTGGTGTCTGTATAAATCTGTATGTAGTGAGCTCCCTCTAGTGGTGGCTGTATAAATCTGTATATAGTGGGCTGTATAATTCTGTATGTAGTGAGCTCCCCCCTGGTGGTGGCTGTATAAATCTGTATATAGTGGGCTGTATAAATCTGTATGTAGTGAGCTCCCCCTAGTGGTGGCTGTATAAATCTGTATGTAGTGATCTCCCTCTAGTGGTGGCTGTATAAATCTGTATGCAGTGATCTCCCCCTAGTGGTGGCTGTATAAATCTGTATGCAGGAAGTTCCCCTAGTGGTAGCTATATAAATCTGTATGTAGTGAGCTCCCCCTAGTGATGGCTGTATTAATCTGTATGTAGTGAGCTCCCTCTAGTTGTGGCTGTATAAATCTGTATATGGTGATCGCCCTCTAGTGGTGGCTGTATAAATCTGTATGTAGTGAGCTCCCTCTAGTGATGGCTGTATAAATCTGTATGTAGTGAACTCCCCTAGTGGTGGCTTTATAAATCTGTATGTAGTGAGCTCCTCCTGGTGATGGGTGTATAATTCTGTATGTAGTGAGCTCCTCCTGGTGGTGGGTGTATAATTCTGTATGTAGTGCGCTCCCCCTAGTGGTTGCTGTATAAATCTTTATGTAGTGAGCTCCTCCTAGTGGTTGCTGTATAAATCTGTATGCAGTGAGCTCCCCTTAGTGGTGACTGTATAAATCTGTATGTAGTGAGCTCCCCCTAGTGGTGACTGTATAAATCTGTATGTAGTGAGCACCCCCTAGTGGTAGCTGTATAAATCTGTATATAGTGAGCTCCCCCTAGTGGTGGCTATATAAATCTGTATGTAGTGAGCTCCCCCTAGTGGTAGCTGTATAAATCTGTATGTAGTGAGCTCCCTCTAGTGATGGCTGTATCAATCTGTATGTAGTGATCTCCCTCTAGTGGTGGCTGTATAAATCTGTATGTAGTGAGCTCCCTCTAGTGGTGGCTGTATAAATCTGTATATGGTGAGCTCCCTCTAGTGGTGACTGTATAAATCTGTATGTAGTGAGCTCCCTCTAGTGGTGACTGTATAAATCTGTATGTAGTGAGCTCCCCCTAGTGGTGGATGTATAAATCTGTATGTAGTGAGCTCCCTCTAGTGGTGGCTGCATAAATCTGTTTGTAATGAGCTCCCTCTAGTGGTGACTGCACAAATCTGTATGTAGTGAGCTCCCTCTAGTGGTGGCTGTATAAATCTGTATGTAGTGAGCTCTCCCTAGTGGTGGCTGTATAAATCTGTATGTAGTGAGCTCCCCCTAGTGGTGACTGTATAAATCTGTATGTAGTGAGCTCCCTCTAGTGGTGGCTGTATAAATCTGTATGTAGTGAGCTCCTTCTAGTGGTGACTGTATAAATCTGTATGTAGTGAGCTCCCCCTAGTGGTGGCTGTATAAATCTGTATGTAGTGAGCTCCCCTTAGTGGTGACTGTATAAATCTGTATGCAGTGAGCTCCCTCTAGTGGTGGCTGTATAAATCTGTATGTAGTGAGCTCCCCCTAGTGGGGACTGTATAAATCTGCATGTAGTGAGCTCCCTCTAGTGGTGGCTGTATAAATCTGTATGTAGTGAGCTCCCTCTAGTGGTGACTGTATAAATCTGTATGTAGTGAGCTCCCCCTAGTGGTGGCTGTATAAATCTGTATGTAGTGAGCTCCCCCTAGTGATGGCTGTATTAATCTGTATGTAGTGAGCTCCCTTTAGTTGTGGCTGTATAAATCTGTACATAGTGATCTCCCTCTAGTGGTGGCTGTATATATCTGTATGTAGTGAGCTCCCCCTAGTGGTGGCTGTATAAATCTTTATGTAGTGAGCTCCCCCTAGTGGTGACTGTATAAATCTGTATGCAGTGAGCTCCCTCTAGTGGTGGCTGTATAAATTTGTATGTAGTGAGCTCCCCCTAGTGGTGACTGTATAAATCTGTATGTAGTGAGCTCCCTCTAGTGGTGGCTGTATAAATCTGTATGCAGTGAGCTCCCCTTAGTGGTGGCTGTATAAATCTGTATGTAGTGAGCTCCCTCTAGTGGTGGCTGTATAAATCTGTATGTAGTGGGCTCCCTCTAGTGATGGCTGTATAAATCTGTATGTAGTGAGCTCCCTCTAGTTCTGGCTGTATAAATCTGGATATAGTGATCTCCCTCTAGTGGTGGCTGTATAAATCTGTATGTAGTGAGCTCCCTCTAGTGATGGCTGTATAAATCTGTATGTAGTGAACTCCCCTAGTGGTGGCTTTATAAATCTGTATGTAGTGACCTCCCTCTAGTGGTGGCTGTATAAATCAGTATGTAGTGAGCTCCTCCTGGTGGTGGCTGTATAAATCTGTATGTAGTCAGCTCCTCCTGGTGGTGGGTGTATAATTCTGTATGTAGTGCGCTCCCCCTAGTGGTGGCTGTATAAATCTTTATGTAGTGAGCTCCTCCTAGTGGTTGCTGTATAAATCTGTATGCAGTGAGCTCCCCTTAGTGGTGACTGTATAAATCTGTATGTAGTGAGCTCTCCCTAGTGGTGACTGTATAAATCTGTATATAGTGAGCACCCCTTAGTGGTAGCTGTAGAAAACTGTATGTAGTGAGCTCCCCCTAGTGGTGGCTGTATAAATCTGTATGTAGTGAGCTCCCCCTAGTGGTAGCTGTATAAATCTGTATGTAGTGAGCTCCCTCTAGTGATGGCTGTATCAATCTGTATGTAGTGATCTCCCTCTAGTGGTGGCTGTATAAATCTGTATGTAGTGAGCTCCCTCTAGTGGTGGCTGTATAAATCTGTATATAGTGAGCTCCCTCTAGTGGTGACTGTATAAATCTGTATGTAGTGAGCTCCCCCTAGTGGTGGATGTATAAATCTGTATGTAGTGAGCTCCCTCTAGTGGTGGCTGCATAAATCTGTTTGTAATGAGCTCCCTCTAGTGGTGGCTGCACAAATCTGTATGTAGTGAGCTCCCTCTAGTGGTGGCTGTATAAATCTGTATGTAGTGAGCTCTCCCTAGTGGTGGCTGTATAAATCTGTATGTAGTGAGCTCCCCCTAGTGGTGACTGTATAAATCTGTATGTAATGAGCTCCCTCTAGTGGTGGCTGTATAAATCTGTATGTAGTGAGCTCCCTCTAGTGGTGACTGTATAAATCTGTATGTAGTGAGCTCCCCCTAGTGGTGGCTGTATAAATCTGTATGTAGTGAGCTCTCCCTAGTGGTGGCTGTATAAATCTGTATGTAGTGAGCTCCCACTAGTGGGGACTGTATAAATCTGTATGTAGTGAGCTCCCCCTAGTGGTGGCTGTATAAATCTGTATGTAGTGAGCTCCCCCTAGTGGTGACTGTATAAATCTGTATGCAGTGAGCTCCCTCTAGTGGTGGCTGTATAAATTTGTATGTAGTGAGCTCCCCCTAGTGGTGACTGTATAAATCTGTATGTAGTGAGCTCCCCCTAGTGGTGGCTGTATAAATCTGTATGTAGTGAGCTCCCTCTAGTGGTGACTGTATAAATCTGTATGTAGTGAGCTCCCCCTAGTGGTGGCTGTATAAATCTGTATGTAGTGAGCTCCCCCTAGTGGTGTTTGTATAAATCTGTATGTAGTGAGCTCCCTCTAGTGGTGGCTGTATAAATCTGTATGTAGTGAGCTCCCTCAAGTGGTGGCTGTATAAATCTGTATGTAGGGAGCTCCCCTTAGTGATGGCTGTATAAATCTGTATGTAGTGAGCTCCCTCTAGTGGTGGCTGTATAAATCTGTATATAGTGGGCTCCCTCTAGTGATGGCTGTATAAATCTGTATGTAGTGAGCTCCCCCCTAGTGGTGGCTGTATAAATCTGTATGTAGTGAGCTCCCCCTAGTGGTGGCTGTATAAATCTGTATGTAGTGAGCTCCCCCCTAGTGGTGACTGTATAAATCTGTATGTAGTGAGCTCCCCCTAGTGGTGGCTGTATAATCTGTATGTAGTGAGCTCCCCTCTAGTGGTGGCTGTATAAATCTGTATGTAGTGAGCTCCCCCTAGTGTTGGCTGTATAAATCTGTATATACTGAGCTCCCCCTAGTGGTGGCTGTATAAATCTGTATGTAGTGAGCTCCCTCTAGTGGTGGCTGTATAAATCTGTATGTAGTGAGCTCCCTCTAGTGGTGGCTGTATAAATCTGTATGTAGTGAGCTACTCTAGTGGTGGCTGTATAAATCTGTATGTAGTGAGCTCCCTCTAGTGGTGACTGTATAAATCTGTATGTAGTGAGCTCCCCTCTGGTGGTGGCTGTATAAATCTGTATGTAATGAGCTCCCACTAGTGGTGGCTGTATAAATCTGTATGTAGTGAGCTCCCTCTAGTGGTGTCTGTATAAATCTGTATGTAGTGAGCTCCCTCTAGTGGTGACTGTATAAATCTGTATGTAGTGAGCTCCCTCTAGTGGTGGCTGTATAAATCTGTATGTAGTAAGCTCCCTCTAGTGGTGGCTGTATAAATCTGTATGTAGTGAGCTCCCTCTAGTGGTGACTGTATAAATCTGTATGTAGTGAGCTCCCCCCTGGTGGTGGCTGTATAAATCTGTATGTAATGAGCTCCCCCTAGTGGTGGCTGTATAAATCTGTATGTAGTGAGCTCCCCCCTGGTGGTGGCTGTATAAATCTGTATGTAGTGAGCTCCCCCTAGTGGTGGCTGTATAATCTGTATGTAGTGAGCTCCCCTCTAGTGGTGGCTGTATAAATCTGTATGTAGTGAGCACCCCCTAGTGTTGGCTGTATAAATCTGTATATACTGAGCTCCCCCTAGTGGTGGCTGTATAAATCTGTATGTAGTGAGCTCCCTCTAGTGGTGGCTGTATAAATCTTTATGTAGTGAGCTCCCTCTAGTGGTGGCTGTATAAATCTGTATGTAGTGAGCTCCTCTAGTGGTGGCTGTATAAATCTGTATGTAGTGAGCTCCCTCTAGTGGTGACTGTATAAATCTGTATGTAGTGAGCTCCCCTTAGTGGTGGCTGTATAAATCTGTATGTAGTGAGCTCCCTCTAGTGGTGGCTTTATAAATCTGTATGTAGTGGGCTCCCTCTAGTGATGGCTGTATAAATCTGTATGTAGTGAACTCCCTCTAGTGGTGGCTGTATAAATCTGTATGTAGTGAGCTCCCTCTAGTGGTGGCTGTATAAATCTGTATGTAGTGAGCTCCCCTTAGTGGTGGCTGTATAAATCTGTATGTAGTGAGCTCCCTCTAGTGGTGGCTGTATAAATCTGTATGTAGTGGGCTCCCTCTAGTGATGGCTGTATAAATCTGTATGTAGTGAGCTCCCTCTAGTGTTGGCTGTATAAATCTGTGTGTAGTGAGCTCGCTCTAGTGGTGGCTGTATAAATCTGTATGCAGTGAGTTCCCTCTAGTGGTGGCTGTATAAATCTGTATGTAGTGAGCTTCCTCTAGTGGTGGCTGTATAAATCTGTATGTAGTGAGCTTCCTCTAGTGATGGCTGTATAAATCTGTATGTAGTGAGCTCCCTCCTAGTGGTGGCTGTATAAATCTGTATGTAGTGAGCTCCCCCTAGTGGTGGCTATATAAATCTGTATGTAGTGAGCTCCCCCCTAGTGGTGACTGTATAAATCTGTATGTAGTGAGCTCCTCCTAGTGGTGGCTGTATAATCTGTATGTAGTGAGCTCCCCCTAGTGGTGGCTGTATAAATCTGTATGTAGTGAGCTCCTCCTAGTGGTGGCTGTATAATCTGTATGTAGTGAGCTTCCTCTAGTGGTGGCTGTATAAATATGTATGTAGTGAGCTCCCCCTAGTGGTGGCTGTATAAAGCTGTATGTAGTGATCTCCCTCTAGTGGTGGCTGTATAAATCTGTATGTAGTGAGCTCCCTCTAGTGATGGCTGTATAAATCTGTATGTAGTGATCTCCCTCTAGTGGTGTCTGTATAAATCTGTATGTAGTGAGCTTCCTCTAGTGGTGGCTGTATAAATATGTATGTAGTAATCTCCCTCTAGTGGTGGCTGTATAAATCTGTATGTAGTGAGCTCCCCTCTGGTGGTGGCTGTATAAATCTGTATGTAGTGAGCTCCCTCTAGTGATGGCTGTATAAATCTGTATGTAGTGGTCTCCCTCTAGTGATGGCTGTATAAATCTGTATGTAGTGAGCTCCCCCCTAGTGGTGGCTGTATAAATCTGTATGTAGTGAGCTCCCCCTAGTGGTGGCTGTATAAATCTGTATGTAGTGAGCTCCCCCCTGGTGGTGGCTGTAAAAATCTGTATGTAATGAGCTACCCCTAGTGGTGACTGTATAAATCTGTATGTAGTGAGCTCCCTCTAGTGGTGGCTGTATAAATCTGTATGTAGTGGGCTCCCTCTAGTGATGGCTGTATAAATCTGTATGTAGTGAGCTCCCCCCTAGTGGTGGCTGTATAAATCTGTATGTAGTGAGCTCCCCCTAGTGGTGGCTGTATAAATCTGTATGTAGTGAGCTCCCCCCTGGTGGTGGCTGTATAAATCTGTATGTAGTGAGCTTCCCCCTTAGTGGTGACTGTATAAATCTGTATGTAGTGAGCTCCCCCTAGTGGTGGCTGTATAATCTGTATGTAGTGAGCTCCCCCTAGTGGTGGCTGTATAAATCTGTATGTAGTGAGTTCCCTCTAGTGGTGGCTGTATAAATCTGTATGTAGTGAGCTCCTTCTAGTGGTGGCTGTATAAATCTGTATGTAGTGAGCTTCCTCTAGTGATGGCTGTATAAATCTGTATGTAGTGAGCTCCCTCCTAGTGGTGGCTGTATAAATCTGTATGTAGTGAGCTCCCCCTAGTGGTGGCTGTATAAATCTGTATGTAGTGAGTTCCCTCTAGTGGTGGCTGTATAAATCTGTATGTAGTGAGCTCCTTCTAGTGGTGGCTGTATAAATCTGTATGTAGTGAGCTTCCTCTAGTGATGGCTGTATAAATCTGTATGTAGTGAGCTCCCTCCTAGTGGTGGCTGTATAAATCTGTATGTAGTGAGCTCCCCCTAGTGGTGGCTGTATAAATCTGTATGTAGTGAGCTTCCTCTAGTGATGGCTGTATAAATCTGTATGTAGTGAGCTCCCTCCTAGTGGTGGCTGTATAAATCTGTATGTAGTGAGCTCCCCCTAGTGGTGGCTGTATAAATCTGTATGTAGTGAGCTCCCCCCTAGTGGTGACTGTATAAATCTGTATGTAGTGAGCTCCCCCTAGTGGTGGCTGTATAATCTGTATGTAGTGAGCTCCCCCTAGTGGTGGCTGTATAAATCTGTATGTAGTGAGCTCCTCCTAGTGGTGGCTGTATAATCTGTATGTAGTGAGCTTCCTCTAGTGGTGGCTGTATAAATATGTATGTAGTGAGCTCCCCCTAGTGGTGGCTGTATAAATCTGTATGTAGTGATCTCCCTCTAGTGGTGGCTGTATAAATCTGTATGTAGTGAGCTCCCTCTAGTGGTGTCTGTATAAATCTGTATGTAGTGAGCTTCCTCTAGTGGTGGCTGTATAAATCTGTATGTAGTGATCTCCCTCTAGTGGTGGCTGTATAAATCTGTATGTAGTGAGCTCCCTCTAGTGGTGTCTGTATAAATCTGTATGTAGTGAGCTCCCTCTAGTGATGGCTGTATAAATCTGTATGTAGTGATCTCCCTCTAGTGGTGTCTGTATAAATCTGTATGTAGTGAGCTTCCTCTAGTGGTGGCTGTATAAATATGTATGTAGTGATCTCCCTCTAGTGGTGGCTGTATAAATCTGTATGTAGTGAGCTCCCCCTAGTGGTGGCTGTATAAATCTGTATGTAGTGAGCTCCCTCTAGTGATGGCTGTATAAATCTGTATGTAGTGGGCTCCCTCTAGTGATGGCTGTATAAATCTGTATGTAGTGAGCTCCCCCCTAGTGGTGGCTGTATAAATCTGTATGTAGTGAGCTCCCCCTAGTGGTGGCTGTGTAAATCTGTATGTAGTGAGCTCCCCCCTGGTGGTGGCTGTATAAATCTGTATGTAGTGAGCTCCCCCTAGTGGTGGCTGTATAATCTGTATGTAGTGAGCTCCCCTCTAGTGGTGGCTGTATAAATCTGTATGTAGTGAGCTCCCCCTAGTGTTGGCTGTATAAATCTGTATATACTGAGCTCCCCCTAGTGGTGGCTGTATAAATCTGTATGTAGTGAGCTCCCTCTAGTGGTGGCTGTATAAATCTGTATGTAGTGAGCTCCCTCTAGTGGTGGCTGTATAAATCTGTATGTAGTGAGCTACTCTAGTGGTGGCTGTATAAATCTGTATGTAGTGAGCTCCCTCTAGTGGTGACTGTATAAATCTGTATGTAGTGAGCTCCCCTCTGGTGGTGGCTGTATAAATCTGTATGTAATGAGCTCCCACTAGTGGTGGCTGTATAAATCTGTATGTAGTGAGCTCCCTCTAGTGGTGTCTGTATAAATCTGTATGTAGTGAGCTCCCTCTAGTGGTGACTGTATAAATCTGTATGTAGTGAGCTCCCTCTAGTGGTGGCTGTATAAATCTGTATGTAGTAAGCTCCCTCTAGTGGTGGCTGTATAAATCTGTATGTAGTGAGCTCCCTCTAGTGGTGACTGTATAAATCTGTATGTAGTGAGCTCCCTCCTGGTGGTGGCTGTATAAATCTGTATGTAATGAGCTCTCCCTAGTGGTGGCTGTATAAATCTGTATGTAGTGAGCTCCCCCCTGGTGGTGGCTGTATAAATCTGTATGTAGTGAGCTCCCCCTAGTGGTGGCTGTATAATCTGTATGTAGTGAGCGCCCCTCTAGTGGTGGCTGTATAAATCTGTATGTAGTGAGCACCCCCTAGTGTTGGCTGTATAAATCTGTATATACTGAGCTCCCCCTAATGGTGGCTGTATAAATCTGTATGTAGTGAGCTCCCTCTAGTGGTGGCTGTATAAATCTTTATGTAGTGAGCTCCCTCTAGTGGTGGCTGTATAAATCTGTATGTAGTGAGCTCCTCTAGTGGTGGCTGTATAAATCTGTATGTAGTGAGCTCCCTCTAGTGGTGACTGTCTAAATCTGTATGTAGTGAGCTCCCCTTAGTGGTGGCTGTATAAATCTGTATGTAGTGAGCTCCCTCTAGTGGTGGCTGTATAAATCTGTATGTAGTGGGCTCCCTCTAGTGATGGCTGTATAAATCTGTATGTAGTGAACTCCCTCTAGTGGTGGCTGTATAAATCTGTATGTAGTGAGCTCCCTCTAGTGGTGGCTGTATAAATCTGTATGTAGTGAGCTCCCCTTAGTGGTGGCTGTATAAATCTGTATGTAGTGAGCTCCCTCTAGTGGTGGCTGTATAAATCTGTATGTAGTGGGCTCCCTCTAGTGATGGCTGTATAAATCTGTATGTAGTGAGCTCCCTCTAGTGTTGGCTGTATAAATCTGTGTGTAGTGAGCTCGCTCTAGTGGTGGCTGTATAAATCTGTATGCAGTGAGTTCCCTCTAGTGGTGGCTGTATAAATCTGTATGTAGTGAGCTTCCTCTAGTGGTGGCTGTATAAATCTGTATGTAGTGAGCTTCCTCTAGTGATGGCTGTATAAATCTGTATGTAGTGAGCTCCCTCCTAGTGGTGGCTGTATAAATCTGTATGTAGTGAGCTCCCCCTAGTGGTGGCTGTATAAATCTGTATGTAGTGAGCTCCCCCCTAGTGGTGACTGTATAAATCTGTATGTAGTGAGCTCCCCCTAGTGGTGGCTGTATAATCTGTATGTAGTGAGCTCCCCCTAGTGGTGGCTGTATAAATCTGTATGTAGTGAGCTCCTCCTAGTGGTGGCTGTATAATCTGTATGTAGTGAGCTTCCTCTAGTGGTGGCTGTATAAATCTGTATGTAGTGATCTCCCTCTAGTGGTGGCTGTATAAATCTGTATGTAGTGAGCTCCCTCTAGTGGTGTCTGTATAAATCTGTATGTAGTGAGCTTCCTCTAGTGGTGGCTGTATAAATCTGTATGTAGTGATCTCCCTCTAGTGGTGGCTGTATAAATCTGTATGTAGTGAGCTCCCTCTAGTGGTGTCTGTATAAATCTGTATGTAGTGAGCTCCCTCTAGTGATGGCTGTATAAATCTGTATGTAGTGATCTCCCTCTAGTGGTGTCTGTATAAATCTGTATGTAGTGAGCTTCCTCTAGTGGTGGCTGTATAAATATGTATGTAGTGATCTCCCTCTAGTGGTGGCTGTATAAATCTGTATGTAGTGAGCTCCCCCTAGTGGTGGCTGTATAAATCTGTATGTAGTGAGCTCCCTCTAGTGATGGCTGTATAAATCTGTATGTAGTGGGCTCCCTCTAGTGATGGCTGTATAAATCTGTATGTAGTGAGCTCCCCCCTAGTGGTGGCTGTATAAATCTGTATGTAGTGAGCTCCCCCTAGTGGTGGCTGTGTAAATCTGTATGTAGTGAGCTCCCCCCTGGTGGTGGCTGTATAAATCTGTATGTAGTGAGCTCCCCCTAGTGGTGGCTGTATAATCTGTATGTAGTGAGCTCCCCTCTAGTGGTGGCTGTATAAATCTGTATGTAGTGAGCTCCCCCTAGTGTTGGCTGTATAAATCTGTATATACTGAGCTCCCCCTAGTGGTGGCTGTATAAATCTGTATGTAGTGAGCTCCCCCTAGTGGTGGCTGTATAAATCTGTATGTAGTGAGCTCCCCCCTGGTGGTGGCTGTAAAAATCTGTATGTAATGAGCTACCCCTAGTGGTGACTGTATAAATCTGTATGTAGTGAGCTCCCTCTAGTGGTGGCTGTATAAATCTGTATGTAGTGGGCTCCCTCTAGTGATGGCTGTATAAATCTGTATGTAGTGAGCTCCCCCCCTAGTGGTGGCTGTATAAATCTGTATGTAGTGAGCTCCCCCTAGTGGTGGCTGTATAAATCTGTATGTAGTGAGCTCCCCCCTGGTGGTGGCTGTATAAATCTGTATGTAGTGAGCTTCCCCCTTAGTGGTGACTGTATAAATCTGTATGTAGTGAGCTCCCCCTAGTGGTGGCTGTATAATCTGTATGTAGTGAGCTCCCCCTAGTGGTGGCTGTATAAATCTGTATGTAGTGAGTTCCCTCTAGTGGTGGCTGTATAAATCTGTATGTAGTGAGCTCCTTCTAGTGGTGGCTGTATAAATCTGTATGTAGTGAGCTTCCTCTAGTGATGGCTGTATAAATCTGTATGTAGTGAGCTCCCTCCTAGTGGTGGCTGTATAAATCTGTATGTAGTGAGCTCCCCCTAGTGGTGGCTGTATAAATCTGTATGTAGTGAGTTCCCTCTAGTGGTGGCTGTATAAATCTGTATGTAGTGAGCTCCTTCTAGTGGTGGCTGTATAAATCTGTATGTAGTGAGCTTCCTCTAGTGATGGCTGTATAAATCTGTATGTAGTGAGCTCCCTCCTAGTGGTGGCTGTATAAATCTGTATGTAGTGAGCTCCCCCTAGTGGTGGCTGTATAAATCTGTATGTAGTGAGCTTCCTCTAGTGATGGCTGTATAAATCTGTATGTAGTGAGCTCCCTCCTAGTGGTGGCTGTATAAATCTGTATGTAGTGAGCTCCCCCTAGTGGTGGCTGTATAAATCTGTATGTAGTGAGCTCCCCCCTAGTGGTGACTGTATAAATCTGTATGTAGTGAGCTCCCCCTAGTGGTGGCTGTATAATCTGTATGTAGTGAGCTCCCCCTAGTGGTGGCTGTATAAATCTGTATGTAGTGAGCTCCTCCTAGTGGTGGCTGTATAATCTGTATGTAGTGAGCTTCCTCTAGTGGTGGCTGTATAAATATGTATGTAGTGAGCTCCCCCTAGTGGTGGCTGTATAAATCTGTATGTAGTGATCTCCCTCTAGTGGTGGCTGTATAAATCTGTATGTAGTGAGCTCCCTCTAGTGGTGTCTGTATAAATCTGTATGTAGTGAGCTTCCTCTAGTGGTGGCTGTATAAATCTGTATGTAGTGATCTCCCTCTAGTGGTGGCTGTATAAATCTGTATGTAGTGAGCTCCCTCTAGTGGTGTCTGTATAAATCTGTATGTAGTGAGCTCCCTCTAGTGATGGCTGTATAAATCTGTATGTAGTGATCTCCCTCTAGTGGTGTCTGTATAAATCTGTATGTAGTGAGCTTCCTCTAGTGGTGGCTGTATAAATATGTATGTAGTGATCTCCCTCTAGTGGTGGCTGTATAAATCTGTATGTAGTGAGCTCCCCCTAGTGGTGGCTGTATAAATCTGTATGTAGTGAGCTCCCTCTAGTGATGGCTGTATAAATCTGTATGTAGTGGGCTCCCTCTAGTGATGGCTGTATAAATCTGTATGTAGTGAGCTCCCCCCTAGTGGTGGCTGTATAAATCTGTATGTAGTGAGCTCCCCCTAGTGGTGGCTGTGTAAATCTGTATGTAGTGAGCTCCCCCCTGGTGGTGGCTGTATAAATCTGTATGTAGTGAGCTCCCCCTAGTGGTGGCTGTATAATCTGTATGTAGTGAGCTCCCCTCTAGTGGTGGCTGTATAAATCTGTATGTAGTGAGCTCCCCCTAGTGTTGGCTGTATAAATCTGTATATACTGAGCTCCCCCTAGTGGTGGCTGTATAAATCTGTATGTAGTGAGCTCCCTCTAGTGGTGGCTGTATAAATCTGTATGTAGTGAGCTCCCTCTAGTGGTGGCTGTATAAATCTGTATGTAGTGAGCTACTCTAGTGGTGGCTGTATAAATCTGTATGTAGTGAGCTCCCTCTAGTGGTGACTGTATAAATCTGTATGTAGTGAGCTCCCCTCTGGTGGTGGCTGTATAAATCTGTATGTAATGAGCTCCCACTAGTGGTGGCTGTATAAATCTGTATGTAGTGAGCTCCCTCTAGTGGTGTCTGTATAAATCTGTATGTAGTGAGCTCCCTCTAGTGGTGACTGTATAAATCTGTATGTAGTGAGCTCCCTCTAGTGGTGGCTGTATAAATCTGTATGTAGTAAGCTCCCTCTAGTGGTGGCTGTATAAATCTGTATGTAGTGAGCTCCCTCTAGTGGTGACTGTATAAATCTGTATGTAGTGAGCTCCCTCCTGGTGGTGGCTGTATAAATCTGTATGTAATGAGCTCTCCCTAGTGGTGGCTGTATAAATCTGTATGTAGTGAGCTCCCCCCTGGTGGTGGCTGTATAAATCTGTATGTAGTGAGCTCCCCCTAGTGGTGGCTGTATAATCTGTATGTAGTGAGCGCCCCTCTAGTGGTGGCTGTATAAATCTGTATGTAGTGAGCACCCCCTAGTGTTGGCTGTATAAATCTGTATATACTGAGCTCCCCCTAATGGTGGCTGTATAAATCTGTATGTAGTGAGCTCCCTCTAGTGGTGGCTGTATAAATCTTTATGTAGTGAGCTCCCTCTAGTGGTGGCTGTATAAATCTGTATGTAGTGAGCTCCTCTAGTGGTGGCTGTATAAATCTGTATGTAGTGAGCTCCCTCTAGTGGTGACTGTCTAAATCTGTATGTAGTGAGCTCCCCTTAGTGGTGGCTGTATAAATCTGTATGTAGTGAGCTCCCTCTAGTGGTGGCTGTATAAATCTGTATGTAGTGGGCTCCCTCTAGTGATGGCTGTATAAATCTGTATGTAGTGAACTCCCTCTAGTGGTGGCTGTATAAATCTGTATGTAGTGAGCTCCCTCTAGTGGTGGCTGTATAAATCTGTATGTAGTGAGCTCCCCTTAGTGGTGGCTGTATAAATCTGTATGTAGTGAGCTCCCTCTAGTGGTGGCTGTATAAATCTGTATGTAGTGGGCTCCCTCTAGTGATGGCTGTATAAATCTGTATGTAGTGAGCTCCCTCTAGTGTTGGCTGTATAAATCTGTGTGTAGTGAGCTCGCTCTAGTGGTGGCTGTATAAATCTGTATGCAGTGAGTTCCCTCTAGTGGTGGCTGTATAAATCTGTATGTAGTGAGCTTCCTCTAGTGGTGGCTGTATAAATCTGTATGTAGTGAGCTTCCTCTAGTGATGGCTGTATAAATCTGTATGTAGTGAGCTCCCTCCTAGTGGTGGCTGTATAAATCTGTATGTAGTGAGCTCCCCCTAGTGGTGGCTGTATAAATCTGTATGTAGTGAGCTCCCCCCTAGTGGTGACTGTATAAATCTGTATGTAGTGAGCTCCCCCTAGTGGTGGCTGTATAATCTGTATGTAGTGAGCTCCCCCTAGTGGTGGCTGTATAAATCTGTATGTAGTGAGCTCCTCCTAGTGGTGGCTGTATAATCTGTATGTAGTGAGCTTCCTCTAGTGGTGGCTGTATAAATATGTATGTAGTGAGCTCCCCCTAGTGGTGGCTGTATAAATCTGTATGTAGTGATCTCCCTCTAGTGGTGGCTGTATAAATCTGTATGTAGTGAGCTCCCTCTAGTGGTGTCTGTATAAATCTGTATGTAGTGAGCTTCCTCTAGTGGTGGCTGTATAAATCTGTATGTAGTGATCTCCCTCTAGTGGTGGCTGTATAAATCTGTATGTAGTGAGCTCCCTCTAGTGGTGTCTGTATAAATCTGTATGTAGTGAGCTCCCTCTAGTGATGGCTGTATAAATCTGTATGTAGTGATCTCCCTCTAGTGGTGTCTGTATAAATCTGTATGTAGTGAGCTTCCTCTAGTGGTGGCTGTATAAATATGTATGTAGTGATCTCCCTCTAGTGGTGGCTGTATAAATCTGTATGTAGTGAGCTCCCCCTAGTGGTGGCTGTATAAATCTGTATGTAGTGAGCTCCCTCTAGTGATGGCTGTATAAATCTGTATGTAGTGGGCTCCCTCTAGTGATGGCTGTATAAATCTGTATGTAGTGAGCTCCCCCCTAGTGGTGGCTGTATAAATCTGTATGTAGTGAGCTCCCCCTAGTGGTGGCTGTGTAAATCTGTATGTAGTGAGCTCCCCCCTGGTGGTGGCTGTATAAATCTGTATGTAGTGAGCTCCCCCTAGTGGTGGCTGTATAATCTGTATGTAGTGAGCTCCCCTCTAGTGGTGGCTGTATAAATCTGTATGTAGTGAGCTCCCCCTAGTGTTGGCTGTATAAATCTGTATATACTGAGCTCCCCCTAGTGGTGGCTGTATAAATCTGTATGTAGTGAGCTCCCTCTAGTGGTGGCTGTATAAATCTGTATGTAGTGAGCTCCCTCTAGTGGTGGCTGTATAAATCTGTATGTAGTGAGCTACTCTAGTGGTGGCTGTATAAATCTGTATGTAGTGAGCTCCCTCTAGTGGTGACTGTATAAATCTGTATGTAGTGAGCTCCCCTCTGGTGGTGGCTGTATAAATCTGTATGTAATGAGCTCCCACTAGTGGTGGCTGTATAAATCTGTATGTAGTGAGCTCCCTCTAGTGGTGTCTGTATAAATCTGTATGTAGTGAGCTCCCTCTAGTGGTGACTGTATAAATCTGTATGTAGTGAGCTCCCTCTAGTGGTGGCTGTATAAATCTGTATGTAGTAAGCTCCCTCTAGTGGTGGCTGTATAAATCTGTATGTAGTGAGCTCCCTCTAGTGGTGACTGTATAAATCTGTATGTAGTGAGCTCCCTCCTGGTGGTGGCTGTATAAATCTGTATGTAATGAGCTCTCCCTAGTGGTGGCTGTATAAATCTGTATGTAGTGAGCTCCCCCCTGGTGGTGGCTGTATAAATCTGTATGTAGTGAGCTCCCCCTAGTGGTGGCTGTATAATCTGTATGTAGTGAGCGCCCCTCTAGTGGTGGCTGTATAAATCTGTATGTAGTGAGCACCCCCTAGTGTTGGCTGTATAAATCTGTATATACTGAGCTCCCCCTAATGGTGGCTGTATAAATCTGTATGTAGTGAGCTCCCTCTAGTGGTGGCTGTATAAATCTTTATGTAGTGAGCTCCCTCTAGTGGTGGCTGTATAAATCTGTATGTAGTGAGCTCCTCTAGTGGTGGCTGTATAAATCTGTATGTAGTGAGCTCCTCTAGTGGTGGCTGTATAAATCTGTATGTAGTGAGCTCCCTCTAGTGGTGACTGTCTAAATCTGTATGTAGTGAGCTCCCCTTAGTGGTGGCTGTATAAATCTGTATGTAGTGAGCTCCCTCTAGTGGTGGCTGTATAAATCTGTATGTAGTGGGCTCCCTCTAGTGATGGCTGTATAAATCTGTATGTAGTGAACTCCCTCTAGTGGTGGCTGTATAAATCTGTATGTAGTGAGCTCCCTCTAGTGGTGGCTGTATAAATCTGTATGTAGTGAGCTCCCCTTAGTGGTGGCTGTATAAATCTGTATGTAGTGAGCTCCCTCTAGTGGTGGCTGTATAAATCTGTATGTAGTGGGCTCCCTCTAGTGATGGCTGTATAAATCTGTATGTAGTGAGCTCCCTCTAGTGTTGGCTGTATAAATCTGTGTGTAGTGAGCTCGCTCTAGTGGTGGCTGTATAAATCTGTATGCAGTGAGTTCCCTCTAGTGGTGGCTGTATAAATCTGTATGTAGTGAGCTTCCTCTAGTGGTGGCTGTATAAATCTGTATGTAGTGAGCTTCCTCTAGTGATGGCTGTATAAATCTGTATGTAGTGAGCTCCCTCCTAGTGGTGGCTGTATAAATCTGTATGTAGTGAGCTCCCCCTAGTGGTGGCTGTATAAATCTGTATGTAGTGAGCTCCCCCCTAGTGGTGACTGTATAAATCTGTATGTAGTGAGCTCCCCCTAGTGGTGGCTGTATAATCTGTATGTAGTGAGCTCCCCCTAGTGGTGGCTGTATAAATCTGTATGTAGTGAGCTCCTCCTAGTGGTGGCTGTATAATCTGTATGTAGTGAGCTTCCTCTAGTGGTGGCTGTATAAATATGTATGTTGTGAGCTCCCCCTAGTGGTGGCTGTATAAATCTGTATGTAGTGATCTCCCTCTAGTGGTGGCTGTATAAATCTGTATGTAGTAAGCTCCCTCTAGTGATGGCTGTATAAATCTGTATGTAGTGAGCTCCCTCTAGTGGTGTCTGTATAAATCTGTATGTAGTGAGCTCCCTCTAGTGGTGGCTGTATAAATCTGTATGTAGTGAGCTCCCTCTAGTGGTGGCTGTATAAATCTGTATGTAGTGAGCTACTCTAGTGGTGGCTGTATAAATCTGTATGTAGTGAGCTCCCTCTAGTGGTGACTGTATAAATCTGTATGTAGTGAGCTCCCCTCTGGTGGTGGCTGTATAAATCTGTATGTAATGAGCTCCCACTAGTGGTGGCTGTATAAATCTGTATGTAGTGAGCTCCCTCTAGTGGTGTCTGTATAAATCTGTATGTAGTGAGCTCCCTCTAGTGGTGACTGTATAAATCTGTATGTAGTGAGCTCCCTCTAGTGGTGGCTGTATAAATCTGTATGTAGTAAGCTCCCTCTAGTGGTGGCTGTATAAATCTGTATGTAGTGAGCTCCCTCTAGTGGTGACTGTATAAATCTGTATGTAGTGAGCTCCCCCCTGGTGGTGGCTGTATAAATCTGTATGTAATGAGCTCCCCCTAGTGGTGGCTGTATAAATCTGTATGTAGTGAGCTCCCCCCTGGTGGTGGCTGTATAAATCTGTATGTAGTGAGCTCCCCCTAGTGGTGGCTGTATAATCTGTATGTAGTGAGCTCCCCTCTAGTGGTGGCTGTATAAATCTGTATGTAGTGAGCACCCCCTAGTGTTGGCTGTATAAATCTGTATATACTGAGCTCCCCCTAGTGGTGGCTGTATAAATCTGTATGTAGTGAGCTCCCTCTAGTGGTGGCTGTATAAATCTTTATGTAGTGAGCTCCCTCTAGTGGTGGCTGTATAAATCTGTATGTAGTGAGCTCCTCTAGTGGTGGCTGTATAAATCTGTATGTAGTGAGCTCCCTCTAGTGGTGACTGTATAAATCTGTATGTAGTGAGCTCCCCTTAGTGGTGGCTGTATAAATCTGTATGTAGTGAGCTCCCTCTAGTGGTGGCTGTATAAATCTGTATGTAGTGGGCTCCCTCTAGTGATGGCTGTATAAATCTGTATGTAGTGAACTCCCTCTAGTGGTGGCTGTATAAATCTGTATGTAGTGAGCTCCCTCTAGTGGTGGCTGTATAAATCTGTATGTAGTGAGCTCCCCTTAGTGGTGGCTGTATAAATCTGTATGGAGTGAGCTCCCTCTAGTGGTGGCTGTATAAATCTGTATGTAGTGGGCTCCCTCTAGTGATGGCTGTATAAATCTGTATGTAGTGAGCTCCCTCTAGTGTTGGCTGTATAAATCTGTGTGTAGTGAGCTCGCTCTAGTGGTGGCTGTATAAATCTGTATGCAGTGAGTTCCCTCTAGTGGTGGCTGTATAAATCTGTATGTAGTGAGCTTCCTCTAGTGGTGGCTGTATAAATCTGTATGTAGTGAGCTTCCTCTAGTGATGGCTGTATAAATCTGTATGTAGTGAGCTCCCTCCTAGTGGTGGCTGTATAAATCTGTATGTAGTGAGCTCCCCCTAGTGGTGGCTATATAAATCTGTATGTAGTGAGCTCCCCCCTAGTGGTGACTGTATAAATCTGTATGTAGTGAGCTCCTCCTAGTGGTGGCTGTATAATCTGTATGTAGTGAGCTCCCCCTAGTGGTGGCTGTATAAATCTGTATGTAGTGAGCTCCTCCTAGTGGTGGCTGTATAATCTGTATGTAGTGAGCTTCCTCTAGTGGTGGCTGTATAAATATGTATGTAGTGAGCTCCCCCTAGTGGTGGCTGTATAAAGCTGTATGTAGTGATCTCCCTCTAGTGGTGGCTGTATAAATCTGTATGTAGTGAGCTCCCTCTAGTGATGGCTGTATAAATCTGTATGTAGTGATCTCCCTCTAGTGGTGTCTGTATAAATCTGTATGTAGTGAGCTTCCTCTAGTGGTGGCTGTATAAATATGTATGTAGTAATCTCCCTCTAGTGGTGGCTGTATAAATCTGTATGTAGTGAGCTCCCCTCTGGTGGTGGCTGTATAAATCTGTATGTAGTGAGCTCCCTCTAGTGATGGCTGTATAAATCTGTATGTAGTGGTCTCCCTCTAGTGATGGCTGTATAAATCTGTATGTAGTGAGCTCCCCCCTAGTGGTGGCTGTATAAATCTGTATGTAGTGAGCTCCCCCTAGTGGTGGCTGTATAAATCTGTATGTAGTGAGCTCCCCCCTGGTGGTGGCTGTAAAAATCTGTATGTAATGAGCTACCCCTAGTGGTGACTGTATAAATCTGTATGTAGTGAGCTCCCTCTAGTGGTGGCTGTATAAATCTGTATGTAGTGGGCTCCCTCTAGTGATGGCTGTATAAATCTGTATGTAGTGAGCTCCCCCCTAGTGGTGGCTGTATAAATCTGTATGTAGTGAGCTCCCCCTAGTGGTGGCTGTATAAATCTGTATGTAGTGAGCTCCCCCCTGGTGGTGGCTGTATAAATCTGTATGTAGTGAGCTTCCCCCTTAGTGGTGACTGTATAAATCTGTATGTAGTGAGCTCCCCCTAGTGGTGGCTGTATAATCTGTATGTAGTGAGCTCCCCCTAGTGGTGGCTGTATAAATCTGTATGTAGTGAGTTCCCTCTAGTGGTGGCTGTATAAATCTGTATGTAGTGAGCTCCTTCTAGTGGTGGCTGTATAAATCTGTATGTAGTGAGCTTCCTCTAGTGATGGCTGTATAAATCTGTATGTAGTGAGCTCCCTCCTAGTGGTGGCTGTATAAATCTGTATGTAGTGAGCTCCCCCTAGTGGTGGCTGTATAAATCTGTATGTAGTGAGTTCCCTCTAGTGGTGGCTGTATAAATCTGTATGTAGTGAGCTCCTTCTAGTGGTGGCTGTATAAATCTGTATGTAGTGAGCTTCCTCTAGTGATGGCTGTATAAATCTGTATGTAGTGAGCTCCCTCCTAGTGGTGGCTGTATAAATCTGTATGTAGTGAGCTCCCCCTAGTGGTGGCTGTATAAATCTGTATGTAGTGAGCTTCCTCTAGTGATGGCTGTATAAATCTGTATGTAGTGAGCTCCCTCCTAGTGGTGGCTGTATAAATCTGTATGTAGTGAGCTCCCCCTAGTGGTGGCTGTATAAATCTGTATGTAGTGAGCTCCCCCCTAGTGGTGACTGTATAAATCTGTATGTAGTGAGCTCCCCCTAGTGGTGGCTGTATAATCTGTATGTAGTGAGCTCCCCCTAGTGGTGGCTGTATAAATCTGTATGTAGTGAGCTCCTCCTAGTGGTGGCTGTATAATCTGTATGTAGTGAGCTTCCTCTAGTGGTGGCTGTATAAATATGTATGTAGTGAGCTCCCCCTAGTGGTGGCTGTATAAATCTGTATGTAGTGATCTCCCTCTAGTGGTGGCTGTATAAATCTGTATGTAGTGAGCTCCCTCTAGTGGTGTCTGTATAAATCTGTATGTAGTGAGCTTCCTCTAGTGGTGGCTGTATAAATCTGTATGTAGTGATCTCCCTCTAGTGGTGGCTGTATAAATCTGTATGTAGTGAGCTCCCTCTAGTGGTGTCTGTATAAATCTGTATGTAGTGAGCTCCCTCTAGTGATGGCTGTATAAATCTGTATGTAGTGATCTCCCTCTAGTGGTGTCTGTATAAATCTGTATGTAGTGAGCTTCCTCTAGTGGTGGCTGTATAAATATGTATGTAGTGATCTCCCTCTAGTGGTGGCTGTATAAATCTGTATGTAGTGAGCTCCCCCTAGTGGTGGCTGTATAAATCTGTATGTAGTGAGCTCCCTCTAGTGATGGCTGTATAAATCTGTATGTAGTGGGCTCCCTCTAGTGATGGCTGTATAAATCTGTATGTAGTGAGCTCCCCCCTAGTGGTGGCTGTATAAATCTGTATGTAGTGAGCTCCCCCTAGTGGTGGCTGTGTAAATCTGTATGTAGTGAGCTCCCCCCTGGTGGTGGCTGTATAAATCTGTATGTAGTGAGCTCCCCCTAGTGGTGGCTGTATAATCTGTATGTAGTGAGCTCCCCTCTAGTGGTGGCTGTATAAATCTGTATGTAGTGAGCTCCCCCTAGTGTTGGCTGTATAAATCTGTATATACTGAGCTCCCCCTAGTGGTGGCTGTATAAATCTGTATGTAGTGAGCTCCCTCTAGTGGTGGCTGTATAAATCTGTATGTAGTGAGCTCCCTCTAGTGGTGGCTGTATAAATCTGTATGTAGTGAGCTACTCTAGTGGTGGCTGTATAAATCTGTATGTAGTGAGCTCCCTCTAGTGGTGACTGTATAAATCTGTATGTAGTGAGCTCCCCTCTGGTGGTGGCTGTATAAATCTGTATGTAATGAGCTCCCACTAGTGGTGGCTGTATAAATCTGTATGTAGTGAGCTCCCTCTAGTGGTGTCTGTATAAATCTGTATGTAGTGAGCTCCCTCTAGTGGTGACTGTATAAATCTGTATGTAGTGAGCTCCCTCTAGTGGTGGCTGTATAAATCTGTATGTAGTAAGCTCCCTCTAGTGGTGGCTGTATAAATCTGTATGTAGTGAGCTCCCTCTAGTGGTGACTGTATAAATCTGTATGTAGTGAGCTCCCTCCTGGTGGTGGCTGTATAAATCTGTATGTAATGAGCTCCCCCTAGTGGTGGCTGTATAAATCTGTATGTAGTGAGCTCCCCCCTGGTGGTGGCTGTATAAATCTGTATGTAGTGAGCTCCCCCTAGTGGTGGCTGTATAATCTGTATGTAGTGAGCGCCCCTCTAGTGGTGGCTGTATAAATCTGTATGTAGTGAGCACCCCCTAGTGTTGGCTGTATAAATCTGTATATACTGAGCTCCCCCTAATGGTGGCTGTATAAATCTGTATGTAGTGAGCTCCCTCTAGTGGTGGCTGTATAAATCTTTATGTAGTGAGCTCCCTCTAGTGGTGGCTGTATAAATCTGTATGTAGTGAGCTCCTCTAGTGGTGGCTGTATAAATCTGTATGTAGTGAGCTCCCTCTAGTGGTGACTGTCTAAATCTGTATGTAGTGAGCTCCCCTTAGTGGTGGCTGTATAAATCTGTATGTAGTGAGCTCCCTCTAGTGGTGGCTGTATAAATCTGTATGTAGTGGGCTCCCTCTAGTGATGGCTGTATAAATCTGTATGTAGTGAACTCCCTCTAGTGGTGGCTGTATAAATCTGTATGTAGTGAGCTCCCTCTAGTGGTGGCTGTATAAATCTGTATGTAGTGAGCTCCCCTTAGTGGTGGCTGTATAAATCTGTATGTAGTGAGCTCCCTCTAGTGGTGGCTGTATAAATCTGTATGTAGTGGGCGCCCTCTAGTGATGGCTGTATAAATCTGTATGTAGTGAGCTCCCTCTAGTGTTGGCTGTATAAATCTGTGTGTAGTGAGCTCGCTCTAGTGGTGGCTGTATAAATCTGTATGCAGTGAGTTCCCTCTAGTGGTGGCTGTATAAATCTGTATGTAGTGAGCTTCCTCTAGTGGTGGCTGTATAAATCTGGATGTAGTGAGCTTCCTCTAGTGATGGCTGTATAAATCTGTATGTAGTGAGCTCCCTCCTAGTGGTGGCTGTATAAATCTGTATGTAGTGAGCTCCCCCTAGTGGTGGCTGTATAAATCTGTATGTAGTGAGCTCCCCCCTAGTGGTGACTGTATAAATCTGTATGTAGTGAGCTCCCCCTAGTGGTGGCTGTATAATCTGTATGTAGTGAGCTCCCCCTAGTGGTGGCTGTATAAATCTGTATGTAGTGAGCTCCTCCTAGTGGTGGCTGTATAATCTGTATGTAGTGAGCTTCCTCTAGTGGTGGCTGTATAAATATGTATGTTGTGAGCTCCCCCTAGTGGTGGCTGTATAAATCTGTATGTAGTGATCTCCCTCTAGTGGTGGCTGTATAAATCTGTATGTAGTAAGCTCCCTCTAGTGATGGCTGTATAAATCTGTATGTAGTGAGCTCCCTCTAGTGGTGTCTGTATAAATCTGTATGTAGTGAGCTTCCTCTAGTGGTGGCTGTATAAATATGTATGTAGTGATCTCCCTCTAGTGGTGGCTGTATAAATCTGTATGTAGTGAGCTCCCCCTAGTGGTGGCTGTATAAATCTGTATGTAGTGAGCTCCCTCTAGTGATGGCTGTATAAATCTGTATGTAGTGGGCTCCCTCTAGTGATGGCTGTATAAATCTGTATGTAGTGAGCTCCCCCCTAGTGGTGGCTGTATAAATCTGTATGTAGTGAGCTCCCCCTAGTGGTGGCTGTATAAATCTGTATGTAGTGAGCTCCCCCCTGGTGGTGGCTGTATAAATCTGTATGTAATGAGCTACCCCTAGTGGTGACTGTATAAATCTGTATGTAGTGAGCTCCCTCTAGTGGTGGCTGTATAAATCTGTATGTAGTGGGCTCCCTCTAGTGATGGCTGTATAAATCTGTATGTAGTGAGCTCCCCCCTAGTGGTGGCTGTATAAATCTGTATGTAGTGAGCTCCCTCTAGTGGTGGCTGTATAAATCTGTATGTAGTGGGCTCCCTCTAGTGATGGCTGTATAAATCTGTATGTAGTGAGCTCCCCCCTAGTGGTGGCTGTATAAATCTGTATGTAGTGAGCTCCCCTTAGTGGTGGCTGTATAAATCTGTATGTAGTGAGCTCCCTCTAGTGGTGGCTGAATAAATCTGTATGTAGTAAGCTCCCTCTAGTGGTGGCTGTATAAATCTGTATGTAGTGGGCTCCCTCTAGTGATGGCTGTATAAATCTGTATGTAGTGAGCTCCCCCCTAGTGGTGGCTGTGTAAATCTGTATGTAGTGAGCTCCCCTTAGTGGTGGCTGTATAAATCTGTATGTAGTGAGCTCCCTCTAGTGGTGGCTGTATAAATCTGTATGTAGTGGGCTCCCTCTAGTGATGGCTGTATAAATCTGTATGTAGTGAGCTCCCTCTAGTGTTGGCTGTATAAATCTGTGTGTAGTGAGCTCGCTCTAGTGGTGGCTGTATAAATCTGTATGCAGTGAGTTCCCTCTAGTGGTGGCTGTATAAATCTGTATGTAGTGAGCTTCCTCTAGTGGTGGCTGTATAAATCTGTATGTAGTGAGCTCCCCCCTAGTGGTGGCTGTATAAATCTGTATGTAGTGAGCTCCCCTTAGTGGTGGCTGTATAAATCTGTATGTAGTGAGCTCCCTCTAGTGGTGGCTGTATAAATCTGTATGTAGTGGGCTCCCTCTAGTGATGGCTGTATAAATCTGTATGTAGTGAGCTCCCTCTAGTGTTGGCTGTATAAATCTGTGTGTAGTGAGCTCGCTCTAGTGGAGGCTGTATAAATCTGTATGCAGTGAGTTCCCTCTAGTGGTGGCTGTATAAATCTGTATGTAGTGAGCTTCCTCTAGTGGTGGTTGTATACATCTGTATGTAGTGAGCTTCCTCTAGTGATGGCTGTATATATCTGTATGTAGTGAGCTCCCTCCTAGTGGTGGCTGTATAAATCTGTATGTAGTGAGCTCCTCCTAGTGGTGGCTGTATAAATCTGTATGTAGTGAGCTCCCCCCTAGTGGTGACTGTATAAATCTGTATGTAGTGAGCTCCCCCTAGTGGTGGCTGTATAATCTGTATGTAGTGAGCTCCCCCTAGTGGTGGCTGTATAAATCTGTATGTAGTGAGCTCCTCCTAGTGGTGGCTGTATAATCTGTATGTAGTGAGCTTCCTCTAGTGGTGGCTGTATAAATATGTATGTAGTGAGCTCCCCCTAGTTGTGGCTGTATAAATCTGTATGTAGTGATCTCCCTCTAGTGGTGGCTGTATAAATCTGTATGTAGTGAGCTCCCTCTAGTGATGGCTGTATAAATCTGTATGTAGTGATCTCCCTCTAGTGGTGTCTGTATAAATCTGTGTGTAGTGAGCTTCCTCTAGTGGTGGCTGTATAAATATGTATGTAGTGATCTCCCTCTAGTGGTGGCTGTATAAATCTGTATGTAGTGAGCTCCCCTCTGGTGGTGGCTGTATAAATCTGTATGTAGTGAGCTCCCTCTAGTGATGGCTGTATAAATCTGTATGTAGTGGGCTCCCTCTAGTGATGGCTGTATAAATCTGTATGTAGTTAGCTCCCCCCTAGTGGTGGCTGTATAAATCTGTATGTAGTGAGCTCCCCCTAGTGGTGGCTGTATAAATCTGTATGTAGTGAGCTCCCCCCTGGTGGTGGCTGTATAAATCTGTATGTAATGAGCTACCCCTAGTGGTGACTGTATAAATCTGTATGTAGTGAGCTCCCTCTAGTGGTGGCTGTATAAATCTGTATGTAGTGGGCTCCCTCTAGTGATGGCTGTATAAATCTGTATGTAGTGAGCTCCCCCCTAGTGGTGGCTGTATAAATCTGTATGTAGTGAGCTCCCCCTAGTGGTGGCTGTATAAATCTGTATGTAGTGAGCTCCCCCCTGGTGGTGGCTGTATAAATCTGTATGTAGTGAGCTTCCCCCTTAGTGGTGACTGTATAAATCTGTATGTAGTGAGCTCCCCCTAGTGGTGGCTGTATAATCTGTATGTAGTGAGCTCCCCCTAGTGGTGGCTGTATAAATCTGTATGTAGTGAGTTCCCTCTAGTGGTGGCTGTATAAATCTGTATGTAGTGAGCTCCTTCTAGTGGTGGCTGTATAAATCTGTATGTAGTGAGCTTCCTCTAGTGATGGCTGTATAAATCTCTATGTAGTGAGCTCCCTCCTAGTTGTGGCTGTATAAATCTGTATGTAGTGAGCTCCCCCTAGTGGTGGCTGTATAAATCTGTATGTAGTGAGCTCCCTCTAGTGGTGGCTGTATAAATCTGTATGTAGTGAGCTTCCTCTAGTGATGGCTGTATAAATCTGTATGTAGTGAGCTCCCTCCTAGTGGTGGCTGTATAAATCTGTATGTAGTGAGCTCCCCCTAGTGGTGGCTGTATAAATCTGTATGTAGTGAGCTCCCCCCTAGTGGTGACTGTATAAATCTGTATGTAGTGAGCTCCCCCTAGTGGTGGCTGTATAATCTGTATGTAGTGAGCTCCCCCTAGTGGTGGCTGTATAAATCTGTATGTAGTGAGCTCCTCCTAGTGGTGGCTGTATAATCTGTATGTAGTGAGCTTCCTCTAGTCGTGGCTGTATAAATATGTATGTAGTGAGCTCCCCCTAGTGGTGGCTGTATAAATCTGTATGTAGTGATCTCCCTCTAGTGGTGGCTGTATAAATCTGTATGTAGTGAGCTCCCTCTAGTGATGGCTGTATAAATCTGTATGTAGTGATCTCCCTCTAGTGGTGTCTGTATAAATCTGTATGTATTGAGCTTCCTCTAGTGGTGGCTGTATAAATATGTATGTAGTGATCTCCCTCTAGTGGTGGCTGTATAAATCTGTATGTAGTGAGCTCCCTCTAGTGGTGGCTGTATAAATCTGTATGTAGTGGGCTCCCTCTAGTGATGGCTGTATAAATCTGTATGTAGTGAACTCCCTCTAGTGGTGGCTGTATAAATCTGTATGTAGTGAGCTCCCTCTAGTGGTGGCTGTATAAATCTGTATGTAGTGAGCTCCCCTTAGTGGTGGCTGTATAAATCTGTATGTAGTGAGCTCCCTCTAGTGGTGGCTGTATAAATCTGTTTGTAGTGGGCTCCCTCTAGTGATGGCTGTATAAATCTGTATGTAGTGAGCTCCCTCTAGTGTTGGCTGTATAAATCTGTGTGTAGTGAGCTCGCTCTAGTGGTGGCTGTATAAATCTGTATGTAGTGAGCTCCCTCTAGTGGTGGCTGTATAAATCTGTATGCAGTGAGTTCCCTCTAGTGGTGGCTGTATAAATCTGTATGTAGTGAGCTCCCTCTAGTGGTGGCTGTATAAATCTGTATGTAGTGAGCTTCCTCTAGTGATGGCTGTATAAATCTGTATGTAGTGAGCTCCCTCCTAGTGGTGGCTGTATAAATCTGTATGTAGTGAGCTCCCCCTAGTGGTGGCTGTATAAATCTGTATGTAGTGAGCTCCCCCCTAGTGGTGACTGTATAAATCTGTATGTAGTGAGCTCCCCCTAGTGGTGGCTGTATAATCTGTATGTAGTGAGCTCCCCCTAGTGGTGGCTGTATAAATCTGTATGTAGTGAGCTCCTCCTAGTGGTGGCTGTATAATCTGTATGTAGTGAGCTTCCTCTAGTGGTGGCTGTATAAATATGTATGTAGTGAGCTCCCCTAGTGGTGGCTGTATAAATCTGTATGTAGTGATCTCCCTCTAGTGGTGGCTGTATAAATCTGTATGTAGTGAGCTCCCTCTAGTGATGGCTGTATAAATCTGTATGTAGTGATCTCCCTCTAGTGGTGTCTGTATAAATCTGTATGTAGTGATCTCCCTCTAGTGGTGGCTGTATAAATCTGTATGTAGTAAGCTCCCTCTAGTGGTGGCTGTATAAATCTGTATGTAGTGGGCTCCCTCTAGTGATGGCTGTATAAATCTGTATGTAGTGAACTCCCTCTAGTGGTGGCTGTATAAATCTAAATGTAGTGAGCTCCCTCTAGTGGTGGCTGTATAAATCTGTATGTAGTGAGCTCCCCTTAGTGGTGGCTGTATAAATCTGTATGTAGTGAGCTCCCTCTAGTGGTGGCTGTATAAATCAGTATGTACTGGGCTCCCTCTAGTGTTGGCTGTATAAATCTGTGTGTAGTGAGCTCGCTCTAGTGGTGGCTGTATAAATCTGTATGCAGTGAGTTCCCTCTAGTGGTGGCTGTATAAATCTGTATGTAGTGAGCTTCCTCTAGTGGTGGCTGTGTAAATCTGTATGTAGTGAGCTTCCTCTAGTGATGGCTGTATAAATCTGTATGTAGTGAGCTCCCTCCTAGTGGTGGCTGTATAAATCTGTATGTAGTGAGCTCCCCCTAGTGGTGGCTGTATAAATCTGTATGTAGTGAGCTCCCCCCTAGTGGTGTCTGTATAAATCTGTATGTAGTGAGCTTCCTCTAGTGGTGGCTGTATAAATATGTATGTAGTGATCTCCCTCTAGTGGTGGCTGTATAAATCTGTATGTAGTAAGCTCCCTCTAGTGGTGGCTGTATAAATCTGTATGTAGTGGGCTCCCTCTAGTGATGGCTGTATAAATCTGTATGTAGTGAACTCCCTCTAGTGGTGGCTGTATAAATCTGTATGTAGTGAGCTCCCTCTAGTGGTGGCTGTATAAATCTGTATGTAGTGAGCTCCCCTTAGTGGTGGCTGTATAAATCTGTATGTAGTGAGCTCCCTCTAGTGGTGGCTGTATAAATCTGTATGTAGTGGGCTCCCTCTAGTGTTGGCTGTATAAATCTGTGTGTAGTGAGCTCGCTCTAGTGGTGGCTGTATAAATCTGTATGCAGTGAGTTCCCTCTAGTGGTGGCTGTATAAATCTGTATGTAGTGAGCTTCCTCTAGTGGTGGCTGTGTAAATCTGTATGTAGTGAGCTTCCTCTAGTGATGGCTGTATAAATCTGTATGTAGTGAGCTCCCTCGTAGTGGTGGCTGTATAAATCTGTATGTAGTGAGCTCCCCCTAGTGGTGGCTGTATAAATCTGTATGTAGTGAGCTCCCCCCTAGTGGTGACTGTATAAATCTGTATGTAGTGAGCTCCCCCTAGTGGTGGCTGTATAATCTGTATGTAGTGAGCTCCCCCTAGTGGTGGCTGTATAAATCTGTATGTAGTGAGCTCCTCCTAGTGGTGGCTGTATAATCTGTATGTAGTGAGCTTCCTCTAGTGGTGGCTGTATAAATATGTATGTAGTGAGCTCCCCCTAGTGGTGGCTGTATAAATCTGTATGTAGTGATCTCCCTCTAGTGGTGGCTGTATAAATATGTATGTAGTGAGCTCCCCCTAGTGGTGGCTGTATAAATCTGTATGTAGTGATCTCCCTCTAGTGGTGGCTGTATAAATCTGTATGTAGTGAGCTCCCTCTAGTGATGGCTGTATAAATCTGTATGTAGTGATCTCCCTCTAGTGGTGTCTGTATAAATCTGTATGTAGTGAGCTTCCTCTAGTGGTGGCTGTATAAATATGTATGTAGTGATCTCCCTCTAGTGGTGGCTGTATAAATCTGTATGTAGTGAGCTCCCCCTAGTGGTGGCTGTATAAATCTGTATGTAGTGAGCTCCCTCTAGTGATGGCTGTATAAATCTGTATGTAGTGAGCTCCCTCTAGTGATGGCTGTATAAATCTGTATGTAGTGAGCTCCCCCCTAGTGGTGGCTGTATAAATCTGTATGTAGTGAGCTCCCCCTAGTGGTGGCTGTATAAATCTGTATGTAGTGAGCTCCCCCCTGGTGGTGGCTGTATAAATCTGTATGTAATGAGCTACCCCTAGTGGTGACTCTATAAATCTGTATGTAGTGAGCTCCCTCTAGTGGTGGCTGTATAAATCTGTATGTAGTGGGCTCCCTCTAGTGATGGCTGTATAAATCTGTATGTAGTGAGCTCCCCCCTAGTGGTGGCTGTATAAATCTGTATGTAGTGATCTCCCTCTAGTGGTGGCTGTATAAATATGTATGTAGTGAGCTCCCCCTAGTGGTGGCTGTATAAATCTGTATGTAGTGATCTCCCTCTAGTGGTGGCTGTATAAATCTGTATGTAGTGAGCTCCCTCTAGTGATGGCTGTATAAATCTGTATGTAGTGATCTCCCTCTAGTGGTGTCTGTATAAATCTGTATGTAGTGAGCTTCCTCTAGTGGTGGCTGTATAAATATGTATGTAGTGATCTCCCTCTAGTGGTGGCTGTATAAATCTGTATGTAGTGAGCTCCCCCTAGTGGTGGCTGTATAAATCTGTATGTAGTGAGCTCCCTCTAGTGATGGCTGTATAAATCTGTATGTAGTGAGCTCCCTCTAGTGATGGCTGTATAAATCTGTATGTAGTGAGCTCCCCCCTAGTGGTGGCTGTATAAATCTGTATGTAGTGAGCTCCCCCTAGTGGTGGCTGTATAAATCTGTATGTAGTGAGCTCCCCCTAGTGGTGGCTGTATAAATCTGTATGTAGTGAGCTCCCCCCTGGTGGTGGCTGTATAAATCTGTATGTAATGAGCTACCCCTAGTGGTGACTGTATAAATCTGTATGTAGTGAGCTCCCCCTGGTGGTGGCTGTATAAATCTGTATGTAATGAGCTCCCTCTAGTGGTGGCTGTATAAATCTGTATGTAGTGAGCTCCCCCCTGGTGGTGGCTGTATAAATCTGTATGTAGTGAGCTCCCCCTAGTGGTGGCTGTATAATCTGTATGTAGTGAGCTCCCCTCTAGTGGTGGCTGTATAAATCTGTATGTAGTGAGCACCCCCTAGTGTTGGCTGTATAAATCTGTATATACTGAGCTCCCCCTAGTGGTGGCTGTATAAATCTGTATGTAGTGAGCTCCCTCTAGTGGTGGCTGTATAAATCTTTATGTAGTGAGCTCCCTCTAGTGGTGGCTGTATAAATCTGTATGTAGTGAGCTCCTCTAGTGGTGGCTGTATAAATCTGTATGTAGTGAGCTCCCTCTAGTGGTGACTGTATAAATCTGTATGTAGTGAGCTCCCCTTAGTGGTGGCTGTATAAATCTGTATGTAGTGAGCTCCCTCTAGTGGTGGCTGTATAAATCTGTATGTAGTGGGCTCCCTCTAGTGATGGCTGTATAAATCTGTATGTAGTGAACTCCCTCTAGTGGTGGCTGTATAAATCTGTATGTAGTGAGCTCCCTCTAGTGGTGGCTGTATAAATCTGTATGTAGTGAGCTCCCCTTAGTGGTGGCTGTATAAATCTGTATGGAGTGAGCTCCCTCTAGTGGTGGCTGTATAAATCTGTATGTAGTGGGCTCCCTCTAGTGATGGCTGTATAAATCTGTATGTAGTGAGCTCCCTCTAGTGTTGGCTGTATAAATCTGTGTGTAGTGAGCTCGCTCTAGTGGTGGCTGTATAAATCTGTATGCAGTGAGTTCCCTCTAGTGGTGGCTGTATAAATCTGTATGTAGTGAGCTTCCTCTAGTGGTGGCTGTATAAATCTGTATGTAGTGAGCTTCCTCTAGTGATGGCTGTATAAATCTGTATGTAGTGAGCTCCCTCCTAGTGGTGGCTGTATAAATCTGTATGTAGTGAGCTCCCCCTAGTGGTGGCTATATAAATCTGTATGTAGTGAGCTCCCCCCTAGTGGTGACTGTATAAATCTGTATGTAGTGAGCTCCTCCTAGTGGTGGCTGTATAATCTGTATGTAGTGAGCTCCCCCTAGTGGTGGCTGTATAAATCTGTATGTAGTGAGCTCCTCCTAGTGGTGGCTGTATAATCTGTATGTAGTGAGCTTCCTCTAGTGGTGGCTGTATAAATATGTATGTAGTGAGCTCCCCCTAGTGGTGGCTGTATAAAGCTGTATGTAGTGATCTCCCTCTAGTGGTGGCTGTATAAATCTGTATGTAGTGAGCTCCCTCTAGTGATGGCTGTATAAATCTGTATGTAGTGATCTCCCTCTAGTGGTGTCTGTATAAATCTGTATGTAGTGAGCTTCCTCTAGTGGTGGCTGTATAAATATGTATGTAGTAATCTCCCTCTAGTGGTGGCTGTATAAATCTGTATGTAGTGAGCTCCCCTCTGGTGGTGGCTGTATAAATCTGTATGTAGTGAGCTCCCTCTAGTGATGGCTGTATAAATCTGTATGTAGTGGTCTCCCTCTAGTGATGGCTGTATAAATCTGTATGTAGTGAGCTCCCCCCTAGTGGTGGCTGTATAAATCTGTATGTAGTGAGCTCCCCCTAGTGGTGGCTGTATAAATCTGTATGTAGTGAGCTCCCCCCTGGTGGTGGCTGTAAAAATCTGTATGTAATGAGCTACCCCTAGTGGTGACTGTATAAATCTGTATGTAGTGAGCTCCCTCTAGTGGTGGCTGTATAAATCTGTATGTAGTGGGCTCCCTCTAGTGATGGCTGTATAAATCTGTATGTAGTGAGCTCCCCCCTAGTGGTGGCTGTATAAATCTGTATGTAGTGAGCTCCCCCTAGTGGTGGCTGTATAAATCTGTATGTAGTGAGCTCCCCCCTGGTGGTGGCTGTATAAATCTGTATGTAGTGAGCTTCCCCCTTAGTGGTGACTGTATAAATCTGTATGTAGTGAGCTCCCCCTAGTGGTGGCTGTATAATCTGTATGTAGTGAGCTCCCCCTAGTGGTGGCTGTATAAATCTGTATGTAGTGAGTTCCCTCTAGTGGTGGCTGTATAAATCTGTATGTAGTGAGCTCCTTCTAGTGGTGGCTGTATAAATCTGTATGTAGTGAGCTTCCTCTAGTGATGGCTGTATAAATCTGTATGTAGTGAGCTCCCTCCTAGTGGTGGCTGTATAAATCTGTATGTAGTGAGCTCCCCCTAGTGGTGGCTGTATAAATCTGTATGTAGTGAGTTCCCTCTAGTGGTGGCTGTATAAATCTGTATGTAGTGAGCTCCTTCTAGTGGTGGCTGTATAAATCTGTATGTAGTGAGCTTCCTCTAGTGATGGCTGTATAAATCTGTATGTAGTGAGCTCCCTCCTAGTGGTGGCTGTATAAATCTGTATGTAGTGAGCTCCCCCTAGTGGTGGCTGTATAAATCTGTATGTAGTGAGCTTCCTCTAGTGATGGCTGTATAAATCTGTATGTAGTGAGCTCCCTCCTAGTGGTGGCTGTATAAATCTGTATGTAGTGAGCTCCCCCTAGTGGTGGCTGTATAAATCTGTATGTAGTGAGCTCCCCCCTAGTGGTGACTGTATAAATCTGTATGTAGTGAGCTCCCCCTAGTGGTGGCTGTATAATCTGTATGTAGTGAGCTCCCCCTAGTGGTGGCTGTATAAATCTGTATGTAGTGAGCTCCTCCTAGTGGTGGCTGTATAATCTGTATGTAGTGAGCTTCCTCTAGTGGTGGCTGTATAAATATGTATGTAGTGAGCTCCCCCTAGTGGTGGCTGTATAAATCTGTATGTAGTGATCTCCCTCTAGTGGTGGCTGTATAAATCTGTATGTAGTGAGCTCCCTCTAGTGGTGTCTGTATAAATCTGTATGTAGTGAGCTTCCTCTAGTGGTGGCTGTATAAATCTGTATGTAGTGATCTCCCTCTAGTGGTGGCTGTATAAATCTGTATGTAGTGAGCTCCCTCTAGTGGTGTCTGTATAAATCTGTATGTAGTGAGCTCCCTCTAGTGATGGCTGTATAAATCTGTATGTAGTGATCTCCCTCTAGTGGTGTCTGTATAAATCTGTATGTAGTGAGCTTCCTCTAGTGGTGGCTGTATAAATATGTATGTAGTGATCTCCCTCTAGTGGTGGCTGTATAAATCTGTATGTAGTGAGCTCCCCCTAGTGGTGGCTGTATAAATCTGTATGTAGTGAGCTCCCTCTAGTGATGGCTGTATAAATCTGTATGTAGTGGGCTCCCTCTAGTGATGGCTGTATAAATCTGTATGTAGTGAGCTCCCCCCTAGTGGTGGCTGTATAAATCTGTATGTAGTGAGCTCCCCCTAGTGGTGGCTGTGTAAATCTGTATGTAGTGAGCTCCCCCCTGGTGGTGGCTGTATAAATCTGTATGTAGTGAGCTCCCCCTAGTGGTGGCTGTATAATCTGTATGTAGTGAGCTCCCCTCTAGTGGTGGCTGTATAAATCTGTATGTAGTGAGCTCCCCCTAGTGTTGGCTGTATAAATCTGTATATACTGAGCTCCCCCTAGTGGTGGCTGTATAAATCTGTATGTAGTGAGCTCCCTCTAGTGGTGGCTGTATAAATCTGTATGTAGTGAGCTCCCTCTAGTGGTGGCTGTATAAATCTGTATGTAGTGAGCTACTCTAGTGGTGGCTGTATAAATCTGTATGTAGTGAGCTCCCTCTAGTGGTGACTGTATAAATCTGTATGTAGTGAGCTCCCCTCTGGTGGTGGCTGTATAAATCTGTATGTAATGAGCTCCCACTAGTGGTGGCTGTATAAATCTGTATGTAGTGAGCTCCCTCTAGTGGTGTCTGTATAAATCTGTATGTAGTGAGCTCCCTCTAGTGGTGACTGTATAAATCTGTATGTAGTGAGCTCCCTCTAGTGGTGGCTGTATAAATCTGTATGTAGTAAGCTCCCTCTAGTGGTGGCTGTATAAATCTGTATGTAGTGAGCTCCCTCTAGTGGTGACTGTATAAATCTGTATGTAGTGAGCTCCCTCCTGGTGGTGGCTGTATAAATCTGTATGTAATGAGCTCCCCCTAGTGGTGGCTGTATAAATCTGTATGTAGTGAGCTCCCCCCTGGTGGTGGCTGTATAAATCTGTATGTAGTGAGCTCCCCCTAGTGGTGGCTGTATAATCTGTATGTAGTGAGCGCCCCTCTAGTGGTGGCTGTATAAATCTGTATGTAGTGAGCACCCCCTAGTGTTGGCTGTATAAATCTGTATATACTGAGCTCCCCCTAATGGTGGCTGTATAAATCTGTATGTAGTGAGCTCCCTCTAGTGGTGGCTGTATAAATCTTTATGTAGTGAGCTACTCTAGTGGTGGCTGTATAAATCTGTATGTAGTGAGCTCCTCTAGTGGTGGCTGTATAAATCTGTATGTAGTGAGCTCCCTCTAGTGGTGACTGTCTAAATCTGTATGTAGTGAGCTCCCCTTAGTGGTGGCTGTATAAATCTGTATGTAGTGAGCTCCCTCTAGTGGTGGCTGTATAAATCTGTATGTAGTGGGCTCCCTCTAGTGATGGCTGTATAAATCTGTATGTAGTGAACTCCCTCTAGTGGTGGCTGTATAAATCTGTATGTAGTGAGCTCCCTCTAGTGGTGGCTGTATAAATCTGTATGTAGTGAGCTCCCCTTAGTGGTGGCTGTATAAATCTGTATGTAGTGAGCTCCCTCTAGTGGTGGCTGTATAAATCTGTATGTAGTGGGCTCCCTCTAGTGATGGCTGTATAAATCTGTATGTAGTGAGCTCCCTCTAGTGTTGGCTGTATAAATCTGTGTGTAGTGAGCTCGCTCTAGTGGTGGCTGTATAAATCTGTATGCAGTGAGTTCCCTCTAGTGGTGGCTGTATAAATCTGTATGTAGTGAGCTTCCTCTAGTGGTGGCTGTATAAATCTGGATGTAGTGAGCTTCCTCTAGTGATGGCTGTATAAATCTGTATGTAGTGAGCTCCCTCCTAGTGGTGGCTGTATAAATCTGTATGTAGTGAGCTCCCCCTAGTGGTGGCTGTATAAATCTGTATGTAGTGAGCTCCCCCCTAGTGGTGACTGTATAAATCTGTATGTAGTGAGCTCCCCCTAGTGGTGGCTGTATAATCTGTATGTAGTGAGCTCCCCCTAGTGGTGGCTGTATAAATCTGTATGTAGTGAGCTCCTCCTAGTGGTGGCTGTATAATCTGTATGTAGTGAGCTTCCTCTAGTGGTGGCTGTATAAATATGTATGTTGTGAGCTCCCCCTAGTGGTGGCTGTATAAATCTGTATGTAGTGATCTCCCTCTAGTGGTGGCTGTATAAATCTGTATGTAGTAAGCTCCCTCTAGTGATGGCTGTATAAATCTGTATGTAGTGAGCTCCCTCTAGTGGTGTCTGTATAAATCTGTATGTAGTGAGCTTCCTCTAGTGGTGGCTGTATAAATATGTATGTAGTGATCTCCCTCTAGTGGTGGCTGTATAAATCTGTATGTAGTGAGCTCCCCCTAGTGGTGGCTGTATAAATCTGTATGTAGTGAGCTCCCTCTAGTGATGGCTGTATAAATCTGTATGTAGTGGGCTCCCTCTAGTGATGGCTGTATAAATCTGTATGTAGTGAGCTCCCCCCTAGTGGTGGCTGTATAAATCTGTATGTAGTGAGCTCCCCCTAGTGGTGGCTGTATAAATCTGTATGTAGTGAGCTCCCCCCTGGTGGTGGCTGTATAAATCTGTATGTAATGAGCTACCCCTAGTGGTGACTGTATAAATCTGTATGTAGTGAGCTCCCTCTAGTGGTGGCTGTATAAATCTGTATGTAGTGGGCTCCCTCTAGTGATGGCTGTATAAATCTGTATGTAGTGAGCTCCCCCCTAGTGGTGGCTGTATAAATCTGTATGTAGTGAGCTCCCTCTAGTGGTGGCTGTATAAATCTGTATGTAGTGGGCTCCCTCTAGTGATGGCTGTATAAATCTGTATGTAGTGAGCTCCCCCCTAGTGGTGGCTGTATAAATCTGTATGTAGTGAGCTCCCCTTAGTGGTGGCTGTATAAATCTGTATGTAGTGAGCTCCCTCTAGTGGTGGCTGAATAAATCTGTATGTAGTAAGCTCCCTCTAGTGGTGGCTGTATAAATCTGTATGTAGTGGGCTCCCTCTAGTGATGGCTGTATAAATCTGTATGTAGTGAGCTCCCCCCTAGTGGTGGCTGTGTAAATCTGTATGTAGTGAGCTCCCCTTAGTGGTGGCTGTATAAATCTGTATGTAGTGAGCTCCCTCTAGTGGTGGCTGTATAAATCTGTATGTAGTGGGCTCCCTCTAGTGATGGCTGTATAAATCTGTATGTAGTGAGCTCCCTCTAGTGTTGGCTGTATAAATCTGTGTGTAGTGAGCTCGCTCTAGTGGTGGCTGTATAAATCTGTATGCAGTGAGTTCCCTCTAGTGGTGGCTGTATAATCTGTATGTAGTGAGCTTCCTCTAGTGGTGGCTGTATAAATCTGTATGTAGTGAGCTCCCCCTAGTGGTGGCTGTATAAATCTGTATGTAGTGATCTCCCTCTAGTGGTGGCTGTATAAATCTGTATGTAGTGAGCTCCCTCTAGTGCTGGCTGTATAAATCTGTATGTAGTGATCTCCCTCTAGTGGTGTCTGTATAAATCTGTATGTAGTGAGCTTCCTCTAGTGGTGGCTGTATAAATATGTATGTAGTGATCTCCCTCTAGTGGTGGCTGTATAAATCTGTATGTAGTGAGCTCCCCTTAGTGGTGGCTGTATAAATCTGTATGTAGTGAGCTCCCTCTAGTGATGGCTGTATAAATCTGTATGTAGTGAGCTCCCCCCTAGTGGTGGCTGTATAAATCTGTATGTAGTGAGCTCCCCCTAGTGGTGGCTGTATAAATCTGTATGTAGTGAGCTCCCCCCTGGTGGTGGCTGTATAAATCTGTATGTAATGAGCTCCCCCTAGTGGTGACTGTATAAATCTGTATGTAGTGAGCTCCCTCTAGTGGTGGCTGTATAAATCTGTATGTAGTGGGCTCCCTCTAGTGATGGCTGTATAAATCTGTATGTAGTGAGCTCCCTCTAGTGATGGCTGTATAAATCTGTATGTAGTGAGCTCCCCTTAGTGGTGGCTGTATAAATCTGTATGTAGTGAGCTCCCTCTAGTGATGGCTGTATAAATCTGTATGTAGTGAGCTCCCCCCTAGTGGTGGCTGTATAAATCTGTATGTAGTGAGCTCCCCCTAGTGGTGGCTGTATAAATCTGTATGTAGTGAGCTCCCCCCTGGTGGTGGCTGTATAAATCTGTATGTAATGAGCTCCCCCTAGTGGTGACTGTATAAATCTGTATGTAGTGAGCTCCCTCTAGTGGTGGCTGTATAAATCTGTATGTAGTGAGCTCCCCCCTAGTGGTGGCTGTATAAATCTGTATGTAGTGAGCTCCCCCTAGTGGTGGCTGTATAAATCTGTATGTAGTGAGCTCCCCCCTGGTGGTGGCTGTATAAATCTGTATGTAATGAGCTCCCCCTAGTGGTGACTGTATAAATCTGTATGTAGTGAGCTCCCTCTAGTGGTGGCTGTATAAATCTGTATGTAGTGGGCTCCCTCTAGTGATGGCTGTATAAATCTGTATGTAGTGAGCTCCCTCTAGTGATGGCTGTATAAATCTGTATGTAGTGGGCTCCCTCTAGTGATGGCTGTATAAATCTGTATGTAATGAGCTCCCCCTAGTGGTGACTGCATAAATCTGTATGTAGTGAGCTCACTCTAGTGGGGCTGTATAAATCTGTATGTAGTGGGCTCCCTCTAGTGATGGCTGTATAAATCTGTATGTAGTGAGCTCCCTCTAGTGGTGGCTGTATAAATCTGTATATAGTGGGCTCCCTCTAGTGATGGCTGTATAAATCTGTATGTAGTGAGCTCCCTCTAGTGGTGGCTGTATAAATCTGTATGTAGTGGGCTCCCTCTAGTGATGGCTGTATAAATCTGTATGCAGTGAGCTCCCTCTAGTGGTGTCGGTATAAATCTGTATGTAGTGAGCTCCCTCTAGTGGTGACTGTCTAAATCTGTATGTAGTGAGCTCCCCTTAGTGGTGGCTGTATAAATCTGTATGTAGTGAGCTCCCTCTAGTGGTGGCTGTATAAATCTGTATGTAGTGGGCTCCCTCTAGTGATGGCTGTATAAATCTGTATGTAGTGAACTCCCTCTAGTGGTGGCTGTATAAATCTGTATGTAGTGAGCTCCCTCTAGTGGTGGCTGTATAAATCTGTATGTAGTGAGCTCCCCTTAGTGGTGGCTGTATAAATCTGTATGTAGTGAGCTCCCTCTAGTGGTGGCTGTATAAATCTGTATGTAGTGGGCTCCCTCTAGTGATGGCTGTATAAATCTGTATGTAGTGAGCTCCCTCTAGTGTTGGCTGTATAAATCTGTGTGTAGTGAGCTCGCTCTAGTGGTGGCTGTATAAATCTGTATGCAGTGAGTTCCCTCTAGTGGTGGCTGTATAAATCTGTATGTAGTGAGCTTCCTCTAGTGGTGGCTGTATAAATCTGGATGTAGTGAGCTTCCTCTAGTGATGGCTGTATAAATCTGTATGTAGTGAGCTCCCTCCTAGTGGTGGCTGTATAAATCTGTATGTAGTGAGCTCCCCCTAGTGGTGGCTGTATAAATCTGTATGTAGTGAGCTCCCCCCTAGTGGTGACTGTATAAATCTGTATGTAGTGAGCTCCCCCTAGTGGTGGCTGTATAATCTGTATGTAGTGATCTCCCTCTAGTGGTGGCTGTATAAATCTGTATGTAGTGAGCTCCCTCTAGTGCTGGCTGTATAAATCTGTATGTAGTGATCTCCCTCTAGTGGTGTCTGTATAAATCTGTATGTAGTGAGCTTCCTCTAGTGGTGGCTGTATAAATATGTATGTAGTGATCTCCCTCTAGTGGTGGCTGTATAAATCTGTATGTAGTGAGCTCCCCTTAGTGGTGGCTGTATAAATCTGTATGTAGTGAGCTCCCTCTAGTGATGGCTGTATAAATCTGTATGTAGTGAGCTCCCCCCTAGTGGTGGCTGTATAAATCTGTATGTAGTGAGCTCCCCTTAGTGGTGGCTGTATAAATCTGTATGTAGTGAGCTCCCTCTAGTGGTGGCTGAATAAATCTGTATGTAGTAAGCTCCCTCTAGTGGTGGCTGTATAAATCTGTATGTAGTGGGCTCCCTCTAGTGATGGCTGTATAAATCTGTATGTAGTGAGCTCCCCCCTAGTGGTGGCTGTGTAAATCTGTATGTAGTGAGCTCCCCTTAGTGGTGGCTGTATAAATCTGTATGTAGTGAGCTCCCTCTAGTGGTGGCTGTATAAATCTGTATGTAGTGGGCTCCCTCTAGTGATGGCTGTATAAATCTGTATGTAGTGAGCTCCCTCTAGTGTTGGCTGTATAAATCTGTGTGTAGTGAGCTCGCTCTAGTGGTGGCTGTATAAATCTGTATGCAGTGAGTTCCCTCTAGTGGTGGCTGTATAAATCTGTATGTAGTGAGCTTCCTCTAGTGGTGGCTGTATAAATCTGTATGTAGTGAGCTCCCCCCTAGTGGTGGCTGTATAAATCTGTATGTAGTGAGCTCCCCTTAGTGGTGGCTGTATAAATCTGTATGTAGTGAGCTCCCTCTAGTGGTGGCTGTATAAATCTGTATGTAGTGGGCTCCCTCTAGTGATGGCTGTATAAATCTGTATGTAGTGAGCTCCCTCTAGTGTTGGCTGTATAAATCTGTGTGTAGTGAGCTCGCTCTAGTGGAGGCTGTATAAATCTGTATGCAGTGAGTTCCCTCTAGTGGTGGCTGTATAAATCTGTATGTAGTGAGCTTCCTCTAGTGGTGGTTGTATAAATCTGTATGTAGTGAGCTTCCTCTAGTGATGGCTGTATATATCTGTATGTAGTGAGCTCCCTCCTAGTGGTGGCTGTATAAATCTGTATGTAGTGAGCTCCTCCTAGTGGTGGCTGTATAAATCTGTATGTAGTGAGCTCCCCCCTAGTGGTGACTGTATAAATCTGTATGTAGTGAGCTCCCCCTAGTGGTGGCTGTATAATCTGTATGTAGTGAGCTCCCCCTAGTGGTGGCTGTATAAATCTGTATGTAGTGAGCTCCTCCTAGTGGTGGCTGTATAATCTGTATGTAGTGAGCTTCCTCTAGTGGTGGCTGTATAAATATGTATGTAGTGAGCTCCCCCTAGTTGTGGCTGTATAAATCTGTATGTAGTGATCTCCCTCTAGTGGTGGCTGTATAAATCTGTATGTAGTGAGCTCCCTCTAGTGATGGCTGTATAAATCTGTATGTAGTGATCTCCCTCTAGTGGTGTCTGTATAAATCTGTGTGTAGTGAGCTTCCTCTAGTGGTGGCTGTATAAATATGTATGTAGTGATCTCCCTCTAGTGGTGGCTGTATAAATCTGTATGTAGTGAGCTCCCCTCTGGTGGTGGCTGTATAAATCTGTATGTAGTGAGCTCCCTCTAGTGATGGCTGTATAAATCTGTATGTAGTGGGCTCCCTCTAGTGATGGCTGTATAAATCTGTATGTAGTGAGCTCCCCCCTAGTGGTGGCTGTATAAATCTGTATGTAGTGAGCTCCCCCTAGTGGTGGCTGTATAAATCTGTATGTAGTGAGCTCCCCCCTGGTGGTGGCTGTATAAATCTGTATGTAATGAGCTACCCCTAGTGGTGACTGTATAAATCTGTATGTAGTGAGCTCCCTCTAGTGGTGGCTGTATAAATCTGTATGTAGTGGGCTCCCTCTAGTGATGGCTGTATAAATCTGTATGTAGTGAGCTCCCCCCTAGTGGTGGCTGTATAAATCTGTATGTAGTGAGCTCCCCCTAGTGGTGGCTGTATAAATCTGTATGTAGTGAGCTCCCCCCTGGTGGTGGCTGTATAAATCTGTATGTAGTGAGCTTCCCCCTTAGTGGTGACTGTATAAATCTGTATGTAGTGAGCTCCCCCTAGTGGTGGCTGTATAATCTGTATGTAGTGAGCTCCCCCTAGTGGTGGCTGTATAAATCTGTATGTAGTGAGTTCCCTCTAGTGGTGGCTGTATAAATCTGTATGTAGTGAGCTCCTTCTAGTGGTGGCTGTATAAATCTGTATGTAGTGAGCTTCCTCTAGTGATGGCTGTATAAATCTCTATGTAGTGAGCTCCCTCCTAGTTGTGGCTGTATAAATCTGTATGTAGTGAGCTCCCCCTAGTGGTGGCTGTATAAATCTGTATGTAGTGAGCTCCCTCTAGTGGTGGCTGTATAAATCTGTATGTAGTGAGCTTCCTCTAGTGATGGCTGTATAAATCTGTATGTAGTGAGCTCCCTCCTAGTGGTGGCTGTATAAATCTGTATGTAGTGAGCTCCCCCTAGTGGTGGCTGTATAAATCTGTATGTAGTGAGCTCCCCCCTAGTGGTGACTGTATAAATCTGTATGTAGTGAGCTCCCCCTAGTGGTGGCTGTATAATCTGTATGTAGTGAGCTCCCCCTAGTGGTGGCTGTATAAATCTGTATGTAGTGAGCTCCTCCTAGTGGTGGCTGTATAATCTGTATGTAGTGAGCTTCCTCTAGTCGTGGCTGTATAAATATGTATGTAGTGAGCTCCCCCTAGTGGTGGCTGTATAAATCTGTATGTAGTGATCTCCCTCTAGTGGTGGCTGTATAAATCTGTATGTAGTGAGCTCCCTCTAGTGATGGCTGTATAAATCTGTATGTAGTGATCTCCCTCTAGTGGTGTCTGTATAAATCTGTATGTATTGAGCTTCCTCTAGTGGTGGCTGTATAAATATGTATGTAGTGATCTCCCTCTAGTGGTGGCTGTATAAATCTGTATGTAGTGAGCTCCCTCTAGTGGTGGCTGTATAAATCTGTATGTAGTGGGCTCCCTCTAGTGATGGCTGTATAAATCTGTATGTAGTGAACTCCCTCTAGTGGTGGCTGTATAAATCTGTATGTAGTGAGCTCCCTCTAGTGGTGGCTGTATAAATCTGTATGTAGTGAGCTCCCCTTAGTGGTGGCTGTATAAATCTGTATGTAGTGAGCTCCCTCTAGTGGTGGCTGTATAAATCTGTTTGTAGTGGGCTCCCTCTAGTGATGGCTGTATAAATCTGTATGTAGTGAGCTCCCTCTAGTGTTGGCTGTATAAATCTGTGTGTAGTGAGCTCGCTCTAGTGGTGGCTGTATAAATCTGTATGTAGTGAGCTCCCTCTAGTGGTGGCTGTATAAATCTGTATGCAGTGAGTTCCCTCTAGTGGTGGCTGTATAAATCTGTATGTAGTGAGCTCCCTCTAGTGGTGGCTGTATAAATCTGTATGTAGTGAGCTTCCTCTAGTGATGGCTGTATAAATCTGTATGTAGTGAGCTCCCTCCTAGTGGTGGCTGTATAAATCTGTATGTAGTGAGCTCCCCCTAGTGGTGGCTGTATAAATCTGTATGTAGTGAGCTCCCCCCTAGTGGTGACTGTATAAATCTGTATGTAGTGAGCTCCCCCTAGTGGTGGCTGTATAATCTGTATGTAGTGAGCTCCCCCTAGTGGTGGCTGTATAAATCTGTATGTAGTGAGCTCCTCCTAGTGGTGGCTGTATAATCTGTATGTAGTGAGCTTCCTCTAGTGGTGGCTGTATAAATATGTATGTAGTGAGCTCCCCTAGTGGTGGCTGTATAAATCTGTATGTAGTGATCTCCCTCTAGTGGTGGCTGTATAAATCTGTATGTAGTGAGCTCCCTCTAGTGATGGCTGTATAAATCTGTATGTAGTGATCTCCCTCTAGTGGTGTCTGTATAAATCTGTATGTAGTGATCTCCCTCTAGTGGTGGCTGTATAAATCTGTATGTAGTAAGCTCCCTCTAGTGGTGGCTGTATAAATCTGTATGTAGTGGGCTCCCTCTAGTGATGGCTGTATAAATCTGTATGTAGTGAACTCCCTCTAGTGGTGGCTGTATAAATCTAAATGTAGTGAGCTCCCTCTAGTGGTGGCTGTATAAATCTGTATGTAGTGAGCTCCCCTTAGTGGTGGCTGTATAAATCTGTATGTAGTGAGCTCCCTCTAGTGGTGGCTGTATAAATCAGTATGTACTGGGCTCCCTCTAGTGTTGGCTGTATAAATCTGTGTGTAGTGAGCTCGCTCTAGTGGTGGCTGTATAAATCTGTATGCAGTGAGTTCCCTCTAGTGGTGGCTGTATAAATCTGTATGTAGTGAGCTTCCTCTAGTGGTGGCTGTGTAAATCTGTATGTAGTGAGCTTCCTCTAGTGATGGCTGTATAAATCTGTATGTAGTGAGCTCCCTCCTAGTGGTGGCTGTATAAATCTGTATGTAGTGAGCTCCCCCTAGTGGTGGCTGTATAAATCTGTATGTAGTGAGCTCCCCCCTAGTGGTGTCTGTATAAATCTGTATGTAGTGAGCTTCCTCTAGTGGTGGCTGTATAAATATGTATGTAGTGATCTCCCTCTAGTGGTGGCTGTATAAATCTGTATGTAGTAAGCTCCCTCTAGTGGTGGCTGTATAAATCTGTATGTAGTGGGCTCCCTCTAGTGATGGCTGTATAAATCTGTATGTAGTGAACTCCCTCTAGTGGTGGCTGTATAAATCTGTATGTAGTGAGCTCCCTCTAGTGGTGGCTGTATAAATCTGTATGTAGTGAGCTCCCCTTAGTGGTGGCTGTATAAATCTGTATGTAGTGAGCTCCCTCTAGTGGTGGCTGTATAAATCTGTATGTAGTGGGCTCCCTCTAGTGTTGGCTGTATAAATCTGTGTGTAGTGAGCTCGCTCTAGTGGTGGCTGTATAAATCTGTATGCAGTGAGTTCCCTCTAGTGGTGGCTGTATAAATCTGTATGTAGTGAGCTTCCTCTAGTGGTGGCTGTGTAAATCTGTATGTAGTGAGCTTCCTCTAGTGATGGCTGTATAAATCTGTATGTAGTGAGCTCCCTCCTAGTGGTGGCTGTATAAATCTGTATGTAGTGAGCTCCCCCTAGTGGTGGCTGTATAAATCTGTATGTAGTGAGCTCCCCCCTAGTGGTGACTGTATAAATCTGTATGTAGTGAGCTCCCCCTAGTGGTGGCTGTATAATCTGTATGTAGTGAGCTCCCCCTAGTGGTGGCTGTATAAATCTGTATGTAGTGAGCTCCTCCTAGTGGTGGCTGTATAATCTGTATGTAGTGAGCTTCCTCTAGTGGTGGCTGTATAAATATGTATGTAGTGAGCTCCCCCTAGTGGTGGCTGTATAAATCTGTATGTAGTGATCTCCCTCTAGTGGTGGCTGTATAAATATGTATGTAGTGAGCTCCCCCTAGTGGTGGCTGTATAAATCTGTATGTAGTGATCTCCCTCTAGTGGTGGCTGTATAAATCTGTATGTAGTGAGCTCCCTCTAGTGATGGCTGTATAAATCTGTATGTAGTGATCTCCCTCTAGTGGTGTCTGTATAAATCTGTATGTAGTGAGCTTCCTCTAGTGGTGGCTGTATAAATATGTATGTAGTGATCTCCCTCTAGTGGTGGCTGTATAAATCTGTATGTAGTGAGCTCCCCCTAGTGGTGGCTGTATAAATCTGTATGTAGTGAGCTCCCTCTAGTGATGGCTGTATAAATCTGTATGTAGTGAGCTCCCTCTAGTGATGGCTGTATAAATCTGTATGTAGTGAGCTCCCCCCTAGTGGTGGCTGTATAAATCTGTATGTAGTGAGCTCCCCCTAGTGGTGGCTGTATAAATCTGTATGTAGTGAGCTCCCCCCTGGTGGTGGCTGTATAAATCTGTATGTAATGAGCTACCCCTAGTGGTGACTCTATAAATCTGTATGTAGTGAGCTCCCTCTAGTGGTGGCTGTATAAATCTGTATGTAGTGGGCTCCCTCTAGTGATGGCTGTATAAATCTGTATGTAGTGAGCTCCCCCCTAGTGGTGGCTGTATAAATCTGTATGTAGTGATCTCCCTCTAGTGGTGGCTGTATAAATATGTATGTAGTGAGCTCCCCCTAGTGGTGGCTGTATAAATCTGTATGTAGTGATCTCCCTCTAGTGGTGGCTGTATAAATCTGTATGTAGTGAGCTCCCTCTAGTGATGGCTGTATAAATCTGTATGTAGTGATCTCCCTCTAGTGGTGTCTGTATAAATCTGTATGTAGTGAGCTTCCTCTAGTGGTGGCTGTATAAATATGTATGTAGTGATCTCCCTCTAGTGGTGGCTGTATAAATCTGTATGTAGTGAGCTCCCCCTAGTGGTGGCTGTATAAATCTGTATGTAGTGAGCTCCCTCTAGTGATGGCTGTATAAATCTGTATGTAGTGAGCTCCCTCTAGTGATGGCTGTATAAATCTGTATGTAGTGAGCTCCCCCCTAGTGGTGGCTGTATAAATCTGTATGTAGTGAGCTCCCCCTAGTGGTGGCTGTATAAATCTGTATGTAGTGAGCTCCCCCCTGGTGGTGGCTGTATAAATCTGTATGTAATGAGCTACCCCTAGTGGTGACTCTATAAATCTGTATGTAGTGAGCTCCCTCTAGTGGTGGCTGTATAAATCTGTATGTAGTGGGCTCCCTCTAGTGATGGCTGTATAAATCTGTATGTAGTGAGCTCCCCCCTAGTGGTGGCTGTATAAATCTGTATGTTGTGAGCTCCCCTTAGTGGTGGCTGTATAAATCTGTATGTAGTGAGCTCCCTCTAGTGGTGGCTGTATAAATCTGTATGTAGTGGGCTCCCTCTAGTGATGGCTGTATAAATCTGTATGTAGTGAGCTCCCTCTAGTGTTGGCTGTATAAATCTGTGTGTAGTGAGCTCGCTCTAGTGGTGGCTGTATAAATCTGTATGCAGTGAGTTCCCTCTAGTGGTGGCTGTATAAATCTGTATGTAGTGAGCTTCCTCTAGTGGTGGCTGTATAAATCTGTATGTAGTGAGCTTCCTCTAGTGATGGCTGTATAAATCTGTATGTAGTGAGCTCCCTCCTAGTGGTGGCTGTATAAATCTGTATGTAGTGAGCTCCCCCTAGTGGTGGCTGTATAAATCTGTATGTAGTGAGCTCCCCCCTAGTGGTGACTGTATAAATCTGTATGTAGTGAGCTCCCCCTAGTGGTGGCTGTATAATCTGTATGTAGTGAGCTCCCCCTAGTGGTGGCTGTATAAATCTGTATGTAGTGAGCTCCTCCTAGTGGTGGCTGTATAATCTGTATGTAGTGAGCTTCCTCTAGTGGTGGCTGTATAAATATGTATGTAGTGAGCTCCCCCTAGTGGTGGCTGTATAAATCTGTATGTAGTGATCTCCCTCTAGTGGTGGCTGTATAAATCTGTATGTAGTGAGCTCCCTCTAGTGCTGGCTGTATAAATCTGTATGTAGTGATCTCCCTCTAGTGGTGTCTGTATAAATCTGTATGTAGTGAGCTTCCTCTAGTGGTGGCTGTATAAATATGTATGTAGTGATCTCCCTCTAGTGGTGGCTGTATAAATCTGTATGTAGTGAGCTCCCCTTAGTGGTGGCTGTATAAATCTGTATGTAGTGAGCTCCCTCTAGTGATGGCTGTATAAATCTGTATGTAGTGAGCTCCCCCCTAGTGGTGGCTGTATAAATCTGTATGTAGTGAGCTCCCCCTAGTGGTGGCTGTATAAATCTGTATGTAGTGAGCTCCCCCCTGGTGGTGGCTGTATAAATCTGTATGTAATGAGCTCCCCCTAGTGGTGACTGTATAAATCTGTATGTAGTGAGCTCCCTCTAGTGGTGGCTGTATAAATCTGTATGTAGTGGGCTCCCTCTAGTGATGGCTGTATAAATCTGTATGTAGTGAGCTCCCTCTAGTGATGGCTGTATAAATCTGTATGTAGTGAGCTCCCCTTAGTGGTGGCTGTATAAATCTGTATGTAGTGAGCTCCCTCTAGTGATGGCTGTATAAATCTGTATGTAGTGAGCTCCCCCCTAGTGGTGGCTGTATAAATCTGTATGTAGTGAGCTCCCCCTAGTGGTGGCTGTATAAATCTGTATGTAGTGAGCTCCCCCCTGGTGGTGGCTGTATAAATCTGTATGTAATGAGCTCCCCCTAGTGGTGACTGTATAAATCTGTATGTAGTGAGCTCCCTCTAGTGGTGGCTGTATAAATCTGTATGTAGTGAGCTCCCCCCTAGTGGTGGCTGTATAAATCTGTATGTAGTGAGCTCCCCCTAGTGGTGGCTGTATAAATCTGTATGTAGTGAGCTCCCCCCTGGTGGTGGCTGTATAAATCTGTATGTAATGAGCTCCCCCTAGTGGTGACTGTATAAATCTGTATGTAGTGAGCTCCCTCTAGTGGTGGCTGTATAAATCTGTATGTAGTGGGCTCCCTCTAGTGATGGCTGTATAAATCTGTATGTAGTGAGCTCCCTCTAGTGATGGCTGTATAAATCTGTATGTAGTGGGCTCCCTCTAGTGATGGCTGTATAAATCTGTATGTAATGAGCTCCCCCTAGTGGTGACTGCATAAATCTGTATGTAGTGAGCTCACTCTAGTGGGGCTGTATAAATCTGTATGTAGTGGGCTCCCTCTAGTGATGGCTGTATAAATCTGTATGTAGTGAGCTCCCTCTAGTGGTGGCTGTATAAATCTGTATATAGTGGGCTCCCTCTAGTGATGGCTGTATAAATCTGTATGTAGTGAGCTCCCTCTAGTGGTGGCTGTATAAATCTGTATGTAGTGGGCTCCCTCTAGTGATGGCTGTATAAATCTGTATGCAGTGAGCTCCCTCTAGTGGTGTCGGTATAAATCTGTATGTAGTGGGCTCCCTCTAGTGATGGCTGTATAAATCTGTATGTAGTGAGCTCCCTCTAGTGGTGGCTGTATAAATCTGTATGTAGTGAGCTCCTCCTAGTGGTGGCTGTATAAATCTGTATGTAGTGAGCTCCTCCTAGTGATGGCTGTATAAATCTGTATGTAGTGAGCTCCCCTTAGTGGTGTTTGTATAAATCTGTATGTAGTGAGCTCCCTCTAGTGATGGCTGTATAAATCTGTATGTAGTGGGCTCCCTCTAGTGATGGCTGTATAAATCTGTATGTAATGAGCTCCCCCTAGTGGTGACTGTATAAATCTGTATGTAGTGAGCTCCCCCCTAGTGGTGGCTGTATAAATCTGTATGTAGTGAGCTCCCTCTAGTGGTGGCTGTATAAATCTGTATGTAGTGAGCTCCCCGTAGTGGTGGCTGTATAAATCTGTATGTAGTGAGCTCCCTCCTGGTGGTGGCTGTATAAATCTGTATGTAGTGAGCTGTCTCTAGTGGTGACTGTATAAATCTGTATGTAGTGAGTTCCCTCTAGTGGTGGCTGTATAAATCTGTATGTATTGAGCTTCCCCCTGGTGGTGGCTGTATAAATCTGTATGTAATGAGCTCCCCCTAGTGGTGGCTGTATAAATCTGTATGTAATGAGCTCCCCCTAGTGGTGGCTGTATTGTGATGTCCTATGTAATATAAATATATTATATAATATAATGACCGCCAATAATCAAATTGTGCAATGAATGCTCCCCACTGCACGATTCTGTGTAATTGACGCTATAGATTTGTTGCACTTGGTCCCTATTCATTATGTTCCTTCCAGTAAATATTCTGGATCAGAAAGGAATTTGGGTAGAGGGGTGCAGGAACCGGAAGCACTGAGCAATACCAAAGTGAGTGGCGCTCTCCATAGACATCAATGGTCATCCAGGACAGCAGACCTGTGATGTCATCTGCATACAGGTATCTACAGTCTGATGTATCGCAAAATCAAGAAGCGACTGTTCCCTTTAGGGTTAAATCAGTAATCAATTCAGAAAGTCTTTGCACCTCAGTCATTTCTGCTTATGTAACTTTTTTCTATTTTTCGTCTACGCCTTTATCTTCTTTTAATTTGTGCCTTTTTTTATAAACATTCACAGATGTTTTTTGTTTCAGGTTTCTCAATGTGTCAGGATTTGGGGTTTCCGGTTTAAAGGTCAGAGGGTTTTTGCACAAATGTCCCATCCTGTCGCCCTCTCCGGAGGGATTATAGGTACAGTTGAAATTTGTTTTGTGATATTTTAGAGGAACACTTTTTTTGGTTGTTTTTTTTTTTGCAAAAAATATTAAAGACAAAAAGAAAAAAAACATTTTTTATTTTGCTCAAAATTGACAAACTGAATGCACCATGTTAAAGAATTTGGTGCAAAGAAACGTCGACGATTATTACGAGACAGACAAAGAAAAGTGACTTAGAGCCCCACAAATGGTGAATGAGGCCCGAAATGATTGTTGTACACATAAGGAAACAAAATCTGAAGCAATTGTGTTAGTCCTATTATATAAGAGACAGAGAAAAAAATCATTTAAAGGACTTTTAGAGGGCTGCTTGTAATTTATCTTATGACCTGTAGGTGGCAGTGCTGCAGTGAATGGATTTAGCAGAGAATATAAGAGATCAGAAATCAACCTCTCTTATGAATCCAGAAACAGAATCAGCTCTGCATTAACTCTTACATGTACAGTGCCGAGCTAAGAATCACATGGACCAAAGTATTTCATTGCAACTTTAATTACAGGATCCTTCGTGCGTGTTTTCTACCTTCCTTTCACATTTTCCTTGCTGTCCTCTTACTGTTAGTTATAGCTCCCAACCGTCCTGATTTGAGGGCTCGCTCCCACTGTCCCGGTATTCACTGCCCTCGCCCCGTCTCCTCCTCTAACTGCAGTGAACGAATAATGTTCTCCTCTGCTCTGGTCTAGGAGGATCTGGTAATCTTGCCTATATTGCATACAGGGGACCCAGAAGCAGATTATTCAGCTATACAGAAAGATATTACACATATGCATACACATCACAGTTCAAAAGTTGAGGGTCACTTCGATATTTCCTTATTTTTTTTTAAAGAAAAGCACATTTTTTTTCAAAAAGCTAACATTAAATTAAACAGAAATCCCCTCTATACATTGTTATGTGGTAAATGACTATTCTAGCTGCAAACGTCTGTTTTTTAATGCAATATCTACATAGGTGTATAGAGGCCCATTTCCAACAACCACCACTCCAGTGTTCTAATGGTACATTGTGTTTGCTAACTGTGTTAGAAGGCTAATGGATGTTTAGTAATCCCTTGAAAACCCTTGTGCAAGTATGTTAGCACAGCTGAGAACAGTTTTGCTGATTAGAGAAGCTATAAAACTGACCTTCCTTTGAGCTAGTTGAGAATCTGGAGCATTACATTTGTTGGTTCCATTAAACTCACAAAATGGCCAGAAAAAGAGAACTTTCATGTGAAACTCGACAGTCTATTCTTGTTCTTAGAAATGAAGGATATTCCATGTGAGAAATTGCCAAGAAACTGAAGATTTCCTACAATGGTGTGTACTACTCCCTTTAGAGGAGAGCACAAACAGGCTCTAACCAGAGTAGAAAGAAGTGGAGGCCGCGCTGCACAACTGAGCAACAAGACAAGTGCATTACAGTCTCTAGTGTGAGAAATCCACGTCTCACAGGTCCTCAACTGGCAGCTTTATTACATAGTACCCCAAAAACGCCAGTGTCACCGTCTACAGTGAAGAGGCGACTCCGGGATGCCAGCCTTCAGGGCAGAGTGGCAAAGAAAAAGCCATATCTGAGACTGGCTAATAAATGGAAAAGATTAATATGGGCAAAAGAACACAGACATTGGATAGAGGAAGATTGGAAAAAAGTGTTATGGACAGACGAATCGATGTTTGAGGTGTTTGGATCACACAGAACATTTGTGAGACGCAGAACTACTGAAAAGATGCTGGAAGAGTGCCAGACGCCATCTGTCAAGCATGGTGGAGGTAATGTGTTTGTCTGGGGTTGCTTTGGTGCTGCTAAAGTGGGAGAGTTGTACAAGGTAAAAGGGATTGTGAATAAGGAAGGCTATCACTCCATTTTGCAATGCCATGCCATACCCTGTGAACAGCGCCTGATTGGAGCCAATTTCATCCTAAAACAGGACAATGACCTAAAGCCACCTCCAAATTATGCATGAACTATTTAGGGAAGAAGCCGGCAGATGGTATTCTATCTGTAATGGAGTGGCCCAGTCACCAGACCTCAACCCTATAGAGCTGTTGTGGGAGCAGCTTAACCATATGGTACCAAAAACTGCCCATCAAGCCAATCCAACTTGTGGAGGGGGGAAGCACGGGGGAAATATCTCCATATTACCTCCACAAATTAACACCTAGAATGCCAAAGGTCTGCAAAGCTGGAATTGTGCAAAGGAGCATTCTGTGCTGAAAGCAAAGTGTGAAGAGAAAAGTATTATTTCACGTAAAAATCATTATTTCTAACCTCATCACTGTCTGGACGATGTTCTCTATTCATAATGCAGCTCACTAGTAAATAAAAGTAGGATTATTCATGGAAAAGACAAAATTGTCTGGGGGAACCCAAACTTTGGAACTGTTATATATATATATACACAGACACACACAAACACACACACATACACATACATATACAGCTCTGGCAAAAATAAAGAGACCGCTGCAAAATTGTCAGTTTTTCTGATTTTTCTCTTTATATTTTTGAGTAAAATGTAAATTGTTCTTTTATTCTATAATCTACTGACGTCTCCGAATTTCCAGCAATAAATTTTGTATTTATTTTCTGAAAATGAAAAATGGTGAAAATAACAGACCAATGCACAGAATGCACAGTGCTTCCAGACCTCAACTAATGCAAAGAAAACAAGTTCATAATCATTTAGAAACAACAATATAATAATGTTTTATCTCAGGAAGATTCAGAAATCAATATTTTGTGGGATAACCATCTTAATCTTGATTACATTCCAGAGGTTTTCAATGGGGTTCAGGTCTGGAGATTGGCTTGTCATGACATGGTTTTGATGTGGTGGTCCTTCATCCACACATTGATTGACCTAGCTGTGTGGAATGGCGCATTGTCCTGCTGGAAAAAACAGTCCTCAGAGTTGGGGAACATTGCCTGAGCAGAAGGAAGCAGCTGTTTCTCCAGGATAACCTTGTATGCAGCTTTAGTCACAGGACCACCACATCAAAACCCTGTCATGACCAGCCCAGTCTCCAGACCTGAACCCCATTGAAAACCTCTGGAATGTAATCAAGAGGAAGATGGATAGTCATAAGCCATCAAACAAAGAACTGCTTACATTTTTGCACCAAGAATGGCATAAGGTCACCCAAAAGCAGTGTGAAAGACTGGTGGAAAGCAGCCAAGACGCATGAAAGCTGGGATTAGAAATCATGTTTATTCCACAAAATATTGATTTCTGAATCTTCCTGAGGTAAAACATTATTAGTATTGTTGTGTGTAAATGATTATGAATTTGTTTTCTTTGCATTATTTGAGGGCTGAAAGCGCTGTGCATTCTGTGCATTGTTTTGTTATTTTGACTATTTCTAATTTTCATAAATACAAAATTTATTGCTTGGAAATTTGGAGATGTCAGTAGTTTATAGAATCAAAGAATAACTTACATTTTACTCAAAAATATAAAGACAAAAATCAGAAAAACTGACAATTTTGCAGTGGTCTCTTAATATACACAGCTCTGGCAAAAATTATCTCTATAGGTGAAGAAAAAGTAATTTTGTTTTGTTCCCATAAAACAACAACTCTAAAGCTGTTGAGCCACAGGCTCTACTGATGTCACAGGGAGAATTTTCTACACTTGAAGCTGCAGTGGAGCCTCTGACTCCACAGGCAGATTGCACTGAACACAGAGATCAGCACCCGTATATGTCCTGCATTCTAGAGGGAGAATAAAATAGTGTTTTTTAATTCTAATAAAAATACTAAAAATAATTAAAAAAAATAAAATGTAATTTTAAATACCATTTAAAAAAACCCATTAAAAAATCATCAAATATTAGCAAATAACATGCACATATTTGGCGTCTCCCTGTAATAACTATCTGCACAACACAGCATTCAGATTATTTATGGGGCTCAGTAAATGGCTTAAAAACATGGCGTGATTAATTATTTTTCTATATTAAACCCATAGAAAAAGAAATGATAATGTAACGCTTAGGCCGTGTTCACACACAGTGGAAATGATTTTTTTTCTCCAGGTGTCCACACCACACAATGCAATATTCTGTGATAATTGCGTGTTTGCTAAGTTTTTGTATGCAATATTTGATACAGTTGTGACTGGGTCCATTTCTACATTACGGTTGCTTTCTTGCTCCTTTTGCTACACCTTCTTGCCACAAACATCCACTGTGGCCTAACAGCGCCTCTCCACAATAGCCCCCCCCTGAGCATCCTTCTCTCTACTCCTTCAGATCTTCTGAACAAGCTCCTCTTTATTTCTAGAAGAAGACCCATTCCTAAGTCTAAAATGACCATTTTGTGCTTCTATTTTTTTTCCCATAGCTCCCCTGAGTTTGCAGATGTTTTTTTTTGTCCTCCATATGCTGTCAGTGATGTGAGCCTTTTTATTTAGCGCTACCTTTTATGGCCTATACAAAAAAGCTTTGCTCACAGGATCCTCGGGGGTGTGTCTTTAAACTGATCTGCATAATTTTCCTGTGAGTGTGATGCCCTGAACTAGCCAGGTAGTCACAAACAACATCACACACACCCCCTCCCCTGGATAGTCAACAACAGTCAAACAAAATCCTTGTTGCCTCCTCCAGGGTCTGATGTCCACACCAGGTGGGGCGGAGCCAGGCGGTTGGCCCCACCCACCGAGGAGTTCACAGGCCTGGAGGCGGGAAAAAGCAGTGAGTTGAGCTTTGGAGTTGAAAGTGACAGGAGAGAAACTGTTAGTGTCTGGGTAGGAGCCCAGGCACTGTCAGCAAGGTCGGCAGACGGTGGTGGCCGTCTTCAGGAGTTGGCGCAGGTCAGTGGAACCACAGGACCGGGGACGGGCGGTGGCCCACCGGTACTGAGACGGGGAGCAGATCTGAACCAAGCACAAAGGCAGGGCCATCAGACCCCGACCAGGCTAGGAGCCACCGACAACGGTCAAATCAGATAGTGACCGGGACCTCAGGGGTTCCCTCACACCCAAGACCCGACAGAAGGCAACCGTCCACACAGTGAGGATAAAAAGACATCGCCATAGGCTAGAGATCCAAGGGCCAGCGCCTGCAGGCAAAAGGGGCTCCTTAGGTACATACACGCCGGGGAGCGGACTACCGGTGGGAAACCATCGGAGTCGATACATACACAACGGTGCAGGGAAAGACAGCCACCATCAACCTGTCCGGGGAGAGCAAGGACACCGCAGCCGGCTGCGGGACCCGTCCATCCAGCCGTTTGGTTTACCAGAGACTCTGTGAATCTGTGCCTGAGTGAGTACAGCAGTGCCACCCTGCACCTCAGCTACCCTGCCTCCTCGTACCACCACCGGGCCCCGGGATCACCAACCCCTACCCACGGAGGGGGAACCAACATCCCAGCTGCTCCTTACCATCGCTCCCGAGATCCCCGTCACCAGCAGCGGTGGTGCCCATTATCACCACGACCCGTGGGTGGCGTCACGGACTATTCCCCCCAAACAAACCACCCCTTTTCACTTGTGGGCGAGGAGCGCTGCTCGAGTCCCCGGGTCCGGCCCACCGCTCGAGCCACCGAGCAGCAGCAGCCCCGGACCCGAGCGTAGTGAGCGCGGCCCCTCCGCCCGCGACATGAGCACCGCCCCTTTGTAAAGACCATACATATGAGCACTAAATGAAAAGGGTCATATCTATGGAACCGTATAGTAAATTAAAAAAAAGAGGGAAAATTCACTTGAGCAAAAGGAAAAAATTAAGAACAAAAACTGAACACTTGACTTGGTGACAAACCCTTTCCAAAGCAAAACTGTTAACCCCTCTTTGCCTGATGCCTGTAATGTTACTTACTCCCAATACTATAACATTTTAAGGATTATCAAGCAACAAAACAATTGTGTAAGCCATGAAATCACAATAATTTGCATCTGTACAAAAGACGAGGCATCCGATGTCATGTAATGAGGGTATCACAGATCTAGCATTGTCATCACTGCGCACACTTCAGCGGCTGCCAGTCATCCTCCTCTCTCACATCA